>NC_066627.1:20659149-20959149 GCF_025201925.1 Gopherus flavomarginatus | reverse complement strand
CCCACGGAGACTGTGACTGAGTGAGAAGGGCAGACTAACTGGTCTGTCAGGCTTGGAGGCTCACCGCTAGGCCACGACAGTGGTACTGCTTCAGCTCTGGGCCCCTGGCACATCTCCATGGCTTCCTCTCGATGCTGGTTCAGGGGGGCTGCAGGCCTCACCTCATCCTGCTCTCCCAGGGACTCCCTCTGTCACTGCATGCTGGGTGGCTGAGTGTAGGGAAAACTGCTCCTGCGCCTCACACAGACATGGCCAGGAGGAGAGGTGTCCTCTGGGTTTACGTTGCTCCAGGCAGAGCCCAAACTCCAGACAGCAGCGTCTGAGCTGAAGCAGTACCACTGTCAGCACACAGCTTAGCGCAGGTGCCTCAAAATCCCAAGCCTGGTCCATTCTTGTTCTTCTTGCTACTGTTTGTGCCTGACTCATGCTGGGCAGATTCCAGTACGCTGGAGATGTGCTTTGGCTCAGACACCTCTTTGTACTAGAATCTGCAAAACTGGGCCCGAATGACATGAGAGGGGTCTTCTGCGAGATATCCTGGACCCCTGGCAGAAGGCATAGCACAGCACAGCACTAGGATGGGTGGCTGGGCTGAGTGGGTGCCGGTGCAGGCCATTGTCCCGGGGGGAAAAGGGGGTAGCTTCGCCTGGCCCTGACAAACTCTGAACTGGAACGTGCTTCTCTTACCTGCCCTTGGCTTTCCCTTCTGGTAGTTACGAGCTGCGTGTCATCATCTGGAACACAGACGACGTGATTCTTGATGACGTTAATCCAATAACAGGAGAAACCTCCAGCGACATCTACGTGAAAAGGTGCCCGAGTTGATGGGGAATCATATGAGCAGAGACAGCCACAGGGCCAGAGAATGAGTAGCTGACCTGTCCAGTCTGACCCTGCCTGGACACTGCAGCGCCCCCTACTGCCTGAGTCCCACAGACATCACTAGCCTTTCCTCGTATCTCACCAGCCATGGGGCCTCCATCTCCTGGGGGAGTCTAGCTCACTGTCCATTTAGTCTACCCACCAAGGCCTTAGTCCTGACACCCAGCCCAGACTTGTTCTTCAGAACATGTCAGTCCTCATCCCTATGACTGAGCCTACCCAGGCACTGTCCCCCCTTAACATGGTATGCAGCTTCTGCACAGCTTGGACCCATTTACCAACACCTGCAATTCCTTCCTGCATTTTTTGCATCAGCAACCAGTTGTGGGCTCAGTTCCTATTACTCAGAAAACCAAGTGCCTGATTTGTCCCCATAATCAGATACTGGACCATCTAAATGGTGGGGGTTGTACCCCCAAAAAAGAGAGACTGGAGAGAGGCCCCTTTAGAGCCCTCATAATGGCTGGGGCCCAGCATAGACCTGGCACCGCTGACATGTTCCTATCTGCCATTTGAATCAGTTGAGCCTTGTTGGCTAAGCCCGTTATTAATCTGAATAAGAGTTCGTTGCTGGGAGGCTCTATCGAGCAGTGACTGAGTGCTGCCCCTCAGCCTGGGGCCCTTGCTCCCAGCACTCTGGCAGCTTAGTGATGTTGACACTTGGGACTCCTTTAACATGACAACTGATGTTAATTGAACTTCTTCTGCAGCTGGATCAAAGGTCTGGACCATGAGAAACAAGAAACAGACGTTCACTTTAACTCTCTGACTGGGGAAGGCAACTTTAACTGGAGGTTTGTGTTCCACTTTGACTACCTCCCGACTGAGAAGGAGATCTCCTATAAGAAGAAGGACTCCATCTTCTCCCTGGAGGAATCTGAGTTCAGGGAGCCAGCTGTCCTGGTCCTTCAGGTCTGGGATTATGACAGGATTTCAGCGAATGACTTTCTAGGTACAGTATCCTCCTGCTGAGAGAAGTAGGCTGTTTCTCTGTGCCTTGCCTGCTTCACTTGCCCAGGCCGCCCACCCTGAGCTTTGCAGGAAATGGTTCCCAGTCGAAATGAGCCGGGGCTGCAGGGAGCTCACTTGCCCTCTGTTGCGTTTGCAGGCTTGCTCCTGGCCCACTGGTAGAACTGCTGCTTACAACACCAGGGTCCTACCAGGTTCCAGTTGGTTCCTGGCATTGGGATTAAACTCTCTCATTCAAGCCAGTTATTTATCTTCTGACCCATCTCTGCACTGTGCAGTACTGTGCCCCCTAACCACGGAACGGGGGTGAGTGAGCAGCTTCTTCCAAAGCTGACCCCACTGCTGCTCTGCATAGTGCAGGCTTTCTCAAACAGGGGTCACCGCTTGTGTAGGGGAAGCCCCTGGCGGGTCGGGCCAGTGTGTTTACCTGCCCCGACTGCAGGTCTGGCTGATTGCAGCTCCCACTGGCCGCGGATCGCTGCTCCAGGCCAATGGGAGTTGCTGGAAGCAGCAGCCAGTAAGTCCCTTGGCCGGCGCCGCTTCCAGCAGCCCCCATTGGCCCAGAGCAGTGATCCACAGCCAATGGGAGCTGCGATCATCTGGACCTGCGGACCGGGCAGGTAATCACACCGGCCCGGCCCGCCAGGGGCTTTCCCTACACAAGCAGCGACCCCTGTTTGAGAAACCCTGGCATAGTGACCTTCACCTTCTCTCTGGCTTTTGCATAACCACCTTCCCACTGCCTCTGAGCTCCCGCTGTCCAGGAACTTGGAGCCCTCCTGCAGCTTTAGAAATACTGTTGTGTCAGAGGGTCAGCGTGAACCAGGGCTTTTGGTTGAAGGAGGAGACTTTCAGCCTAGAGGTAGTGGTTGGTGATTCTGGTGGCACTTAGGTGCCATGGTGGCAGGTGCCTTAGAAACACCACAGGCAGACTGCTGACAACTCTTCTCTCCTTTTAGGATGTTCCTTTCATTCTCAGACTGTGCAGAAAATGCTCCCTACTTCTGTTAGGCTTAAGTTACCCAAACTTTGAACCTTGGCCCTAAACACTAAGCCCTCTGAGGGGAACATAAGCAGATGGATGTGCTTTATTGCAAGCATAATAATACAGATGGATGGAAATTTTCTGCTGAAAGAGTTTGAATGGAAAATGCCAATTCACTGAACCTGGAGTGTTTCATAGACACAGCTCAGATTCACCACATTTTCAGTGTTCTCTGGGAAACCTGCCCCCTTGCCAGGCTGCAAAGGAGCCCAGGGCTCCAGAGGCCAGAGCTCTGAGACACGTATAGGCTGCCCCATGCTCAGGAAACCCCAGTCTTCCAGAGTCGAGGGCTCTGGGGCACACAGCCAAGCCAGGGTTTCCAGGCTCCTGCTATGGAGCCAGAAGCCTGAAAGCCCTTGGTCAGCTCTTGGTTCCACAGCCGGGAGCCTGGAAAGGCTGAGAACTCCCTCTTCCAGGCTTCCTGCTGCAGAGTCAGGAGCCCAGAGCCAGGGCTTCTTGTCCCCATGCCTCAGAGCTGCAGGCCCTTACAGCCCCTGATGCTGTTGAGTGAAACTGATGTTCCTGTAGTAGCAGAGATTCTGCTAACCCCAGCACTGAAACTGACAAGAATGGCATTTGCAATGTTGCTGTAGCAATGTTGGTCCCAGGATATCGGAGAGACAAGCTTGTCTCTTTCACCAGCAGAAGCTGGTCCGATAAAAGATATTCCCTCCCCCACCATGTCTCTTTAAGAATGTCAGTTTTACTCAGCTGCTCTCCGGAGTCCCGGGAGCTGGTTTTGTGTGGGAAACAGCATGCGCCAATGTTTCTGAAACAGTTTTTATTCAGGATTTCTGGTTTTCAGGAAATTTCTAAAAATTTAGCTTCGTTACGATTTGGAACACATTTTTAAAAATGAAATTTCCTGTGAGCTGGAAATCCTGCATTTCGTCCAGTTCTAGGTAACACCATTAACCCTGACAAAAGCTCCTTTTATTAATTAACCCATTGCCAATCAATTCAAAAGGCTTCACTGGCACAGAAAGGCATATAACGCAAACCTGCTCAGCAGTGCCATCTACTGATGGCAAGAAGAGATCATTGGACCCAGAACATCGTGGTATTTCTGGGACATGAGCTGCTTACATTTGTGACAAAGACACAAAACGAGGGAGATAGAACCAGAGGGAGCTGGTGATGGTGCTGGCATCCTGGCTGTAGCCTGAACAAAATGTTAGTTCTCCCACCCCAGTGTCAAGATTTTATCATTCTGTCCTGAACATGAGGGACAAGCTGGGGCATGAGAAGAGGGTAGATTTACACCTACAGGTACTGATGAGAGGCATAATGTGGCACTGCTCAGGGGTGACTCTGTATAGGAAACAGAGTGGTTAAATGGCTTGGCCGGAAGAGTGGAATTCAGGAGATCTGGTTTCTGTTCCAGGCTGTGCCACCAACTCAGCATGTGAGGCCAGTCACTTCCTCTCACTCCGACCCTCACTTTCCCCATCACTAAAGTGAGGATAACACTGTTGATGGACCTTTCCTTTGAGAGCTACAAACAGAAATCACTGCCTGTGGTGGGAATGTGACTGATTCTCTGGGGACTGGGATGGGTGCAGGCCAAGCAGCATGTTGATGCTGGCCCTAATGTGTTACTTGCATTTACATTAATGATCGATCCCTGAGGTCCTCACTTCCTGCCTGTCTTTGAAGGATCCATTGAACTGAAGCTGAACGACATGGTGCGGGCAGCCAAGAGCTCTGAGCAGTGCACCATTAAGATGGCCAAGGAAAAGGCCACTCCCCGCTTCTCCATCTTCCGGAACAAGCGGATGAGGGGCTGGTGGCCCTTCATCAAACTGAAAGACCAGGAAGATGAGGAGCGAGAGGAGCGAGAGGCCAAGGAGAAGAAGAAGAAGAAGAAGAAGAAGAAGAGGTCATCGATTAAGCCGGAAGACATTGAGTTCACAGACCCCAGTGGGAACAAGTACATCCTGACGGTAAGCAGCAAGAGAGACGGGCAGAGCCCTTGTACTGTGAGGCAGTGCTCAGTGCTGGCCTGCCTGAGCTCTGTGGAGCGTGAGGCCTGCAGCTGGGCACTGGCTAACTGCAAAAGTTTTGTAGTGGGCGTGGGGCTGTGTGTCCCAGGACCTGTGGGTATGGCAGAGAGCATCATAGCTCGGTGCTCTCAGCCTCCAGCTCAGCACTCTTCAGAGCTTGTTTGCTTAGCTGAGCGGTTTTCTGGGGGCAGAAGTATCTATGGAAGATTTTCCCTGCCGTGCAGGCAAGAGGAGGAGGGCTGATGTATAGGCATTGTCATTGGTGGGAGGGCTGCTGTTTCTCTGAGTCCCCTGTTCCTGGGCACAGGGCAGCCTCCTCTCCCGGCTGGTTCCAGCTTCCTGCCTGGGCTAGCAAGAAGTCAGACCTGGCTCCCCACTGAGCTCCAGCTGCCTGGATCTTGCAGATGTTTCTGCCTGGTCTGTGATTCCTGTCAACAAGCACAGGAGAGGGCGTGGGGTTGGCTGCCCCAGGGTCCCCCTGGGACTCAGACAGAGTCTGCCACTGGCAGTTACTGAATCAGCCATAGCAGTGAGATGGGATCCTAGACTTGGCAAGCATTTCCCCTGAAGGCCCTGAGAGGACTCCTGTGGTTTGAGTGAGAACGCTCCCCCCAAGGGTAGGAATATTTGGTAGCTGGAGATGTGGGGCTAGGAGCTGAAATGTCCCCTGACCTTGGCAATGGCTAGTTGGAGTTTCCCAGCCGGGAAGAGGGTGGCCAGGAGGTCCTGGGGCTCTGAGGGGCCGTGGACAGGGCATGTGAAAATCAACAGGTGTGTGGGGAGAGGTGCGGCCAGGATCTCAGTAAAGGGAGGGGGAGGGGGCTGTAGCCTGGCGTGCTGCTGATATGCCTGCACCAGGTTCCCCCTTTCGCTGCACAAACCAACCAGGTGCTAGCAGCTGAGGAAGCCATGCCAGCAATGCGCCCATGCTCACAGCTCCATGCAGCAACACCTAGTGATGTCCCTGTGGGACACGGCCCCACAGTGGAATGCAGGCTGGGTTCAGTGTGCCAGGAGGAAGGTAGTGTTCACTCCCGGTGGGCTGCTGGGACAATGCCTCTGGCTTCTCTCACTGGACAAGTGGAAGGGGGAGGCCTTTTGTGCCTGATCTCTGGAGAGGGCAGTCATTGTGCCAAGCACTTGTCTCGAGTGGACTTCACCGGTCCTGTAGCATCCGTGCTCAGGAGGATATGTCTAAAGTACCAGGAATGGCACTGTGATGGGGGTATCACTGGACAAACAGGGCAGTGCCGCTCGACATGCTGACCCCCCATGACAGGCACAGTGCGCAGAGCCCTGTGCTGGGCAGCTCCTGCTCTAGGAGATGAGTCTCGAGGAGGTGGCTGCATGGGCAGGCAGCCTGCCAGGGCTCTGGGGACACAGGTGTGTCTGGATGGTGCCTAGACTTGCTCCTGGTGGCGCTGGCGAGAGGCAAGTGTCGGGAGCCGTGAGAGGCTCCGGAGGCCACTCCGTGCGGGGGACTGGGACACAGAGGCCAGAAAGGCCCCGAGGGGCAGATTTTCAAAGGTATTTAGGTGCCTGTAGACGCAGATAGGCATCTGGAGGGATTTTCAAAGCGCCTGAGCAGGTTTGGTGCCTGACTCCCACTGAGCGACCATCGAAAACCTGGCCCTGCGGCTCTAGACGAGACAGTATCAGTCTGACTTGTCCTGAAGACACCAGTGTGTCTCATGTGTGTTTCTCTGCAGGGCAAAGTGGAAGCTGAGTTCCAGCTACTGACTGTGGAGGAGGCCGAGAAGAACCCTGTTGGTCTGGGCCGAAAAGAGCCTGAACCCCTGGAGAAGCCCAAGTGAGTATCAATCATAGAATCACAGAATTAGAAGGGACCTCGAGAGGTCGTCAAGTCCAGTCCCCTGCACTCATGGCAGGACTAGACTGTCCCTGTCAGGTGTTTGTCTAACCTGCTCTTAAACATCTCCAATGATGGAGATTCCACCACCTCCCTGGGCAACTTATTCCAGTGCTTAACCACCCTGACAGTTCGGAAGTTTTTCCTAATGTCCAACCTAACCCTCCCTTGCTGCAATTTAAGACTATTGCTTCTTGTCCTGTTCTTAGAGGTTAAGAAGAACAATTTTTCTCCTTCCTCCTTGTAACAATGGTTTATGTACGAGAAAACTGTCCCCCTCGGTATTCTCTTCTCCAGACTAAACAAACCCAATTATTTCAAACTTCCCTCATAGGTCATGTTTTCTAGACCTTTAATCATTTTTTTTGCTCTCCTCTGGACTTTCTCCAATTTGTTCCCATCTTTCCTGAAATGTGGCACCCAGAACTGGACATAATACTCCACTTGAGGCCTAATCAGCACGGAGTAGACTGGAAGAATTACTTCTCGTAACTTGCTTACAACACTCCTGCTAATACATCCCAGAATGATGTTTGTTTCTTTTGCAACATTGTTACACTGTTGATTTATATTTCGCTTGTGAGCACTATGACCCCCAGATCCCTTTCTTCAGCACTCCTTCCTAGGCAGTCATTTCCCATTTTGTGTGTGTGCAACTGATTGTTCCTTCCTAAGTGAAGTACTTTGCATTTGTCCTATTGAATTTCATTCTATTTACTTCAGAGCATTTCTCCAGTTTGTCCAGATCATTTTGAATTATATAATCCTATCCTCCAAAGCACTTGCAACCCCTCCAAACTTGGTATCATCTTCAAACTTTATAAGTGTACTCTCTATGCCATTATCTAAATCATTAATGAAGATATTGAACAGAACCAGACCCAGAACCGATCCCTGCGGGACCCCAAATGTTAGGCCCATGCATGATTGTGAACCACTGCTAACTACTCTCTGGGAACAGCCGCAAAGAGTCCTGTGGCACCTTATAGACTAACAGACGTTTTGGAGCATGAGCTTTCGTGGGTGAATACCCACTTCGTCAGATGCATCTGACGAAGTGGGTATTCACCCACGAAAGCTCATGCTCCAAAACGTCTGTTAGTCTATAAGGTGCCACAGGACTCTTTGCTGCTTTTACAGATCCAGACTAACACGGCTACCCCTCTGATACTCTCTGGGAACAGTTTTTCAACCAGTTTTGCCCCCACCTTATAGTAGCTCCAGCTAGGTTACATTTCCCTAATTTGTTTATGAGACGGTCACACAAGACAGTATCAAAAGCCTTACTAAACTCAAGATATACCACATCTACCACTTCCCCCCCATCCTCAAAGCTTGTTACTCTGTCAAAGAAAGCTGTCAGGTTGGTTTGACATGATTTGTTCTTGACAAATCCATGCTGTTACTTATCACCTTATCTTCTAGGTGTTCACTAATTGCTTGCTTAATTATTTGCTCCGTTATCTTTCCGGGTACAGAAGTTAAGCTGACGGGTCTGTAATTACCTGGGTTGTCCATATTCCCCTTTTTAATAGATGGGCACTATATTTACCCTCCTCCAGGCCTCTGGAATCTCTTCTGTCTTCCATGACTTTTTGAAGAGAATCACTAATGGCTCAGAGATCTCGTCAGTCAGCTCCTTAAGTATTCAAGGATGGGTTTCAGCAGGCCCTGCTGACTTGTGCCAGGTACACGTGCTAGGCAGAGAGGCATTGGAATGTAGGCTGGGGGCTGGTACCAGGCCTGCTCCCAGCTTGGGTCACCTGCGCACAGGCGCTGAGGGAAAAGGGAGGAGCTTTCAGGCTTCATGGAACCAAGATCAGAATCCAGAGACACTGAGCTGCTGGGGACGCCGGGGCTCAGGCTGTAGACGGAGTCTCTGCGGTGAAGCCATCTCCACTGAGCCTGTGGGCTGAGTCCCTGCCACCGAGCAATCCCGGCTGAGGCTCCAAGTGGAGTCCCTGGGCAGAGCTGTTCTGAGATATTTACTGAAACAAGCGACAGGGCTTGTGTATCACTGTAGTTGTGCCTGCACTGGGAGGGTGCACTGGTGTAACTACATTGGTTTTAGTGAGCTAGTTACATTGGTGCAAAAACGGAGAACAGCCTAGGCCTTAGTTAGTTGCCAGTGCAGTCATCCTCCAGCACTCTGCAGGCCCTGCCAGATGTTTCCCATGGCCTGCAGGTGTGTGCTCTGCATGCATCGGAAGATGAAAGGGGAGGGGGGGGGATTAAAAGTCCCTCCTGCCCTGGAAGAGGCTATTTATCATCTGCAGTGTGGGAGTCTTGCAGAACCCTGGTCTAGTGCAGGGTCCAGGCTCCAGAGAAAATAATACAAAAATAACAACAATGATAATAAGAAAATACAAAGATTTCGTGGTCTGTTCAAAAGTGTCTGGCAGTCCGGATTTGACCCGCAGTCTGCCTATTGACTGCCCTGGTCTAATGTCTGGGCAAGAATCCTACGAAGCCTCCAGATTGTGCTGACAGTGAAATGAATGCAGGGAATGGGGTCCTGTTTTGAAGGAAGACATTGTGGGCACAGGCATCAATTTGAGTTTGGGGGCTCAGGGATTCAGACTGATCTCCACTGATCTGGTACCTGGTTATTCGCAGCCCGTGAGTAGTAGCAGCTACAGTATGTTGTAGATTTCCAGGGCACTGAATTGGACTGGGTGGAGCTTTGCTTTGCTTTGTCTGAGCTCAACAGCCTTTTCCTTTCTCCGTTCTAGCCGTCCAAAAACATCCTTCAACTGGTTTGTGAATCCCATGAAAACCTTCATCTTTTTTATCTGGAAGCGGTACAAGAAGTACATCATTGCTTTGGTCATTATTGCTGTGGTGACCATCTTCCTGGTCCTTTTACTCTACACAATGCCTGGGTACATTAGTGAGAAGATCATCAATGGATAAGTGCGGTCAGAGACTGGGCTCCCCAGAGGACTGTGGTTGTTGCTCCAGAAATTGACACTTTATACCGAAGTTTTTAAGGGCAGTTTGCCAGTGACTGAAGGTGCTGGGACTCTTTGTAAATGCTGCATCAGGAGGAAGAGGAGTGGAGATGCTGCCCTCTCTGGGTAGTTGTATTTCATGCTTAGAACTTGTGATACGCTGTGGAGCAGACCGATAATGATTTGGGTAAATTGTTTGGTTTTCATTAGTTGGGAGGAATCTGTCCCAACTGAGGTTGGCTGTGGGGAGATTTGCAACAAACATCAGCTCTGTAGCTCTCTCCCTTGAGCTAAGCAGAGGAGCCTCTCTGAGAGCCGTGGGAGTAGCACTGCTGCTTTCTCTGCATGGCTTCAGCATAATAACGCGGAGGCTTTTCACCTGGAGAACTTAGTGCACTTTACAAGGTGGCGACGTGTTCCTGTCCCCTTTGTACAGGTCAGAGAGTCGGGGCACGTCTGCACTATGGAGACTACAGTGCCAAGGCTGTACAGACGCAACCTGTCCCAGTGCCATTGCCTTAGGACCGACAGCTGTGCTGACCCTGGGGGTTAGGTTAGAGCTGGGTCAGTCAGGGGGTGTTTTTTCACAGTTCTCACTGATGTAGCCATGTCAGCCTGGCGGTCAAGCGTCGACCAGGCCTCAGGGGCAGAGCTGGGACCGGCAGAGTGACAAGTAGAGACGCTAGAGAGGTGCTGCAGCAGACTAGCAAAGTGAGGGGGGAAGGAATGAAGGAGCCAAACTGTCTGTGACCCTCCCCATGACTTGGGTAGGGGTGAGGGACAGGCAAATCTAAGCCCACTTGTGAGCTGGGGATTCCCAGCCAGGCGTGGCCCCCTCCCCCACTTACCCTCCACACTGCTGTTAAACACGCGACTTCCTACGTAGTCCTTGTGTTAGACCTTTACTCCCTCTGGGCTAGAAAACCCGAAAGGATCTGACCCATTACTTGCTGCTTCTCTCCACTCAGCATTTGCTGGGGTTTCCCAGCAGCTTTCAGAGGCCTAGTGTGCACCCAAACGTTGCTCAGCCTAGCTACATTGCTCAGGGCTATGAAAACGTCATGCCCTGGGCGCTATTTGGGTTCCCTACTGTAGATACAAGAATTCTCCCATTGACCCTGCTGCCGCCACCCGATAGGGCAGGTTAACTAACAATCCCCTCTTGCGTTGCTGTAGTAAGTGTCTACACTGCAGGAACGCAGTGCATCTGTGCCTCTAGCACGTTTGTAGTGGAGAGATCCCTGGAGAATGTAAGGGCCACTTGTTTGTCTGGTTCAGACTCCAGCCCAGGGCTCCTTCTCTCTCCTACTAACTGATCGGGACGATTAACAGTCACTCCTGTCTTGTTGTGTTTTGCACCAGATTTGTAGATATTTATATGGAGGTTATTTATATGAACAGTGCAAAGTGGCACCAGACTGAGGTAAATCAACTGTCAAGAAATATCCTCAGAGCAGCTACCACCTCTGCTGCATTCTTTGTGCTCTGGGTATTGATTTTACTGATACAAGTCAGTAGGGATAAGCTTTTGTCATGGTAAAATTAAGCAAAATTCATTGAATAGTCACAGTAAAGACATACAAATTCAGGGTATGGGTGGAGGAGGGTTGGGCTGAAGCTGAAGCCCAAGGGCAAGATGGGGCTGACAGCCTGAGTGCCCCTGCTCTGGGGCTGGCACTGAAACACCAGGCCCTGCCCCCCAGGGCAGCCTTGTCACCAGGGCGCTGAAAGCTGAGCCTTGCTGCCAGGGAGCTGACAGATGGAGACCCCCACCCCAGGGGGGCTGACAGACAGAGACTCCCACCCCGGGGGGGCTGACAGACAGAGACTCCCACCCCGGGGGGCTGACAGCCCAAGCTCCACTGTCCAGGGGGATGAAGCCAGAGCCCCCCACTACAGGGGAGAAAGGTGAAGCCAGAGCCCCACTGCCCCAGGGGGATGAAGCCAGAGCCCCAGTGCTCCGGGGGTGGGGGAGGGCTAAAACCAGAGCCCTGCCGCCCCAGGGGGGAGAGGTGAAGCCAGAGCCCTGCCGCCCCAGTGTGCACAGCTGAAGTTGAAGGCAGAGAAGTCACAGAAGTCTTTTAAAGTCACCGAATCTGTGACCTCCGTGATGAAATCGTGTCCTTAGTGCTCCGTGATGATTAATTGTAAAGTGATAGAAGAGCGGAGGTGGACTCGCCACACCCACCAGCTGTACAATAGCAGCACAAATGGATGGTTACTCGTAGCCAGAGATGTGCTGCAAACACAAGTTGTATGTAGACCTGCTCCCCAGTATCAGTCTCCCCGGCTCATCTCCGTATGGCACTAGTTGGACAAAGAATGCTGGTGTCTTTCTGGGGCTAGCTGTGGGCTCTAGTCCCTTTCGGGGCTCTGGGTGCCCACCTCTTGGCCTTACCTGGCTCAGGCGTGATTCACAATTCTCCCACTCTCAGGGCAGGACCTGGCTACCCTACACTGCTCACCTGGCAGGCCTACTGGGTTTGGGCACCAGCATTTCCTGCCTTTGGAAGCCTGTGGCCAGTGCTGGAAGGACGCCTTAAATGAAAGGGCCCGTCTCTCCGGCGAGGGGGGCCTGGGCCACAGGAGGACATTCAGGCAGTTTAACTGCACGGCTTGGGTGTGAAAAATCCACCCCCCCGAGCAACACAGGTGTAGACAGCGGTAGGCTGACAGGCGAATTCTCCCTGGCTGCGCCCTAGCTACACCTCGAGGGGAGGGGAGAACCTACACTGGTGGGAGAAGCCCTCGTCTCAGCGTCTTCACTGAGGAGCTCCAGCAGCGCAGCTGCAGCATTTTAAGGGTAGACACACCCTCATTGTGCGGCACTCTGCGGTGTAAATTGCCAGCGCTCCAGCGTGCTGCACACACGCTGTCCAGGAGGCCCCTGCTGCTGTGCACTGAAAGTGCTCAGCTTGTGCAGATATACGCACGAGTGCACTACAGATAGTGTATCTGGCGAGCCCCGGCAGCAGCTAGTGGCAGTACAGGCTAGCAGTGCCATGTACGTGCCCATGGGGTCCAGGCGGGTTTGCACTTGGAGTGACTGGCCCATGCTGCCCTCACCGCTGCCTGTGATACTATGGCTACACTGCTGGTTTTAGCTCGATGAGATGAGATCCAGTGCGAGTGTGTCTGTGCAAGCTGGGAGTCACACCCCAGCTCTAAGGATAGATGTAGCCTCAATGTTCCCGTGTGCTTTGATCTGCATCTGTTTGAAACAGCAGCGTGCTACACCTCCTAGTGCACAGCAGTGCTACATCCCAGTAGTGAACAGCAGCGCTACACCTCCTAGTGCACAGCAGCTCTACCCCTTCTAGTGCACAGCAGCGCTACCCCTTCTAGTGCACAGCAGTGTGCTACACCCCACTAGTGCACAGCAGCGCTACACCTCCTAGTGCACAGCAGTGTGCTACACCCCACTAGTGCACAGCAGCTCTACCCCTTCTAGTGCACAGCAATGTGCTACACCCCACTAGTGCACAGCAGCACTACACCTCCTAGTGCACAGCAGTGTGCTACACCCCACTAGTGCACTGCAGCGCTACATCTCCTAGTGCACAGCAGCGCTACCCCTTATAGTGCGTAGCAGTGTGCTACACCTCCTAGTGCACAGCAGCACTACACTTCCTATTGCACAACAACAGGGGCCATACAGACAGGCCTGGTCTACACTGAAACTTTTGAGCAGCATAGTGACAGTGCATGCCCTAAGCGATGTCGCTCTACCAGCCTAAACCCTGCTATTAACGTGGCCAGGTTGATGGGAAATTCTTCCATCAGCTACCACTGCTTGGGAAGAGGATTACCTACACACCTGGGGAAGCCCCTTTGGTTGCTGTTGGAAGCACCTGCGGTACCGTGTTACAGTGGTGTAGCTGTGCTGCTGTAGTGCCCATGTGTAGACATGGCCTTAGTGCATGGTAGGCTGGAGCATGGTAGAGTTACACCCCAGCTTGCCACACACTAATTCGCCATATAGACAACCCCAGTGTAGTTCATTTGGTGGTTGCAACAGAGCATTAGCATTGAAAACAACAGAAACCCAACGTGTCCTCCTGTGGCCCAGGCCCCCCTTGATGGAGAGATGGACGCTTTCGGTGACTTTAAAAGCCTCATCTAATCTCATGCTTCACTGCAGGTTCAGCTAGGCTGGGTTTGCTCTTCAGCTGCTGGCACAGAACAGCTTCACTGCACATTCTCCTGCCCTGCCTAGATCCTCTGGTTTGTGGGTGGGACTCACAGCTGGTCGCCTCTCCTGTTCCAACTGGTTTGGGTGCTGCCCATGCAGGCTAGAGCTGGTGAGGCTCCTCCCTCTGGCAGATGCCTGGGAAGTGAAGCTGTTAGAAATGGCCTTCTGCTTGCCCAAGCGTTGCCATGAGGCCTGGTCTCTGCTAGGACGTTAGGTCAGTAGAACCATGTTGCTCAGGTGTGAAAAATCCACCCACACCCCGCCCCGAGTGACACAGTTAAACCACCCTGACTTCCGGTGCAGACAGCACTCTGTCAACAGGCAACTTCTCCCCTTACCTAGCGACTGTCTCGTGGGGAGGTGGAGTAACCACATCAATGGGAGAAGGCCTCCCCTTGGCATTGGCAGTGGCTACACTGACGTGCGCCAGTGTTGTAAGTGTAGACAAGCCCTCAGCCAGACTTCTGGGGAACTGAAACCACCAGCCTAATTACAGATCCAGAGCCACTGAGTGCGTCCCAGGTGCTCGTTAATACGAGCAGTTCCTGCCGCTCAGCATAGGCAGTAATGGGCCAGGGCTGTCAGTGGTTTCCTGCCCTGTGGCTGCAGCAGGCAGCAAAGAAGGGCCGCCTCACTTCCGGAGGTTTCTGTATGAAGCCAGCCAGGGCCTTCCAGCTTGTCTGTGAACTCTGCCATTGTGTGTGTTAAGGGAAGGGCCTGAGACTAGCTGGAGAGTCAGTGCTGAGCAGGGAATGTTGGTCTGCAGAGCCCCAAGCATGATTGTGATGCTTCCCCCTGTGACCCCTCTCAGCCTCAGCAGCTGCTAAGCTCTCGATCAGCTCCTTGACACACCAGCCTGTCTGCCTTGCCAGCAAACTCCACAGGACTCCGCCAGTCCAACCTTGCCTTGTAGGCGACAGCCAGGGGGTCCAGTTCCTGAGCTCCCCAGAGACATCTCCCTGCAGTCTCCAGTCCTTCTCCCCCGCTGCCTCTAAAGAGACAGTATGCACAGCAGCCTGGTAGGTGAGCTGAGAGCTCACGTTCCAGGTTACTACCCTGAGCTGAGATGGTTTTGTAGTAAAACCAGAATCAGTTTATTAACAAAGCAGAGATTTAAATGCTAATAGGAAAGGATGAAAGAGACAGGCAGAGTTACAAATATAATAAACCAAAACACGCTTTCCAGTGACTAAAATGTCA
Organism: Gopherus flavomarginatus; assembly: GCF_025201925.1. NCBI lineage: Eukaryota > Metazoa > Chordata > Testudines > Testudinidae > Gopherus > Gopherus flavomarginatus. Next base: position 20,944,037 of record NC_066627.1, on the reverse strand, counting down.
TTTCAGCACATTACAGTTTCTGTCTAAGCAGGTTTCTCTCCTCTAGTCAGTTTCCAGCTCTTGTTGCCTCCCAGGCTAAGAAGATCCACTTTCATTAAGTCCACAGGTGCTGCTCCCTTTGTCTCCTGGGGACTGATGACTTGAATGTCTCTTTGGCCCCTCTCTCCGTATATTACCTCAAAGTTCATGGTCTCTGGTTCAAGAGCCAGGAGGGCTACCCAGGGTGCAGGCTCCCCCCGAGGTGACTGCTAAGTGGTCATCTCCTCGACTTGCTGGCTTTGTTTACCTTATATGTAAATGTATTTTCAATTGTCCTCTGCAATCAAGCTGGCGAGCAAGTAAATGCCCATTCCTTTGTCTAGGGCAGGCTGGGTCAATGGGCTGCCTGACAAACACATTTTAAGACCATATTTCCAGCACACGTCTGTAACTCTTTGCCCATGATTTCAGGAGCACTGGATTGCCAGTTTGCAGATGATACTTTACATGATGCCGGCTGGCTACAGTGAGTTGTGGCCGGGTGTGCGCTCTGCCAGCTAGCCCTGGGGGGCTCCCAGGAGCAGTGTCACTGAGGACAGACATGTTGCCAGGCTGCAGCTCAGAGCCTGTTACAGTCAGCAGGAAAGATCTTAACCTGAAAATACTAAAGCAACTGACCTGACGTGTGCTCTCCGCTCCTCCCGTGAGCCCCACCCCCGGGCTTCTGGCTGCCAGCTCTTGCTCAGTGAGACCCCCAGGCTCAACCCTGCCTAAAGTCTCAGGGGCTGCAGCTTTGGCCAGTCGTGTGGATTTCCTGGTGCTTTCTTACGTTCCGTCCCAGGGGAGGGTCATAGCAACAGCCAGCCTCAGCACCCACCTTGGGGTCAGCTGCAAAGCCCCTTACCAGCCCCAGTGGCCAGGAGAGACTGCATGGGCCCTTCCCATCCCACTCCTCTGCCTGCACTGACGCCAGCCACTAGTCCAGGCCGGAGACAGCAAGGTCTGAGGGCCCCAGAGTGGGGCTCTGGCCTGCTGCAGCCTCTCAAAGAGGGCCACTTCCCAGAGCCCCTGGAGGGATCCTGGCTGAGCCAGGCCAAGTGCCCCTGGACTCCTGCTGCCACATAGCCCCCGTCTCACCCCCACACCCTGCCACCGTGGTGGCTCCAAAGCCAGCACGTGGGGCCTAACCAGCACGCCGGCTTGGACTTGGTGCAGCCTTCACACCTACCACGAACACACACGCCTGAGAACACACCACCATGCCATGCACACGCGCTAAGGAGGGAGCCTGCATGGAGGCTCCCTGGAATAAGTCCAAAAATCTCAGCCCTGTGGTGGTGGTGGAGTGTGCAGGCTGGGCTTGGCCCAACACTGCCCTGGCTACCTCCACCCTGCTGGGACTTCAGCCCTTCCATTCTGGCTGTGGCGCTGAGGCCTGGCCAGCTCCTGGGACTGGGAGATGCTGGGGCCATTTAAAGCACTTATGTGGTAGGCAGGGTCTGGGACAGTGCTTGCCTCACTCAGGGCCTTTGTGTTCAGTGCCAAGAGCTCCCTCTTGCCTTATCCCCCTGCCCTGCTGTCCTGGACACGGCTCTGCAGGAGGGGCCAGACCCAGTCATGGGGAGGGCAGTGGTAAGTGTGCGGTGCCTCCAGGAATGGCCAGCATGGCATGTAGCCAGAGTGCCTCCCTAAATGCTACTCTGCACTGACTGCCTGCCCGGTGAGAGGGCCGCAGACGCCTGAGTTCCTGGGGCAGATCTCGATGTGGCTGTTGTTTCTGGCCGTGTGGGTCAGGGTGAATAATGGCAAAGTCCTTCTCCTCAGCACGCAGGGCGCTGGGTCAGCCCTGTGGTGAAGGTGGGTGTTGGAGGTGGCATGACAGACGTCTTGAAGGGAATTGGGGGCTTTGGCGATGGGACAGATTTTGTAGGGGCCCTTGGGCTGGGTGCAGTATTGTAGCAGTGGAGGTTGTGGTTTGGAGTAGTGGTGCTAGAAGACCAAAGGTCCATCTAGCCCAGTTTCCTGTCTTCCAACAGTGGCCAAAGCCAGCTGCATCAGAGAGAATGAACAGAACAGGTAATCATCAAGTGAGTCATCCCGTTACTCGTTCCCAGCTTCTGGCAAACAGAGGCTAGGGACACCATCCCTGCCCATCCTGGCTAATAGCCACTGATGGACGTATCCTCCATGAATTTATCTAGCTCTTTTGTGAACACTGTTATAGTCTTGGCCTTCACAACATCCTATGGCAAAGAGTTCCACAGGTTGACTGTGCGTTGTGTGAAGAAATACTTCCTTTTGTTTGTTTTAAACCTGCTGCCTATTCATTTCATTTGGTGTCCCCTAGTTCTTGTGTTATGAGAAGTAGTAACACGTCTTTCTTTACTTTCTCCACACCAGTCATGATTTTATAGACCTCTATCATAGGCCTCCTTAGCCATCTGTTTTCCAAGCTGAAAAGTCCCAGTCTTATTTATCTCCCCTCAGCTGTTCCATACCCCTAATCATTTTTGTTGCCCTTATCTGAACCTTTTCCAGTTCCAATATATCTTTTTTTGAGATGGGGCAACCACATCTGAACGCAGTATTCAAGATGTGGGCATACCATGGATTTATATAGAGGCAATGTGATATTTTCTGTCATATTACCTATCCCTTTTTAAATGATGCCAAGCATTCTATTTGCTTTTTTGACTGTCACTGCACATTGAGTGGATGATTTCAGAGAACTATCCACAATGACTCCAAGATCTCTTTCTTGAGTGGTAACAGCTAATTTAGACCCCATCATGTTATATCTACAGTTGGAATTACGTTTTCCAATGTGCATTACTTTGCGTTTAGCAACTCTGAATTTCATCTGCCATTTTTTTGCCCAGTCACCCAGTTTTGAGAGATCCGTTTGTAGCTCTTTGCAGTCTGCCTGGGATTTTACTATATTGAGTAGTTTTGTATCATCTGCAAATTTTGTCACCTCACAGTTTACCCTTTGTCCAGATCATTTATGTTAACTAGGACTGGTCCCAGTACAGACCCCTGGAGGACACCACTATTTACCTCTCTCCATTCTGAAAACTGACCATTTATTCCTACGTTTTGTTTCCTATCTTTTAACTAGCTACCAATCCATGAGAGAACCTTCCCTCTTATCCAATGACAGTTTACTTTACTTAAGACCCTTTTCAAAGGCTTTCTGAAAATCTAAGTACACTATAGCCACTGGATCCCCCTTGTCCACATGTTTGTGGCCCCCTCAAAGAATTCTAGTTGATTGATGAGGCATGATTTCTCTTTACAAAAACCATGTTGACTCTTCCCCAACAAATTATGTTCATCTATGTGCCTGACAACAGGGCCGGCTTTGTGAAGGGTGGGGCCTGATTTGAATACCCAGAGGCGGTCTGGGGCTTCGGTGGCACTTCGGCAGGGTGGGGGTCTGCTCCGGGTCTTCCGCGGCACCGGAGGCCCCCTCACCACCGAAATGCTGCCAAAGACCCCCGGAGCGGACCCCCTACCACCGAAATCTTGGACCGCTGCCAGGTAAGTAAAAAAAAAATAATAATAAAAAAGGCGCCTAAGAGGCGGGCCCCAATTCCAGGGAATTGTGCAAATCGGCCTAAAGCTGGCCCTGCCTGACAATTCTGTTCTTTGCTATAGTTTCAACCAGTTTGCCTGGCACTAAAGTCAGGCTTACCGGCCTGTAATTGCTGGGACCGCCTCTAGAGCCCTTTTTAGAAATTGCCATCACATTAGCTATCCTTCAGTCATTTGGTACAGAAGCTGATCTAAATGATAGGTTATATACCACAGTTAGTAGTTCTGCAGTTTCACATTTGAGTTCCTTCAGAACTCTTGGGTGAATAACAGCTGGTCCTGGGGACTTATTACTGTTTAGTTTATCAGTTCGTTCCAAAACCTCCTCTAATGACACTTCAATCTGGGACAGTTCCTCAGATTTGTCATCTAAAAAGAATGGCTCAGGTGTGGGCATTGCCCTCACTTCCTCAGCCATGAAGACCAGAGTTTAGGGCCATCAAGGCTAGTTAGGGTCATGGGGAGCTGATGGGCTACTGTTTTGAGGGTTCATATTCACAAGGCTCCGGGCCCCACTGGGCAAAGACACAGTGAGACCTGCTCTGCCCCTGAGCACTTACCATCTGCATGGACAGGGCAGGCAAAGGAGTGAGAAGGAAGCAAAGGCTCAGGGTTTGTTGTGGCAATGGGGAGGATGGGGGGATGGTGCAAGTTGAATGAGGAGCATCTGGGAGCAGTGGTGGGCGAGGGCAGAAGGCACGGGCATTTGCAGGGCACAGAGGGAGCTTTAGCCAGCACAGCTATGAAATAGCCTGTCTGTCAGCTTCACCCGTGCGCTGCACATGTTGGGCCAACCAGTGGTCACCTAACAAATGAAACATACAGGTAGGAAGAGAGCCTGAGACATTAGCCCTTGTATCAAAGGCCTGGTATGAGGCAGGACCTGCTCATGGAATCTGGGAAGAACAGGGCGGATATTGCAGAAATACACATTCCTAAGCACAGAGTATTCATGCAAACACATCCTGCTATCAAGGATGGTATGAAAACATTCCCCAAGGATAACAGAACACACTGACACCTCCTAAAAGAGAAGGTCAGGATGACAGTGCATAATACAGATGTTTTAATCAAACCAACGTGTACAAGGTGATAACTAGCCACGTCAGGGGGCAGTAACTATGTCAGAGGGTATAAATATGTACCTCAGGAGGCAGAAGCAGTTCAAATCTGGCAGCAGCCCTGGGGGCTGAAGTGAAAAATAGACGCCAAGGCCAGAAGGAAGCACTGTGTCCATCTGATCTGTCCTGGGTAACACGGGCCAGAGCCCCTCCCGGAATTAACCCTGTTCAACTAGAGCAGATCTCACAGAAAAACATCCCAGGCTTGGGATAAAACTTGCCAGTGATGGAGCCCTTGGCAAAGTGTTTTACCGTCACTGTTAAAAATTGGCCCCTCTTTCCTGTCCGAATGTGTCTGGCTTCACATTCAAGCCACTGGCTCTCATTAGACCTTTGGCTGCTAGATTACAGAGCCCATTATTATTATTAAAGACTAAACCTCATTGACATAGTTAAAAAGATACTTAGGTTTTAAATTGCTCTAAGACCACGTTACAGTCTCGGGATCATTCAAAGCCACCAGGGGCAGCTGCATCCGCTACGCTTCAATGGAGAGGAAAATATAATTAAACATACTTCCTCCAACAAATTATACTGGAAGAAAAGAACCTCGCCATTGTGAGAAAAAGCATATATCAGACCCTAAAAATACAAACCTTTTAATGAAAAGCTTATTATGATCAGAACAACTTCTTGTTCTCCATGACAGAATTCTTTATGCACAGAATCAAACAGGCTACACATAAGAAGAAAATGTAAAACTCTAGCATAGAGTATCAAAGGAAGAAAGATCTGCTACTATCACACCATCATCTTGGTTTTCTCTTAAACCAATTTAAAAAAGAAATGGTTACTCACTGTCACTGTGGTTCTTTGAGGTGTGATGAAGACATATATTCCACTTAGATGTGTGTATACCCAGTGCACTGGAAACAGAGATTTTCCCCTAACAGCACCTATAGAGGAGCAGTGCTCACGCCCCGTGGCTGTGGCCCCTTGCTTGGCTATATGAGGTGGCGCCACCCCAGCCCTGCCTCAGTTCCTTCATGCCAAAAGCCCATGAGAGAAGACTCCATTGCAGAGGGGATGGAGCTTGGATTGTGGAGTATACATCTGCATCACATCTCAAAGAACCAGTTACAATAAGTAACCATGTCTTCTTCTTCGAGAAGATGCAGATGCGTGTTCCACTTAGATGACTCACAAGCAGTACACCAATCTGGAGGCGGGGTTCAGCCCACTGAAATAAGGATCACAGGACTGCCCTTCTGAGGCTTGCAACTGCTCTATAAGATGTGGTAATAGCATAATGGTCAGTATATGTACTTATGGACGACCACATGGCCGCCCTGCAAATGTCCAGTAAGGAAACATCACTGAGGAACACTATCGGTGTCACCTGCACTCTTGTGTAACGAGCTCATATCCTCTGAGGAAACATAGCCAAAGCGCTCTCATACACAGCCCTGATACAGGATATTATCCATCTAGAGATGGTCTGTGCAGGGATCACTTGGCTTGCCCCTTCATGCAGTCCATATGACATGAACAGGCGAGGCGAAACACAAAACAGTTGTTTTCCTGTCTAGATAAAAGGTTTGACATCTCCTGACATCCAGAGTATGGAGGTGCTGTTCTTCCAAGGAAGGGAAAAACATGGGTAACTACACTGAAACTGAGAGCCCACACCCTCCTTGCAGAACACGGTTATTAGGAATACTGTTTTATGACACCAGAGGAGCAGTAAACAGGACACTAGGGGCTCAAATGGAGGGCCCAGTACAGCCACCAAAACCATGTTTAGGTCCCACAAGGGGACCGGTTCACATCCCGGAGGGTATAAATAGAGAAGCCCTTTCGGATACTCATCACAATAGCATTGGCAAAGACTGATTTTCGTTGACTAGGGGGGTGAAACACTATTGTGGCCAGATGCACCCTCAGGGAACTGATCACAAGGCTTGATTCCTGAAGGTGTAACAGGTACTGCAAGATGGCCAGAATGGAAGTCTGTGTCAGCTGGATCCCATGGGCCAATGACCACACTGAAAACCTTTTCCACTTCGCTAAGTAGGCCATGCTGGTAGAGGACTTCCTACCATTGAGTAGGACTTGTTGGACAGCCACCAAACACTGCTCTTCTTCATTCAACCTTGCAGCCATCAGGCAGTGAGGTACAGGGAATTGAGTGTCGGATGGTGAGTGCAGCCATGGCTCTGAGTGAGCAGGTCAGGCTGGGAAGGAAGCAGTATGGGAGACTGAATCATCAGCATGAGAAGATTGGTGAACCAGCATGGTCTTAGCCACACTGAGGCTATGAGGATGAGCTTGGCCCGATCTGCCTTGAGCTGTGGACAGCTGCTATGAGAACTTGGACATAGCTGTCTGAGTAAGGAAGTCATATTTGGATAGCAAAGCCTGTTGGTTAGTGATTTGCAGCTGTAGCGATGAGGACATCTAGACTTTCCTACCCATAAGATCCAGCTGCTCAATTGAGCCAAGGCTGGATTTTGCCCCAGGGATGACACACCTGGAGAATTGGGCTCTGGAGCAGTGGATTTGAATCTTTTTTTTCATTTGTGGACCCTTAAAAATTTCCAGTGGCAGCGCGGACCCTTTTGTCTGTGTATGGAGTTGAATTCTGTTCAGTCCATTTTCAGTCTGTTTTTCGCGGACCCCATAGACATAGCCTGCGGGTCACAGGTTGAGAACCACTGTTCTGGAGGCTCTGGAGGGAGGAAGGTGGCTGATGTCTGAGCCTGTGGCTAATCTGAGGATACCACTGCATATCTGATGGGTGATTTTGCCTTTGTCCGAGACGAAGGGCTGGACTCGTGAACAAGAGGCGTCCCACTGATTCTAAGGGGGTCAGGATATGGATAAGGCTTGGGTGGCCAGAGACCTCCATCCCAGCCATGGGACACAAGCCCATCTTGGGCACCATAATGGTCCATTAGCAGTCCTCAGTGTTCATTGGGGGACACACAGCAAGAGGAGGACAACGATGACCTGGACTTGGATGCAGAAGAGTCTTGGGATCCGGGGACAAGAGTGGAGTGATCACAGAGGGAGCAAGAAGATGATCTGATGCGTCCATCACCCAGAACGAGGTGGGAAGCAGTGATTCAGATGGAAGCAGTCCCATTGGTACAGAACAAAGGCACTGTTGGTCCCAACATCAGCACCTGACTGCACCAATGCTGAGGGTGGTGCAAGCCACCAGGGAAGCACATGCGGCAATGACTACGGAAGTGCTGAGGGGGTTCCTGGTATAAGGGACCCCTGTACCTATTCTGATACCGGCTCTGCTCCCACGACTGCAAGGGGAGCATTGGGATGGGGTCCCAACAGTCATAAAGGTTCAGCAGCTCACTCCATCAGAGGGGCTATAGATGGTGCAGTCATGCGGTAGGGTTAGGCCTGAGGCCTGTTGGGATCCCCCAGCTAGGGTTACTAAAGCTGGCATTCTCTGGACTAGGGTTTGGGTTATTAAAGGTAGGGCTCCCCTGGCCAGAGTCAGGAATACTGAGGGTCAGGACTCCCAGGCTAGGGATAGGCCTGAGGCCCGTTGGGATCCCCCAGCTAGAGATACTTAAGATAGGTCTCCCCAGGCTAGGTTTAGGGTTAGTAAGGGGTAAGGATTCCTAGGCTAGAGTTAGGGTTAGTAAGGGGTAGGGATTCCTGGGCTAGAGTTAGGGTTAGTAAGGGGTAGGGATTCCCGGGTTAGATTTAGTAAGGGGTAGGGATTCCCGGGCTAGGGTTAGATTTAGTAAGGGGTAGGGATTCCCCAGCTAAGGTTAGGGCTAGTAAGGGGGAGGGATTCCCGGGCTAGAGTTTTGGTTGAATGTATTCCTGGAGGTTTCATCACATGACATAATCTTTAATTAAAGATTCATCTTTAATTCCTGGGGAGTCCAGCACAATCCTAGAGTGTTGGCAACCCTACCCACATAAAGGTAATACAGGTGGGGCTCCTGGGCTATGGTTCAGATTACTAAGTGTAAGGGTCTCCGGGCTAGGGCTATAACTGGGGTCCTCCCAGGGCTAGGGTTAGGGTTACTAATGTTAGGCTCCCCAGGCTAGGGTTCAGGTTACTAAGGGTGGGATCCCCAGACTAGGGTTAGTGCTGTGGCCTGTGGGGATTCTCTAGATCAGTGGTTCTCAACCTCCCCCCAAGGGACCCCTAAATTTTCACAGACAAGTCTGTGGACCCCCAACTGCCCCTTATTTTTTTTTTTGCTCATAAACGTATCTTTCATGGTACTGTAGTTGTCACAAATACCATTGTAGAGAAATGATTGGACCACATTGATAAAAACACAGCAAATGAGACTATTGACAACTTACGTGATACTAATGCACTCCTTGGGCTTGTTTGGCAGCACACAGCGAGTCCAGCTGGGGAGTCATTTCAGTTAGACCTTGAACATTCACTACCAAATGCTGTTTGTTTTTTGATGCTGGTGAGGGCTGAGAATCCATTTTCACAAAGGGGAGTGGAAGCAAATGGAAGGCGGACTCACAGAGCGTGGTTAGCCAGTTCAGGGAATTCACCAGACATGTGTAACCAGAATTCAGCACCAGGCATGGGCCTGTGGGCACGTTCCACATTGATGTAGTTTCTCCACTCAGTAAATTCCTTCTCCTCTTTAGGAATCACTTCAAGCAATTTCCCATCAGCAGATAAAAAGAGATTTGTAATCTGCATCATTTCAGTATTGTTACCATGTGGCTGATGTAAGTTCTAAACTGGTAAGAAGCGAATCCATGCAATCTGCCATCATAGCACCAAAAGTCAGGCGTGGAGATATGCAGGAGTGGAGATATGCTCCTGGTCCCTTTGTGCACTCGCTTCTGCCATAGACCCAGCTTCTCAATGAATGCAGTCACTTTGTTTGACTGGCACCCTTGCAGGCTAATATTAAGTTGATTCAGGTGATGAAAGATATCAGCATGACAAGCAAGCTGAGCAAGCCAGGTCTCTGAGAATTTACTTGATCTGTGCCTTTGCTCTTCCAAAAATACCTCAGAGACTCAGGAAGCTCAAAAAAATGATTCAAACCCTTTCTCTTGGAAAGCCATCTGACCTCAGTGTGCAGAAGAAGGTTGTGATGCAATTCACCCATTTCTGCACACATTGCCCCAAAATATGTGCATTTGCTTGGCGTGTGCTTTGATAAAATTAACAACTTTGATTGTCTAATCAAGTACATCTTTCAGGTCATCTGGCATCTTTCTTATGTCCAGGTTCTCCCTGTGAACCATGCAGTGCCTTACTTTTGCCAATGGTGCAACATCTGTCATTTTTTTGCACCCCATTATGCCTCCCCATCATTGCAGAAGCACCATCTGTGCTCACGCACTGCCCCCAGTCTAGGTTGTTGCTCATCCTGAAATTATCCAGACACTTAAAAATCCCATCACTTGTTGTTTTTGTCGGCAGTGATCTGCAAAACAGCAGTTCTCCTTCTGTGTTCCCATCACAGATGTATCACACATAAACCAACAGCTGAACCTCACCTGACACATCCAAAGAGTTGTCTAGTTGTAAGCTCTATGTCCCACTTGCTTGAATCCTGGTCTTTCACATCAGCTACAACCTTTGTAATTCACCTTTTTAAGGGGGTCATTTGATACTGGTCCATTGTTCAGTTTATTAGCAGCTTTGTCTCCACACTTCAATTGCAGCTGGCATCGGTAATTTCAGCAATTGTATGTGGCTTTCTGTTTTTAGCCATTCTTATTGCTACCGTGTAGGATGCTTTGAGAACCTTCTCTTGCAAGATTCGCACAGTTTGTACAGTCTTGGTTGTATCATAAGCAATTCCACTTCCTTTCAAAATACTCCACTGGCTTGTCAATGTTCTCCACATGCAGGACCTCAGTTATGTTTTAATTCTTTCTGCTTAAGTGCTTCCTTAGAAAGTACTTCTCCACAAATAACATCCCGGGGTCTGGATTCTCCACCTACAAGTACGCACATAAAGCCAAGTTCAGTGTAGCTGTCGTCATATCCCCTCAGGTTTTGTTTATTTGAAGGGGGTTGGATTTCGTTTCTTTCTTTCTCTTCTCCCGGCTTTGAGACGGTTTCTGCTTCGTGAGTGGCTGAAGCCGACCGAGTGGGTTGACAAATAACAAACGCGGCCATTACAGAAATTGAACAGGGTAATTATATTTCACACTTGCAGCTGAACGGATCACTAGCAGAGGTGCCATGAATGGGGGAGGGCACAATTTAAAGGCTCTGGGGGGGCATATGACCCCCCCATGTTGTCTCGTGAGCTAACAGAGGTTTTCAAACTGTGGGGCACACCCCCCTCAGGGGGCACAGAGGAACATTCGGAAGGGGGGGCGAGTGGCAATGCCAGTTTGAACTTTTTGGGTAAAGCCCCCCCCAGACTGGCTGACCTGAGTTGGGGGTGGAGGTGGTGCTGCCTCCCCAAGGCCCGCCACACTGGGCTGGCCCCCAGAACATTCCCCTCCCTCCCCTCAGGGGACACGTCCCACAGTTGGAAAGCCTCTGTGCTAAATGGAAAGCAGAAATCTGAGGGGGGAGAGGGCACGTGACCCTGTGTGCCCCCAAGTGTCACCTCTGGTTGCTGGCACGTTCACAGATACCCCCCATCCTGGATTATACTGGTGGACCCCTAAGGGTCTGTGGCAGGGAGCTGACTCCGTGGGTGCTCTGGGGCTGGAGCACCCACAGAAAAAAAATAGTGGGTGCTCAACACCCATCAGCCGATCAGCTGTTTAGCACCCCCTCCCCCCAGCACCTCCTGCCCACCATCACAGTGGTACAGCAGGGGAAGGGACTCCCAAGGCCAGGCCAGCAGGGCAGGGGCACAGCTGGCACTGGCCCCTAGGCACTCCGCCTCCCAGATCCTCTGCTCTAAGTGATTAGCCCTCGAGCCAAGGACTGAACCCAGGAGTCCTGACTTCCCCACCCTAGGGCAGCTCAGCCCCTGGCCTTATCTCTTCTCCAAGGCCACAGAACTGCACTCTCATTCCATTCCCAGCCTGTCTCCACCCAGCCCAGCAAATCAGCTGCCAGCCTGCCAGGGCTGTATCACCTGCCTCCCGCAGCAGCACCCGCTGCGCTGTGCTGAGCTGCCCCATGCCCCAGGACCTGGCATGCTCACCATGCTCCTCATGAGGTGAGTGGGGGCCGCCCCTGGGATGCCCCAGCAATGGTGTGGTGGGTGCAGGGCTGGGGCAGGAAATCCTGGCTGGCAGTAAAGCTGGAGGGACCGGAGATGGAGAGTTGAGTGTCTGTAAGCAGCCTGCCCCCCCATCTCTGGCCAGCTGTGGGTGGGGACAGTATCTGTAAGGATGCTGGGCCCCTTGTCTCTGGGCGGGCAGTATCTGTGAGTACACGGGGCCCCCCATCTCTGGGCTGTGGTTAGGGGGGCAGTATCTGTGAGTACACCGGGCCCCTTGTCTCTGGGCTGTGGCGGGGCAGTGTCTGTAAGTATGCTGGCCCCCCATCTCTGGGTGGTGTTGGGGGGCAGTATCTGTAAGGACATTGGGCCCTTCATCTCTGGGCTGTGTTTGGGGGTCAGTACCTGTCAGTACACTGGGCCCCCCATCTCTGGACTGTGTTTGGGGGGGCAGTACCTGTAAGGACATGGGGCCCCTCATCTCTGGGCTGTGGGGGCGCAGTATCTATAAGGATGCTGAGCCCCCCATCTCTGGGCTGTGGGGGGGCAGTATCTGTAAGGACACTGGGCCCCCCATCTCTGGACTGTGTTTGGTGGGGCAGTACCTGTAAGGACATGGGGCCCCTCATCTCTGGGCTGTGGGGGCGCAGTATCTATAAGGATGCTGAGCCCCCCATCTCTGGGCTGTGGGGGGGCAGTATCTGTAAGGACACTGGGCCCCCCATCTCTGGACTGTGTTTGGGGAGCAGTGCCTGTAAGGACATGGGGCCCCCCATCTCTGGGCTGTGGGGGGCAGTGTCTGTCTGTACACTGGGCCCCCCGTCTCTGGGTGGTGGTGGTGGGAGTGGCAGGCAGGTATCTGTCAACAGGCTGGCCCGTATCTCTGCTGTCGCAGAGTGTTGGGGTCCCTGCCATGCAAAGGGCATGTGGCTGGTGTTTGGGTTTGTTTCTCAGTGTGTGTGAGTGGGGTCTCTTGGCTCCAAGGCTGTGTTGGGACAGCGCTGCTGTCAAGGCAGCTCCTATCTCAGCTCTACCAGCAACCAGGGATTCCCAGTGCTGGCAGCCCTACCTGGGCACGGAAGGAGCAAAGCCGGTGAGAGGTGCCACCCCCCTGCACAGTTGGGTGAGGGGAGAATGTCTGGCTCATCACAGTGTCATAGTCCCTGCACCGCTGGTGGCGAGTCTCCTGCAGCCCAGGTCACAGGGTCCATTGGGAGCAAGGGGGTGGGTGTCCAAGCCCTGTTTTAACTGTTGTGACAGGAACTAGTCTGTGCAGCACCTGGCACTGTGGAGTTGAAGGGGGGGGAGATAGGGCTGTGATTGCGCAGGGCAGCAAGGCATGGCCAAGGGTGGTGGTGGTAGTAGGGCTGGGATTGGTCAGGGCCTGGGGTGGGGCAGCAGTGCATGCTGAGGGGGCGGGGTTAAGGCTGGGATTGGTCAGGGTCTGGTGGTGGCGTAGGGCTGGGATTGGTCAGGGTGAGATTGGTGCATGGTGCCTGGCAGGACTGGGTTCTGATCTCAGTGAGGGTCTGACCTACTATCCTGCAGCCCAAGAGCCAAGGCAGGTGAGATGGAGGATGGCCAGGGCACAGAGCAAGCTCCCATAACTGCCTCTCCCATAACAGCCATTTGTCCATCTGAACCCCGGGTGTCCAGCTTGGCATCCCCCAGCCCCAATCCTGCGCCCAGTGCATTGGGGCCCAAAGCACCCCTAAGTTACAAACACACAGGCCCCAGTCTGTGTTGGGTGCTGCCCCACCCCCATCCCCTGGCCAGCTGGAATAGTCCTTCCCAGAGACCACTGATCCCTAGGAGGTTGGCCGACGGGATTTCCTGCGACTGTGGGGCCTATTTCCGTTCCTCCGTCTGCTCTCGCATCCGGGCAGAGTTCCTCTGGGCGGCGTCCACTGGCTCCCTTGACGCCTTCGAGGAGCAGTGGGCGTTGTCCAGGGTTCTCTGCTCGGTGTCCCCATCGGGTTCCCTTTGTTTAGCCCTATGACCTCACTCCCGATCCTGTTTTTTTCATTAGTTGTCCCCCGTAATTATTTGGTGTCCCAGACCTGTGGGTCCTCCCCTTAGGCTGGGGGGAGGCCCTTTAGAAGTGGGCGGGCTTTGCCCGCCCACCCCCGCTGGATGCCAATAGGACCACTGATCCCTCTGGTATGGGGATGGAGGGGAACTGAGGCACAGGCTAAGGGACTTGGTCATGATCACATGGGGCACCTATGTCAGCTGGGTTTGACCCCATGCCCCAGGCTGGTGCATGACTCACCCCCTCCAGTCTCTAGTGGAACGCCCTTGCCCTATGTGAGCATCTGGAGGTGGGGTTGGGGGGCAAAATCCATCTGTGACCAAATAGCTTCTGCGGGGAAGGGTCTGTGCATGGAGGGATGCCTGCCATATGGGGCAGGCTGCCTTCTGCCCCAGCCTCTCAGGCCCCCTATGCTAACCCAGTAGACCCCTTCCGTGCCTGGAACTGGGGCTAGCACCCAGTAGGGATCCCGAGAAGGGCAGCCCCTGTATTGTGTGTTGTGACCTGCCCTGTTCCTCTTTGCAGTCTGGGCCTGCTCTCGGTGGTGGTGCCCTGGCACGCGGGCTCTGTGTCCTTTCCCAATGGTGAGTCTCCTGGGGGGCAGGGATGGTGCCTGCTGGGGGGTGGGGGTGGGGAATCCTGGGACTTGGTGGGCTTAGAATGACTAAGCCCTGTTTGGGGTGCTGGGACACTCTGATGACTACCCCAGGTCCTGGGAGGGGAGAACTGGGGGGCCCTTGTGATGGGGGGCGGGATAGGGTTCTGGGTGGGAGGTACAACACGGGTGGGGCTGGTGGTGGAGGTGGGAGGCTGGGGCTAGCAGGATGGGGCGGACCCTGGTGTGAGCACAGCTGGCCTGTGACCTGGAGTAGTAGCCCCAAAAGGGGATCCAGGCTGGGGGGACTAGGCCTCTGGCACTTTGGAGTTCCCTGGCCAGGCATGGTGCTGATTGGGGTTGGTGCTGCCCCCAGTAACACTGCTAATCCCCCCAGGAGCTGCTCGCACTGAGTGCCGGGGCCGTTACTTCTGGATCTGGCTGGACAAGGCGTTCGTGGGGCAGAGCCGCTGGCACTATGGGGTCTACAGTGAGTAGGGAGGGGTCATGAGGAGCTTCCTGGCTATTTGGAGCAGAGGCTGGTGCAAGGTGCAGGCCCATGGGTGGGGGTGTCCTGGGATGGTGCATTGGGATAGGGGTCATGTGGCGGGAGGCTGGCGGGAGGGTGCCTGGGCACCAGGAGCTGGGGGGGGTGGGGAGATACTGGTGGGGGTCCCAGATGCTGTCTCCCCCCAGCCGAGTCAGGGCAGTACATCGAGGTGACACGGCAGCTGGCTTCGCAGTGCGGATTCATGGCAGGCACTGACCTCCGTGGGAACCCCCAGATCCGCATCTCCTTCCTGGCTTGTTCCGTCCGCAACACGGTGAGTGCCCCCAGTGCCCAGGCCTGCCCTCCAGGAGCTGGGGGGCCCATGTGTGACTCCCAGCCCCCTACCCTTGTAACTCACTAGATCCCGCTCCCCTGCCAGCGCTGGGGAGAGAACCCAGGAGTCCTGCCAGAGCTGGGCATCCAGTTCTGCTCCCTCTGGTACTTGATGTCTAGGTGCCAGTGCTGTGGGCCCCCGCCCCTCCTATCTCTGGTGCTCGAGCAGCCCTGAGGCTGGGCAGGGTCTAACCTGTAGTCTCTGTTTCCTGGGGGACCCCAGTTTGACCAGGATTTCAGCCTGCAGCTGCGGGTGGAGGTGACAGGCGCTGTGGGGCCCAGCATTCCCTATGACATGACCATCCGCTGCCCCCTGGGAGCCCCCTGGAGCCCCCGGGAGATTGTCTGCGAGGAGAACTACATGGAGGTGAGGGGGGCCATAGTGAGGGATGAGGTGGGGGGGGAAGGGCTTGTCTCCTGGTAGGGGTCCCTAGGGCAGGCCCCAGAGCTGCTAGGTGGGGTGATGCTGGGGGTGGGAGGGCTCCCCGCAGGCCCCTGTGTGAAGTGATGCTGACACAGGTCCCATAGCAGGGTTTCTTTCCCCAGCCTGAGCTGGCCCTGTCCTGTTGCAGGTGTCGGTCCGGCGGGCTGTGCCCGGCATCGCCAGGGAAGTGCTGAATGAGGACTGGATCGCTGCCTGGCCGGTGGTGAGTGGGCTTGGTGCAGCTGTGGCATCATGGTCCCTCTACCAGCCACGAACGGTGCCCGGAGCTTGGCATGGGCACCCGAGGAGCAGCCTTGTCTCTGGCACACCCTGCCCACAGAGCAGCAATGAGCCAGGGCACTTAGCTGTCCTGCTGCCCCATGGCCATGGACTGTGCCAGGTATTGGCCCATCAGCTGCCCAGCAGGCATGGACTCCCCAGGGCACAGCAGAAGCGAAGTGCCTAGTGGGTCCAGCCGGATTGCCCCTGCTACATGTAACCCAGCCATGATCTGTGGAGGGAGGTAACCTGACAGTGCCAGGACCCCTGCTCCCTCCCCGGCATATGGGGGGACTCAGCCTTATGTCTCTCCCCTTTGCAGGCCCAGGGGGCGCTGAACCAGGTGTGGCAGGTTGTCTTCCACTTCCAGAACGGCTCCCTGCTCAGCATGCCCGCCACGCAGGCCCACAGCCTGGGCTACGGGGTCAACACCACGGCCACCCGCGTCCTCTTCCGGGCACCCTATGGCACAGCCCAGAGCGAGATCACCTCAGTGAGGGAGCCTGGGGGGGAGGGCAGGGCACGGTGGCCACAGTGAGGTGTGGCTGGGGAGGAGCCTTGGGTGCGCCGTGGGGCCCAGTGGGGTGCGTGGGAGCTAGGCGCACAGTGTGGGGGAGGCCGAGGGGCACTGTGGGCCCAGTGAGGTGTGTGGGAGCCTGGTGTACAGTGAGGAGGCTGGGGGCACTGTGGGCCCAGTGGGGTGCATGGGAGCCTGGTGCACAGTGTGGGGGAGGCTTAGGGGCTCTGTGGGCCCAGTGAGGTGAGTGGGAGCCTGGTGCACAGTGAGGGGAGGCTGGGGGCACTGTGGGCCCAGTGGGGTGAGTGGGAGCCTGGTGCACAGTGTGTGGGAGGGGAGGCTGTGGGGCACTGTGGGCCCAGTTGGGTGCGTGGGAGCTTGGTGCACAGTGGGGAGGCTGTGGGGCATTGTGGGTCCAGTGGGGTGAGTGGGAGCCTGGTGCACAGTGTGTGGGAGGGGAGGCTGTGGGGCACTGTGGGCCCAGTGGGGTGAGTGGGAGCCTGGTGCACAGTGTGTGGGAGGGGAGGCTGTGGGGCACTGTGGGCCCAGTTGGGTGCGTGGGAGCTTGGTGCACAGTGGGGAGGCTGTGGGGCACTGTGGGTCCAGTGGGTTGCGTGGAAGCTTGGTGCACAGTGGGGGGGGGAGGCTGTGGGGCACTGTGGGCTCAGTGGGTTGCGTGGGAGGCTGGTGCACAGTGAGGGGAGGCTGAGGGGCACTGTGGGCCCAGTGGAGTGCGTGGGAGCCTGGTGCACAGTGGGGAGGCTGGCTGGATGGGGGGCAAGGCTGCTATCAGGAGTCTCTGGGTGCCTGGTTCTTGCTGGCACCATGTGGCCCCTGGCTGCATGGTAGGCTCATGCCCAGCCCCTGGTGGGGCAGAAGGAGCAGTCAGATGCTGACTCAGCACTGCTCCATGCCAAGGTGCCCCTGGGATACTGCCAGGGACCAGTCAAATCCGGTCACAGCAGGGGTCAGACTCCTGGGCTGGCTGGGGAGGGAGAATGGGGGAGGACCCTGATGACGCCATGGGACCCCTCTCTGTGCCCCTCCACTGACCCACTCTCCACAGGTGGAGGGGCTGGAGGTGGAAGTGGCCAGGGTGACAGTGTTCTACAAACAGGCCTGGATGATCCTCATGGTGGACACAGCTGTGGCCTGCCCTGTCAGTGAGTCCTGGACGGAGCCCAGGGCTGGGCTAGCAGGGGCTGTGGGGTGGGGGTGAGGGGCACTGGCAGAGCTGGGGGGCGGGAACCCAGGGCTGTGGGTCAGGAGTGAGAGGCACTGGCAGGGCTGGGCTAGCAGGGGCTGTGGGGCGGGAGTAAGGGACACCGGCAGGGTTGGGCTAGCAGGGGCTGTGGGTCAGGAGTGAAGGGCACTTGCAGGGCTGGGCTAGCAGGGGGCTGCAGGTCAGGAGTGAGGGGCACTGGCAGAGCTGGGGCGGAGCTCAGGGGACCAGTAGGTGGGGCTCATGGCCTCCTGTCCCTAGATTCCCCAGTGGTCAATGCTACAAGCCTGAGCTGGGTGACGCCGCGGATCCTGCCATCCCTGGTGCTGTGGCCAGAGCAGTACCAAGACGAGGTTCAGATGGGCCTGGATGGTCGTGTGATTGACGCGGGCACTGTTGCACGCAATGGCTACACCTTCCTGACAGACTCCAGGCTCATCCGCATCGTGGTGCCCATCGGTGCCCCCGGGGGGCTGCTGCAGGTCAGTGTGCAGGTGCCCAGGCATGAGGCAGCACAGCCGCCGGGCTGGGTCCTGAGCCGAGACCCCTGTGACTGATGCTTCCTGGTCCCCTGGTGCAAGGGTCCCCGTTCCAAAGAGCTCACAGCCTGGCTAGAGAAAGGGGGAAAGTGAGGCCCCTCAGTCACTCAGCAGGGCAGTGGCAGAGATGAGGAGAGAACCCAGGAATCCTGGCTCCCAGCCTCCCCGCTCTGACCACTAGACTCCACACCCCTCCCTGAGCCAGGAGAGAACCCAGGAATCCTGGCCCCCAGCCCCACCGCTCTGACCCACTAGACTCCACACCCCTCCCTGAGCCATGATAGATGCCAGGAGTCACAGCATGGCCTGGGGTGGGACACTGGCCTGGATCTCCAGTACAAGACCTGTTCCCATTAACTGTTGCTGCTGCCGCCCAGTCTGTGCCCAGGGTGTGAGACGCTGTCAGCCTCCCGCTCCCTGCAGCAGCTTCTCCCAGCATCCCTGGCTCCCCAAAGCTCCTGAGAACTTGGCGCAACTGAGCTCTGGCCCCCTCCTTGGTCCATCCTCTCACCCCACGGGGCTGCAGGTTGGAGTGTATGTGGGGGGGGCGGGGGGGGTCAATGGAAGAGCTGGTCCTGGCTGTCATATGGTGGAGTTCTCTCCTCCCAGGAGGGAGTCAGGGGTCTCCCCATAGGGGCTCTCACTGCTCCCCCTCCTCCCCACAGAGCGCCCTGGTGGGTAATCGCTATGGCACCAGGTACAGCATCCACCTGCTGCTGGACCGGCACTGGCAAGGGGATGAAAGTGACCGGACCCGTCACCGCAGCTACCGTCCCATCCGCACCCCCTTCTCCCCACAGATGCCCCAGATCATCGACGGTAGGTGCAGCCCCCAGGATCCCTGTGGCCTGGCCGAGCCCTGCTGCCCCCTCACCCCCAGCTCGATGGGAAAGGGGCACTCAGGCCACGTGAGGGAGTTCTGGAGATCAGCTTCCCACGGGAGCTCTGCCTCTCTGATGGCCCGGGCCTCTGCCCCCCTCCCAGATCACTGTGCCCCCTTTGCAGCAGAAGAGCCCTCTAGTTCCTGGCATGGGGAGCTCCTCACCCCACCTGGCAAGAGTCCCCAGGCGCCTTTGAGCTGCCGACTTTAAAGGAAGTCCCCTTCCATAAGAGCCTGGAACGTCCTTCCCCGCCCACCCCCACCGCCCGTCCCAGCCCCTGCTCCGGCAGACAGAACTGCCCCACGGGAACTGGGTCTAGGGGCTGGTCTGGTGGGGGATCGGGGGGGAACACTTGTCACTTCTCTGGGCATAGGAAATCGACCCGACCCTGCCTGGTTTTGAATCATTTGGATTCGGCTCCTCTAACCACCCAAAGGTCAAAATCTCCCATTTGGTTTTGCTCCCCCGCACCACCGCCATGCTGCTGAGTGCAGAGTGACCATTGACATCTGAGCTGGAGGGACCTGGGCGGGGGAGGGGGCGTGATGGAAATGGCTCCTTCTTAGCCTACAGGGGGGTGGGGGAGGGAGCCCTAGAGGTTGACTTTAGTCTAAAATGGGGGGGGGGGTTAAATGACCCTCGTGAGACCCTGTCACCCCCAGCTCTGGGGAGAGCTTGGTTCCAGACTCCCTGTCTCGGCTTCCTCTCCCCACCTGCCCCCACTGACCCTGTGTCAGACCCCTGCCAGCAAGGGTGCTTTGTGTGAGGGGGGGGAAGCCCCATCTTTGCACAGGGATTACAGCCTTTAGACTGGCTCTGGGGTGTGGCCCCTTGACCACGCTGGGCCGTAGGCTGAGTGAGCTCCTGGCTCTGCTACTCTGTGCCAGGCCGTCTAGCTGCAGCGCTGCTGTTCCATGCCCTGGCTCTCTAGCGAGTGCAAAGCCCTGTTCAGAGCCGGCCAGACGCAGGGACACAGGCAGCGTTTCTTGGGCCCCTGGAATGCAGACCTGAGAGAGCCTGGCTTAGTCTGGGAAAGCGAAGCCCATGTGGCCCTGCTTTCCCCAGGCCCCTCGTTCTGTCTGACGTGCGGGAGGCAACTGAGTTCTTTATGTTGCAGGTCCCTTGGCTCCACGCAGCCCTGGGCTACTGGCTCCATGACAAACCTAGCCAGGCTCACCTGCTGCCCACTTGACTCCAGCACCTGGCCCAGAGGAACAATTAGCTCCCGCCCCTCGGGCAGCAATACAGAGTGAATGGGGGAAACTGAGGCATGCAGAGTTTTCATAAAACTATTACAAAAATTCCCACATGCTCACCGGGCAATGTCAGGATGAGCTGCTGCTGGTCTCAGCCAGGCTCACTGCCCTGGGCATGGGGCTGCCAGCCTGGGGTCATGGCCGCTTGGGCTAGGGCACTGGCTGCCTGGGGGAGTGCTCCAGTGAACCCCACCAACCAGTGCACTCCTGTCTCCTCCCCCAGACACCGTGGCAGCGCAGGGCTACTTCAAGGTGCGCCTGGGGCACTTCCTGCCCGACGTGGAGCTGGTCTCTGTCTCGGTGGGCGGACATCCCTTCAGCCGCCCTGAGGCTGAGGATCGTGGCTTTGAGCCCCATGAGGTCCCCAACCCCGACGATACCAGGGCCTTTGGGCTGAGGGTGCCATTTGCTGACCCCCTGGTGCAGCAGCAGGTAACGGTTGGGGGGGGGATGGGGTGGTGAGGAGGTGGCATGGAGTGCCAGGGCAATGGGCTCCTGTGCACATGGAGGGAAGGATAAGATGCTGTCCAAGCCCCAGGGCTCTCCCCTGCCCTTGTGCCCGGGGGCTGCCCTGTCCATGCAGCAGCTGGCCTGGGGGTGGAGGCTGGCATGGAGGGCGGCTGAAGAGGAGGGTCCCGACCAGGGCTGGGCCTATAGCCATCCGGATGCATAGCGCCAGGGGCGGCTCTGTTTTTTGCTGCCCCAAGCACGGCAGTCAAGCAGCCTTCGGTGGCTTGCCTGCGGGTGATCTGCCAGACCCGCGCCTTCGGCGTACCAGCCACTGAATTGCCACCGAAGCCATGGGACTGGCGGACCTCCTGCAGGCATGCCACCAAAGGCTGCCTGACTGCTGCCCTCATGGCGACCATCACACTGCCCCCCCGTGGCTTGCCGCCCCAAGCATGCGCTTGCTGCGCTGGTGCCTGGAGCTGCCCCTGCATAGTGTGGAGGTGCCTTAGGGCGGCCCACTTCACTCGGTGCCCCAGGGTGTGACGGTGCACTAGGCTGCTTGCAGGAGAGCTCAGGGGAGGGGAGGGTTGTCTGGCTTCTCAGCCCCACTCTGACCCCGTCTGTCCTCCCGGCAGTACCTGCACGGCCCCCTCAGGCGCTATACTCTGCGCCTCAACTACAACCTGCAGCTGCTGCCCACAGGGGAGGCCTTCACCCAGGCAGGGCTCATCACCTGTGATGTCCCAGATGTGGGTGAGTTGGGGGAGGGCCTGGCTCGTTGAGGGGCTGTGGGTGGTGTGAGGGGCAGTGGATAGCTGTGTGGGGACAGGCTGTGGGTGGTTGAGGGGCAGTGGGTAGCTGTGTGGGGACATGGGGGTGGTGTGAAGGGCAGTGGGTTAGCTGTGTGGATAGGGCTTGGGGGTGGTGGGAGGGGCAGTGGGTAGCTGTGTGGATAGGGCTTGGGGGTGGTGGGAGGGGCAGTGGGTAGCTGTGTGGATAGGGCTTGGGGGTGGTGGGAGGGGCAGTGGGTAGCTGTGTGGATAGGGCTTGGGGGTGGTGGGAGGGGCAGTGGGTAGCGGTGTGGATAGGGCTTGGGGGTGGTGGGAGGGGCAGTGGGTAGCTGTGTGGATAGGGCTTGGGGGTGGTGGGAGGGGCAGTGGGTAGCTGTGTGGATAGGGCTTGGGGGTGGTGGGAGGGGCAGTGGGTTAGCTGTGTGGGGACAGGCTGTGGGTGGTGTGAAGGGCAGTGGGTTAGCTGTGGGGGGACAGGCTGTGGGTGGTGGGAGGGGCAGTGGGTAGCTGTGTGGGGACAGGCTGTGGGTGGTGGCAGGGGCAGTGGGTAGCTGTGTGGGGACAGGCAGTGGGTTAGCTGTGTGGGGACAGGCTGTGGGTAGCTGTGTGGATAGGGCTTAGGGGTGGTGTGAGGGGCAGTGGGTAGCTATGCTGGCAGAGTTTCGGGGTGGTGGTGAGGACAATGGATAGCTGTGTGGGCAGAGGCTGAGATGGTGTGAGGGGCAGTGGGTAGCTGTGTTGGTACAGACTGTGGGTGGTGAGAGGGGTGTTGTCAGAGGTGTTGTCAGATGTGCTACCGGTGTGGTGCTCTGCTCTCTCCTTGTTGCTATCACTTGGCTGCGTGCATGTGCTTCCCGTGTGCTGCCCCAGCTCTGCAGATAGCTGACACAGCAGACTCGGCACGAACCCCCAATGACCACAGACTCTAGTGCAAAGTCATGTCTGCTAGGTTTATTGCGATCTTGGACACAATGGCAGTTCTCTGTAGGTTTCTTAGCCTAATTCAGGGCATACTACGAGAAAGTGCCTCTTAGCAATGGACCCGGCTCAGGGGCGGGACTTTCCACTGGCCCCTCGGCCGGACAAAGACACTGCCCCAGGGATGCATTCTTATACACAGGTACAAACAAGTTACACATCACTCCTGATGTATTGAGGTGCAACCCCTCTACGTAGTAAGGTGCCGCCTCTCACCTTGTACATGCTGGTTGGAACAAAACAACTCTATCCATCATATTACCCTTTTGCCCCTGTCATTGGGATGGGTCAGTCTGTTCGTTGTTATCTGTGTGGAATGTGCAAGTATGTGAATGTTCTGATATCTAGTCTTCAGTACCTTTTAGGTACGTATCTTCTTGCAGCATCAGCCCTTTCCTTGCCAGCTTCTGTGAGCAGGGCCTGCCTCTGGCTCACAGCTTCACTTTGCTTTATGTTAGCAAAGTCTTGACCATTACTTTAGTTCAGGCCTTAGGCTTCATACCAGGCCTCTGATACCGAGGTTTATATCTCAGGGCCTCCTCTTACTACATTCCCCCACTTTTTGTCTTTTTATGGGGAGGATGTTTACCCATCGTCCCGGAAAAGCATAATGCATGGACTAAAGATAACCCAGTGGGCTAAACACTGTTATGTGGGTACCTTATTTTACCATCCATCCACTCATGCCCCTTCTGTCTTTTTAGTCTGCACATTCCCACGTACGACTGTTAGGCAGATTTTATTATCGAATTATTTTTTTAGTCCCTTATGGTGGGCCTGGGAATGTTAGGCCCGGGACCATGACTGAGGAATAGTAGCTAGGAATAGTGGGTAGCTGTGTGGGGACAGGCTGTGGGTGGTGGGAGGGGCAGTGGGTTAGCTGTGTGGGGACAGGCTGTGGGTGGTGGGAGGGGCAGTGGGTTAGCTGTGTGGGGACAGGTTGTGGGTGGTAGGAGGGGCAGTGGGTGGCTGTGTGGGGACAGGCTGTGGGTGGTGGAAGGGGCAGTGGGTTAGCTGTGTGGGGACAGGCTGTGGGTGGTAGGAGGGGCAGTGGGTAGCTGTGTGGGGACAGGCTGTGAGTGGTGGGAGGGGCAGTGGGTAGCTGTGTGGGGACAGGCTGTGGGTGGTGGGAGGGGCAGTGGGTTAGCTGTGTGGATAGGGCTTAGGGGTGGTGTGGGGGGCAGTGGGTAGCTATGTTGGCAGAATTTGGGGTGGGGTGGGGGCGGTGGGTAACTATGTGGGCATGGGCTGTGGGTAGTGGGAGGGACAGTAGGTTAGCTATGTGGGTAATGTAACACCAATATTTAAAAAGGGCTCTAGAGGTGATCCCAGCAATTACAGACCAGTAAGTCTAATGTCAGTACCGGGCAAATTAGTTGAAACAATAGTAAAGAATAAAATTGTCAGACACATAGAACATAAATTACTGGGCAAAAGTCAACATGGTTTCTGTAAAGGGAAATCATGTCTTACTAATCTATTAGAGTTCTTTGAAGGGGTCAACAATCATGTGGACAAGGGGGATCCAGTGGACATAGTGTACTTAGATTTCCAGAAAGCCTTTGACAAAGGCTCTTGCATAAATTAAGTTGTCATGGGATAAGAGGGAAAGTCCTTTCATTGATTGAGAACTGGTTAAAAGTCAGGGAACAAAGGGTAGGAATAAATGGTAAATTCTCAGAATGGAGAGGGGTAACAAGTGGTGTCCCTCAAGGGTCAGCCCTAGGACCAATCTTATTCAACTTATTCATAAATGATCTGGAGAAAGGGGTAAAAAGTGAGGTGGCAAAGTTTGCAGATTATACTAAACTGCTTAAGATAGTTAAGACCAAAGCAGACTGTGAAGAACTTCAAAAAGATCTCACAGAACTAAGTGATCGGGCAACAAAATGGCAAATGAAATTTAATGTGGATAAATGTAAAGTAATGCCCTTTGGAAGAAATAACCCCAACTATACATACAATATGTTTGGGGCTAATTTAGCAACAACGAATCAGGAAAAAGATCTTGGAGTCATCGTCGATAGTTCTCTGAAGACATCCATGCAGTGTGCAGAGGCGGTCAAAAAAGCAAACAGGATGACAGGATTCATTAAAAAGGGGATAGAAAATAAGACGGAGAGTATATTATCGCCCTTGTATAAATCCATGGTACACCCACATCTTGAATACTGCATACAGATGTGGTCTCCTCAGCTTAAAAAAGATATACTGGCATTAGAAAAGGTTCAGAGAAGGGCAACTAAAATGATTAGGGGTTTGGAACGGGTCCCATATGAGGAGAGATTAAAGAGGTTAGGACTTTTCAGCTTGGAAAAGAGGAGACTAAGAGGGGAAATGATAGAGGTATATAAAATCATGACTGAGGTAGAGAAAATAAATAAGGAAAAGTTATTTACTTGTTCCCATAATACAAGAACTAGGGGTCACCAAATGAAATTAATGGGTAGCAGGTTTAAAACAAATAAAAGGAAGTTCTTCACACAGCGCACAGTCAACCTGTGGAACTCCTTGCCTGAGGAGGTTGTGAAGGCTAGGACTATAACAGCGTTTAAAAGAAAACTGGATAAATTCATGGAGGTTAAGTCCATTAATAGATATTAGCCAGGATGGGTAAGGAATAGTGTCCCTAGCCTCTGTTTGTCAGAGGGTGGAGATGGATGGCAGGAGAGAGATCACTTGATCATTGCCTGTTCGGTTCACTCCCTCTGGGACACCTGGCATTGGCCACTGTTGGTAGACAGGATACTGGGCTGGATGGACCTTTGGTCTGACCCAGTACGGCCATTCTTATGTACAGGCTGGGGGTGGTGGGAGGGGCATGGGTAGCTGCGTGGATAGGGTTTGTGGGTGGTGCGAGGGGCATGGGTAGCTGTGTGGGCATGGGCTGGGGTACTGTGAGTGCAGCAAGGTGGCATGGACAAGCAGGGCCTGGGATTGGTGTGGGTGGGGGGGAAAATGGAGGTCAGGGGCACGGGTGGGGTTGGCATGAGTGGCGGGTGTGTGTGGGTGGTGGGGGGGTCCTGTGGCTCTCGGGACCCCTACCCCTCCTGGCTATGGCCTGCAGCTTCCCACATCCCAGTGCAGGGCTTGGCTGAGCCCTCAGGTCTCGGGTGCTCAGAGTGACTGGACCCATATTTAACCCCTTCTGCTCCTGTTAGTGCCCCCCAGCTTCCAGGGCTCCTGTGAAGCTGGGGCACTGGCCCTGCTGATGACCCACGGGACACTGGACCGGTTCTGGGTTCCCTATGTCGGAGAGCGGCCCCTGAGCCAGCTAGCTACCATTCACAGCTACAGAGTGTCTGATGATGGTCGCCATTTCCACCTGGCTGTCCCCCTTCTGGCTGCTGGGCTGGTGTATGAGGTAGGTAGGGGAGCTGGGGGTGGGGAGGGGCAAGAGCAGTGGGGAAGGAGAATGGAAAATGTTCTGGTGGGGCTGCAGTTCTCCTGGGAGGGAGCAAGAAAAAAGGCTGCCTGCCACCTACTCTTAACTGGGGACACCCACGTGTTCCCGTCACTTTTCAAACACATGAAGTGCTCAGACTGCAATGGGTGAGCTTTCAGTCAGCAAACTCAGCTGCCCTGGGATGGAGCCGTTCCTCAGGAAGTCAAAGCCAGTCACTTCCTCCTGACTTCTCCATCCTGGGAATGGAACAGCAGCATTTTCTAGAATTCAAAATGACCCATTTTTCCTGACATGAAACTTTTTTGGAACTTTCATTTTGTGAGAAATTTTCAAACTGTTGAACTTTCCTGTGGTCTGGACACCCCAGCTCCAGACGGTCTCCTCCAGACGCAGTCTTTCAGCCGGGAACCCAGGGCAAAACTTGGGTTTCTCATCCCAAACGCTTGCTGCCTTGGAGAAGCAGTAAGAAAATGGGTGAAGCCCCCTCATTTCTAACCCAGACCAATCACAAAGACCAAAACACTTGGGCTGGTTCAGGAACATTTACTTTTTTTTTTAAATGTTTGGGAAACGTCGTCATAGATTTTCCCACAAACTGTCACTTCTGACAAATTATTCCCAGTCCCATTTGTCGCAGGGGAGAGGGAACTGGCTTCAATTGCGAACCCTCAGTGGAACCACATTAGAAAAGAGTGAGTGTTGTGGTTCATGCCACCCAGCGCAGCCTGTCTCTCGAGAGAGCCTCGCTGTAGCAACAAAAGAGATTTTCTGGCTCTTCTCTGGGATTTGGGTTTCCTGATGTGCCCTGAGCATAGAATCATAGAAATGTAGGACTGGAAGGGATGTCGATAGGTCATTAGACCAGTCTCCTGCACTGAGACAGAACCAAGTATTATTGAGACCATCCCTGAGAGGTGTTTGTCTAACCTGCTCTTAAAAAAATCCAGTTCCCACAACCTCCCTGGGTAATTTATTCCAGTGCTTAACCACCCTGACAGTTAGGAAGTTTTTCCTAATGTCCAACTTGAATCTTTGATGCAATTTAAGCCCATTGCTTCTTCTCCATTCCTCAGTGGTCAAGGAGAAAAATGTATCACCCTCCTCCTTGTAACAACCTTTTATGTACTTGAAGACGCTTATGTTGCTGCTCATTCTTCTCTTTTCCAGACTAAACAAATGCAGTTTTTTCAATCTTCCCTCATAGGTCATGTTTTCAAGACCTTTAGTCATTTCTGTTGCTCTTTTCTGAACTCACTCCAATTTGCCCACATCTTTCCTAAATGTGGTGCCCAGAACTGGACACAATATCGGTTGGGACTGTATCAGCATGGAGTAGAGCAGAAGAATTACTTGTCATATCTTGCTTACAATACTTCTTCTAATTCAACCCAGAATAATGTTCGGTTTTTTTGTAACTGTATTACACTGTTGACCCACATTTAATTTGTGATCCACTATGACCCCCAGATCCCTTTCCTTAATACTCCTTCCTAAGCAGTCATTTCCCATTTTGTATACATGCAACTGATTGTTCCTTCTTAAGTGTAAAAGCAGCCAAGAGTCCTGTGGCACCTTATAGACTAACAGACGTATTGGAGCATGAGCTTTCGTGGGTGAAAACCCACTTCGTCGGATGCATGACATGACACGCATCTGACGAACAGCGATGGCTCCAGACACCAGCCTACCAAGCATGTGCTTGGGGCACCACATAGGGACGGGGTGGCACTCAGGGTTTGTTTTTGTTTTTGGTTCGGCCGGGCGGCGCTGGGGGAGGCGGGGCTTGGGAGGCGTGGCGCCGTGCTGGGGGGGGGGGGGACTTGGGCGGCGCAGCTCTTGGCAGGGGTGGGCTTCAGCTGCATGGCGCTCGGGGGGGACAGGGACTGGGGCGATGCAACACTCTTTGTTTTCGTTTGGGGCGGCAAAAACGTTAGAGCTGGCCCTGCCGACGAAGTGGGTATTCACCCACGAAAGCTGATGCTCCAATACTTCTGTTAGTCTATAAGGTGCCACAGGACTCTTTGCTGCTTTTACAGATCCAGACTAACACGGCTACCCCTCTGATACTTCCTAAGTGTAGTACTTTGCATTTGTGCTTAATGAATTTCATCCTATTTACTTCAGACCACTTCTCTGGTTTGTCCAGATCATTTTGAATTTTAATCCTATCCTCGCAGCTTTGTATCATCTGCAGACTTTGTAAGTGTACTCTCCATGCCATTATCTAAATCACCGATGAAGATAGTGAACAGAACCAGACCCAGAACTGATCCCTGCGGGACCCCACTCATTATGCCCTTCCAGCATGACTGTGAACCACTGATAACTACTCTCTGGGAACTGTTTTCCAACCAGTTATGCACTCACCTTATAGTAGGCTCATCTAGGCTATACTTCTCTAGAGGGTCATGTGAGACAGTATCCAAAGCTCTGCTACTGCTTCCCTCTGTCCACAAGGTAACCCTGTCAAAGAAGGACATTAAGTTGGTTCAACATGATTTGTTCTTGACAGTTCTATGTTGACTGTTCCTATCTTCTAGGTGCTTACAAATAGAATGTTTGATTATTTGCTCCATTATCTTTCCAGGTGCAGAAATTAAGCTGACTGGTCTGTAATCCCTGGGTTGTCCTTGTTTCCCATTTTATAGCTAGGTACTATATTTACTCTTTTCCAGCCCTCAACTATCTCTCCCATCCTCCAAAATAATCGATAATTGCTCAGAGATCTCTTCAGCCAGTTCCTTAAGTATTCTAGGAGGTGTTTCATCAAGCCCTCCTGACTTGAAGATATTCTCACTTGTTCTTTTCCTCTTTTAACCTCAGACCTTACCCCATTTACACTGATGTTCTCTATGTTAGTTGTCTGATCACTGCTAACTTTTTTGGTGAAAACTTTAGCCATTGCTGCATTTTCTGTTAGTGTCTTTCCTGCCTCATTGAGTAATGGGCCTACCCTGTCCTTGGTCTTCCTCTTGCTTCCCATGTATTCGTAAAATGCTTTCTTCTTACCATTTATATCATTAGTTAGGTCAAGGCAAAATCTGAGATTAAACTTTCTAATTTTGTCCCTACATGCTTGTAATGTTCTTTATATTCATCTTTTGTAATTTGACCTACCATACACTTCTTGTGTGACTCTTTTGTGAGTTTCATGTCACTGAAGATCTCCTGGTAAAGCCAGGATGGCCTCTTACCATATTTCCTATCTTTCCCACGTTCTGGTATAGTTTGCTCTTGTGGTCTTAAAAATGTTTCTTTAAAAACCTGCCAACTCTCCTGAACTCTTAGACTTGCTTCCCATGGGATTTTACCTACCACTTCTCTGAGTTTGCTGAAGTCTGCCTTCTTGAAGTCCATTGTCTTTATTCTGCTGTTTTCTCTACCATTCCTTAGAATCATGAACTCTGTCATTTCATGATCCGTTTCACCCAAGCTGCCTTCCACTTTCAAATTCTCAACCTTGTCAGATCTAGAATAGCCTCTCCCCTAGTTGCTTCCTCCACTTTCTATAATAAAAAGTTGTGTTCCTTGCATTCCAAAAACTTGGATAATCTGTGCCTTGCTGTGTTATTTTCCCAACAGGTGTCCGGGTAGCTGAGGTCTCCCATCACCACCAAGTCCTGTGCTTTGGACGATTTGTTAGTGTGACAAAGTTCTTCCTCTACCTTGGTGGGTCCTGTGCTTATTTGACAGATTTGCTCACCTCAGTGATCTTCCTCATAGTCTGGGTCAACTTCTCCTGTGTCTGATCAGGAGTTGGGAGGTTTGGGGGGAACCTGGGCCCGCCCTCTACTCCGGGTTCCAGCTCAGGGCCCTGTGGTTTGCAGCTGTCTATAGTGCCTCCTGTAACAGCTGCATGACAGCTACAACTCCCTGGGCTACTTCCCCATGGCCTCCTCCAAACACCTTCTTAATCCTCGCCACAGGATCTTCCTCCTGGTGTCTGATATCGCTTGTATTCCTTAGTCCTTCAGCAGCACACCTTCTCACTCTCAGCTCCTTGTGCCTCTTGCTCTCAGCTCCTCAGATGCACTTCCTCTCCCCTGGCTCCCCCCTCCCTGACCGGAGTGAGCTCCTTTTTAAACCCAGGTGCCGTGATTAGCCTGCCTTGATTGGCTGCAGGTGTTCTAAACAGCTTGTCTGCCTGAATTGGTTTAGCAGGTTCCTGATTATTCTAGTGCAGTCCCTGCTCTGGTCACTCAGGGAACAGAAAACTACTCATCCAGTGACCAGTATATTTGCCCTCTACCAGACTCCTGTACCCCACTGGCCTGGGTCTGTCACATATCCCTCCCCCCTGCCCAACACCAAGGGGTTGGGCAGCTTGGGATGCCAGACAGTGCACACATGACAAGCCATTGGCATTACCGTGACGGCTCCCTGCTCTGTGTTGCACACAGAACTGGAAAGGTTGGAGAGATAAGAACCACCTGGTCACCTTTGTGGTGGTCTCCTTGTTCCGCTGCATCTATTGAAGAGGGGCATGGTTGGTGTCATGGTACACTTCCCCACCCTGAACCCCCCAAATCGCTGACAGTGTGGAAGTACACTGGCAGTGATTTCTCCCTAGAACTTTAAAATAAACAGATCAATAAACACATGCATCCTTACATATGCCACTAATTAAGTAAAACTACAAGATTTTTCACATTGTAAGGACAATTTTTAACCAGTTGATTTTAGGGAACTTTCACAGGAGAGTGCATCAAGTTCTTGATCTGTTGCCGCTGCAGATGTTCCCGGGTTGTGGAGAGGGTCACCTCTCCCACGCCACCGTCACTTTTTCCTTCATTGTAGACACCGTCAGGCCACTCAGCATCATCTCCTCCCTGGGCTGTAAACTGACAAACTTGTAAGTCTCTGGAATAAAAGGGCTTGAGAGAATTAACGTGGTACACTCTGGGCGCTATGGAGGAATTGGGAAATGCTATGAGGTAGTTAACAGCTCCCAGGCGCTCTTGGACCGTGAATGGCCCTTCCCATGATGCTTCCATTTTATGGGCCTGTTGCGCCTTCAAGACCATAACCTGGTCTCCTACCTTGAAGGAATGCTCTCTGGTATGTCTATCATGCCAGGCCTTTTGCTCTTTTTGAGCATGCTTTAGGTTTTCTTTAGCAAGGGCTAAAGAGTGTCGGAGGGTGTTTTGTAGGTTGCTTACAAAATCCAGAATGTTAGTTCCTGGAGAGGGTGTAAACCCCTCCCATTGCTGTTTAACCAACTGTAATGGCCCTTTAACCTCGTGGCCATACACAAGCTCAAATGGTGAGAACCCTCAGCTGGGATGTGGTACAGCCCTGTAAGCAAACAGCAACTGCTGCAACACTAGGTCCCAGTCATTGGAGTGTTCATTCACGAATTTACGTATCATGGCCCCCAAAGTTCCATTAAACCTTTCCACCAGGCCATTGGTTGGATGGTGGTACGGGGTGGCAACTAAGTGATTCACCCCATGAGTCTCCCACAGTTCTTTCATGGTCCCGGCCAGGAAATTAGTCCCTGAATCCGTAAGGATGTCAGAGGGCCAACCTACCCTGGCAAAAATGTCTGTTAGGGCCTGGCACACAGTTTTAGCCCTGGTGTTGCCTAGAGCTACTGCTTCCGGCCATCGGGTAGCAAAGTCCACGAAAGTCAGTATGTACTGCTTTCCTCCGGGGGTCTTTTTTGGGAAAGGACCCAGAATATCCACAGCTACTCGCTGAAATGGGACCTCTATTATGGGGAGTGGCTGGAGAGGGGCCTTGACCTGGTCTTGGGGCTTTCCCACTCTTTGGCACACCTCACAAGTCCGGACATACTTGGCAACATCCTTGCCCATCCCCTCCCAGTGGAAGGACTTCCCCAACCTGTCTTTGGTTCTGTTCACCCCAGCATGGCCACTGGGATGATCATGGGCTAAGCTTAAGAGCTTCCCCTGGTATTTAGTTGGAACCACCAACTGTTTTGTGGATGCCAGTCTTCCCGGTGTCCACCAGAAAGAGTCTCCTTATATAAAAGCCCTTGTTCTATAACAAACCGGGATCGGTTAGAAGAGCTGAGAGGCGGTGGGGTGCTCCATGCCACCGCCCAAGCTTTCTGAAGGCTGTCATCTGCTTCCTGCTTAGTCTGGAACTGTTCCCTTGAAGCTGGAGACACCAGTTCTTCCTTAGAATGTGGACTTAGGCTTGGTCCCTCTGGAAGCGATGTAGGAGATGAGGTTGTTTTTGAGGCTGGTGAACAGCTCTCCGCTGGTGCACCAGGTGGTATTTCAGGCTCTGGCTGAGCCTCTTGGGTATGGTTGTCTGCTGTTTCTGCCAGTTCATACTCGCTGGCGCCCTCTGGCGTTGGGGTTGAAGATGCGTTTGCAAGTGCTGGCAATGGTTCTGGTGCTGGTTGCGTTTCCAGGTCCGGGGCTGGGACTGGAAGTACTGTGGCTGTTGCAGTTGTTGGCAGGGGATCCGGGTCCACTACCTCTGTCTGGGTCTCTGCTAACACAGACGGGGCCCCTGTGGATGGCTCAGGAACAGGGATGGATCTGGAAGCTTGCCTGGCTTGGCTGCGTGTAACCATTCCCACCCTCTTGGCCCACTTTACCTGGTTGGCCAAGTCTTCCCCCAGTAGCATGGGGATGGAATAATTGTCATAGACTGCAAATGTCCACATTCCTGACCAGCCTTTGTACTGGACAGGCAGTTTAGCTGTAGGCAAGTTTACCGCTTGTGAAATGAAGGGGAAAATTGTCACTTGAGCCTTTGGGTTGATGAATTTGGGGTCCACCAAGGATTGGTGGATAGCTGACACTTGTGCCCCTGTGTCTCTCCACGCGATAACCTTCTTTCCGCCCACTCTCAAAATTTCCCTTCGCTCCGAGGGTATTTAAGAGGCATCTGGGCCTGGGAATCTTTGGAGTGATGGAGATAAAATGAACTGCACTCGGTTGGGGTTCTTGGGGCAGTTGGCCTTTATATGTCTGAGTTCATGGTCCTTGAAGCATCGCCCAGCTGACTGGTCACTGGGCCGAGGTGGGTTACTGGAGATTGGTGAGGTGAGAGAATAGGGCGTCGGCGGCTTTCCTTGGGTTGTAGGTGGGGTCCTGGGTTGCCCTCAGTGATAGGGTTTATGGTCGGTGTGCCCCCTGGGGTAGTCGCTCCCCTTGATAGTAGCTCTTTTCTTTTCTGCCACTTTCATCCATTTGGCTCCAATCTCCCCCACCTCAGTTACCGTTTTGGACTTCCCATCTAGGATGTACCTTTCTATTTCTTCAGGAACACCATCTAAGAACTGCTCCATTTGTATCAGGAGGTGCAGCTCGTCCAGATTGTTAACCTTTGTTCCTGATATCCAGGCTTCATAATTCTTTGCAATGTGGTAAGCGTGTCGGGGAAATGACACATCTGGTTTCCATTTTAGGGCTCTGAACCGCCGATGGGCATGTTCAGGTGTTATCCCCATTCTGTATCTGGCCTTGGTTTGAAAAAGTTTATAATCGTTCATTTTCTCCTTAGGCATTTCAGCCGCCACCTCTGCTAAGGGTCCACGGAGCAGTGGCCTCAATTCTACCATGTACTGGTCTTCAGAGATGCTGTACCCAAGGCAGGCTCTTTCAAAATTTTCTAAGAAGGCCTCAGTGTCATCACCTGCCTTGTAGGTGGGAAATTTCTTGTGCTGCGGAACAATTATTGGCGAAGGGTTGTTAGGATTGGCTGGGTTCTGTTGCTTAGCCTTTTCTAATTCCAGGGCCTGCTGGTAGGTCTCCCTCTGGAGTTCCAGCTGTCTTTGGTGGTCTGCATCTTTGGCTGCTTGCTCTCTTTTGTAGGCTGCCTCTCTTTCTCTTAGCTCCATCTCTTTTTGTTTTATTTCTAGTTCTTGTATTTTTTTTCCATATCTCGCTTGTGCTCTGCGTCTTTGATTTGTTCCTCTGCCTCCAGTCTCACTTGCTCCTGTTTCAGGGCATCCTTGGTAGTCATGGTTCCTGCTTTCTTGTGTTGGGGTGCCCTCTGCTGGTTTACTGTCTGAATTACTGTTCCTCTGCTGCCTGCTCCATTTTTTTAACTCCTTCCACCTAGCTATTCCCGACAGAGTTAGAAAGAAAAAAACCCATTCATTTGCAAATGTGTTTTGCTGATGTATGGTGACTCACAACTGGAGTCCCTTTGTTTAACAAAGATCCTTGTTAAACCCTAATGCCTTTGCCTTCAGAGTACTCAGAAGGGAGAGACCAAAAAACTTGCAGACCTTTGCTTTTTAAAAAGCAATCTCCTCTAGCCTGCTTTACCCACAGCTAGCAGGAAAAGAGAGAGAAAAAATCCTACTGGCTTTTGCTTCTAAACCCAAACCTCTCAGTCTGCCTGCAGATAGCTAGCAGGGAGAGAAATAAAAACCTCACTGGCTTTTGGATTCTATCTTATCTATCTATCTATCTATCTATCTATCCCACACGCTGCCCACCATGTCATGGTATAATTCCCCACTCTGAACCTTAGCGTCCAAAAGATGGGGTACCAGCATGAATTCCTCTAAGCTCAATTACCAGCTTAGTACTTGTAGCGCTGCCACCAACCAGGAATTCCAGTGCCTGGTACACTCCGGTCCCCCCAAAACCTTGCCCGGGGACCCCCAAGACCCAGACCCTCTGGATCTTAACACAAGGAAAGTAAACCGTTTCCCTCACCGTTGCCTCTCCCAGGCTTCCCCTCCCTGGGTTACCCTGAAAGATCACTGTGTGATTCAAACTCCTTGAATCCTGAAACAGAGGAAAATGCACCTTTCCCCCTCCTTCTCTCTTCCCCTCCCAGATTCTCCCTGAGAGAGACAGTAATCCTAACACAGAGAGAAATTAGCCTCTCTCTCCTTCTTCCCTCCTTTCTCCCCACCAATTCCCTGGTGGATACAGACCCCGTCCCCTGGGGTCTCACACCAGAATACAAAAACAATCAGGTTCTTGAACAAGAAAAACTTTTAATAAAAGAAAGAAAAACAGTAAAAAATTATCTTTGTAAATTTAAAATGGAATAGGTACAGGGTCTTTCAGCTATAGACACTGGGAATACTCTCCCAGCCTAAGTATACAAGTACAAATTAAAATCTTTTCAGCAAAATACCAATTTGAACTCCTTTCAGCCAAATACACATTTGAACTTCTTCCAACCAAATACACATTTGCAAATAAAGAGAACAACCATAAGCCTAACTCGCTTTATCTACCTAGTACTCACTATTTTGAATCCATAAGAACCTGTATCAGAGAGATTGGAGAGAAACCTGGTTGCACGTCTGGTCCCTCTGAGCCCCCAGAGTGAACAACAACCAAACACTAACAGCACACACAAAAACTTCCCTCCCTCAAGATTTGAAAGTATCCTGTTCTCTGATTGGTCCTCTGGTCAGGTGGCCAGGCTTACTGAACTTGTTAACCCTTTACAATTAGAGAGATATAAAGTACTTCTGTGCTATTAACTTTTCTTATCTGTTTATGACAGTTGGTCACGAGGACAAATCTGCGCCCAAGCAAGTAGTAGCGCAACGCTTCCATGGCCCATTTTATGGCAAGGCATTCTCTCTCCACGACTGCATATTTTTGTTCCCTTGGAAGGAGTTTCCTACTGAAGTAGAGAATTGGGTGTTCCTCCTCCCCGACCATTTGTGATAGATCAGCCCCCAACCCTACTTCCGATGCATCTGTCTGCAGGATAAATTCCTTGGTGAAATCAGGGGCTATCAGCACAGGGTTACTCCAGAGAGCTGTCCGTAGGTCCGTGAATGCTTCCTCTGCTGCGTCAGACCATCTCACCAGATCAGGTCCACGGGCTTTCACTAGGTCTGTCAGGGGGCTTGTCCTTGTGACAAAATGGGGGATAAATCATTGGTAATACCCCACTACACCTAGGAATGCCCGGACTTGTTTCTTGCGATGTGGTCAGGGCCAATTTTGGATGGCCTCCAACTTGTTCACTTGGGGTTTTACCAGACCTTTTCCCACAATGTAGCCAAGATATTTGGCCTCTGTAAACCCTACAGTGCACTTGGCAGGGTTTGCTGTAAGGCCAGCTCGCCTGAAGGTATCAAGGACTGCCTCCACCTTCTCTAGGTGGGTTTCCCAGTCTGGGGTGTGAATGACCACATCGTCCAAGTAGGCAGCAGCATAATATTATGCGGGCATAATAGTTTGTCCATGAGGTGCTGGAAAGTAGCTGGGGCTCCATGTAGTCCAAAAGGGAAGACAGTAGATTGAAAAGACCCTCTGGTGTAGAGAACACAGTCTTTTCCTTGCGTCTTCTGCAAGGGGAATCTGCCAGTACCCCTTTGTCAAGTCTAGGGTAGTCAAGTACTGGGCATTTGCCAGACGATCCACTAGCTCATCTATGCGAGGTATGGGGTACGCGTCGAACTGGGATACTTTGTTTAGTCGCCGGAAGTTGTTGCAAAACTTTGTGGTGCCATCAGGTTTGGGCACCAGCATGATTGGGCTGGACCACTTACTGTGGGATTCTTCGATGATCCCCAACTCCAGCATTTTTTTTACTTCTGCTTTTATTTCCTCCCTTTTGGCCATTGGCACCCGATAGGGCTTCATTGTTATTCTGGCCCCAGGGTTTGTGACGATGTGGTGATATGTTTCGGTTGTTCGACCTGATTTTGTCGAGAAAACATCTTGGTTCCGGAAGATCATCTCAGACACCTCATTCTTCTGGTCTGGTGTTAAATCAGGAGACACACTCACCTGTTTGGAAGGCTTGTTTTCCTAGATAGTTATGCATGCCTCTTGTGCATGCCAGGGTTTCAGAAGGTTGATGTGATAAATCTGTTCTTGTTTTCGGTGTCCTGGCTGCTGCACCTTGTAGGTTACTTCCCCCACGGGTTCAACCACCTCATAGGGCCTCTGCCATTGGGCCAGAAGCTTGCTTTCTGCTGTGGGTACCAACATCATCACCCGATCCCCTGGTTGGAACTGTTGGACTTTTGCCTGGCGATTGTAATAGTTTCTCTGGGCCTCCTTGCCTTTTCCAAATGTTCCCGTACAATAGGGCTTTCCGGTCTTGCATCTGTATTACATGTTCTATTATATTTCTCCCCTCTTCCCGCACTGCAGTTGTTACCCCAGATCTGGCCAGGATCTCTGCTTTCAGCTGGGGGTAGTGTGCTGCAGCCTCTTCAGGGAGATCATAGTAAGCCTTCTGGGCCTCCCCACAGAGGAATGGGACAAGGATGCCAGACCACTGATCTCGAGGCCAGGCCTCCTGTAGGGCTGTCCTCTCAAAGGCCAGAAGGTATGCCTCTACTTCATCCTCCCACGTCATTTTTTGCAGCCAATGGCTGGCCCGCATGATTTGCGTCCCATCATGGCCGCGGTTCAGCTCTGTAAGGGTCTTTACCTGGTTTACCAGTTCCCGCAACATAGCTTGGTCTTGAGAAGCCTGGTCCATCAGTAGGTGATTAGTCTCTTGCTACAGCCGCACTGCCTCCTGTTGGGCAGCTGCCTGGACACGGGTAGGCTCCTGCTGGGCCGCCGTAGCTTGTATCAATGCCCATACTAGGTCATCCATTGTGGTGGAAAAAAAAAACCCTCTACTTTTTTTTTTTAAAATCACTCTCCTTCTGCCACGCTGTGCACACCAAATCCCACCTCTAACACCAGTTGTGACAAAGTTCCTCCTCTACCTTGGTGGGTCCTGCGCTTATTTGACAGATTTGCTCACCTCAGTGATCTTCCTCACAGTCTGGGTCAACTTCTCCTGTGTCTGATCAGGAGTTGGGAGGTTTGGGGGGAACCTGGGCCCGCCCTCTACTCCGGGTTCCAGCTCAGGGCCCTGTGGTTTGCAGCTGTCTATAGTGCCTCCTGTAACAGCTGCATGACAGCTACAACTCCCTGGGCTACTTCCCCATGGCCTCCTCCAAATACCTTCTTAATCCTCGCCACAGGATCTTCCTCCTGGTGTCTGATATCTCTTGTACTCCTTAGTCCTCCAGCAGCACACCCTCTCACTCTCAGCTCCTTGTGCCTCTTGCTCTCAGCTCCTCAGACGCACTTCCTCTCCTCTGGCTCCCCCCTCCCTGACTGGAGTGAGCTCCTTTTTAAACCCAAGTGCCCTGATTAGCCTGCCTTGATTGGCTGCAGGTGTTCTAATCATCTTGTCTGCCTGAATTGGTTCTAGCAGGTTCCTGAATACTCTAGTGCAGCCCCTGCTCTGGTCACTCAGGGAACAGAAAACTACTCATTCAGTGACCAGTATATTTACCCTCTACCAGACTCCTGTACCCCACTGGCCTGGGTCTGTCACATTAGTTATTTAAAAAAACTCTCAGCCACTTCTTCTTCTTGCTTTGGTGGTCTGTTGTAGACCCCTACCATGACACCATCCTTGTTTTTTACCGCTTTGATCCTTACCCAGACCCTTAACAGGTCTGCCTCCCACTTCTATCTCAGCCTCAGTGCAGACATATACATCTTGGATATACAAGGCAACACCACCTCCTCCTTTTCTCTGCCTGTGCTTCCTGAACAAGCTGAACCCTTCCATACCAGCATTCCAGTCATGGGAATTCTCCCACCAAGTCTCTGATGCCAGTTATGTCGTAATTGTGAGTATTCACAAGTATTTCTAGTTCTTCCAGTTTCTTCTCCATACTTCTTGCATTAGGATACAGATATCTCAGGTGTTCATTACATTTCCCCTCAATATCCCTTCTTGTCTGTCCTTTGCCCCTCTATGATTGTCCATGTTTCCCCCAGATTCCAACCCTTCATCCACAGCTCCATGTTTGGACTTACCTATGGGCTTTTGTCTCCTGCCCCTGTTGAATCTAGTTTAAAGCCCATCTACTAGGTTAGTCAGTCTCTATCTGAACATACTTTTCCCCTTCCTGGATAGGTTGATCCTATCTGGGCTCAGCAGTCCTTCTCAGATCAGGATCTCATGCTTGAGGAAGCTGAAGCCTTCCTGGTGACACCATCCGCTTAGCCATGTATTTACCTCCAGAACGTGTCTGTCTCTGCCCAGGCCCCTGCCCTTGACCAGAAGGATAGATGAGAACACCACCTGTGCCCAAAAGTCCTTCACTCTCCCTCCCTGTAATCACTCTGGATCTGCTTTGGGTCATACCTGGCAGTATTCTTAGTGCCCACATGTATGAGCAGCATGAGGTAATAGTCAGAGGGCTGGATGATCCTCGGCAATCACTCCATAACATCTCAGGTACAGGCCCAAGGCAGCACGCCTCCCAGGATGCCAGGTCAGGCCAGCCGATGGATTTCTCTGTCTCCCTTAGAACGCAATCACCTACCATCATCACCCTTTGATTCCTCTTCGGAGTGATGGGTGTGATCCTTGCAGCCTTGGCCTCCTTCATCTTTGCAGGGGATTCCTCATCCTTTATTGCCAGGGCAGAATACTGGTTTGTCATCTCTATGGCTGGGGGTTGGGAGCCAGAGTGGAGGACTGCCTACTGCCGGAAGTAACTAGCAGCCAGATTTCTCTGTGTGAAGGAGCCGTTTCCTCCTGTCCTGTTGGGTGCTACTGCAGTCGTCTCCAGCTGGATTGGTTCCTCAGCCTTGGAGATCTCTATATGCAAGTTTTCAAGGATTTGCTTGTGTTCATGGATGCTTCTCAGCCTAGCCACTTACTCCTGTAGCTCTCTCACCGGTATCCTGAGAGATTCTAAGAGAAAGCACCTCTCACACTGGCTGGTCTCCCCAGCCTGGCTTTCGATGATAAGCCACAGTCTCTGCAGATCCACACCAAGGCCTAGGTAGAGGCACCCATAGTTGGGTGACATCTCCCCCTGCCCCACTGTGCCATGGAGGATGGGCAAAATCCAACATGCAAACTCATTGCCTCTGAGAGGGAAGTGACTCCAAGTCCCATAAAGCAGCCAGTTTCTGCCTACAGCATGGTTCCTCCAAGAATAGGGGTGAAGGGGCTGGTGCCCCACAGAATGGGTAGGGGGCCTGGCACCCTGGGGACTGGGCTAACCCACTGATCTAGCTCTCGCTGGAGTTCTGGACTGGTCTGGGTGGCTGCCTCCTTGGTCCCAGCTTGCCTCGTGTCATCCCCAGCAAGGCCTTGTGGGTAGCTCCTGCTCTCAGGATGCATGGGGGCAGGAGCCAGCCCAAGCACTAGTGATGCCTGACCTCTCCCAAGCCTTGGGCTCTGCTGGAACCTGGCAGGGAGGGTTCCTGACTGGTGCCAGGGCTGGTGCTCAGCCCCTGAGTCACTCTCTCACACCCTCAGAGCATCTCCCTCCAAGGGCTGACGGCTCGGCTGGATTTCTCTTTGCGGGACAAGAAGACTCGCTCAGTCTTGGCTTCCTTCGCCGTTGTCTGCACCTTCCCCACTGGGCAGTTGTTGGGTGAGTGCCTGGGTGGAGACCCCCTGCCATGAGCATGGGATGTCCCCTGTGAGGGTGGGCAGGGGGTGCCTCTGGGCCTTAGATTCCACTGGGTAAAGTTTCAGAGTAGCAGCCGTGTTAGTCTGTATCCGCAAAAAGAACAGCAGTACTTGTGGCACCTTAGAGACTAACAAATTTATTTCAGCATGAGCTTTTGTGAGCTACAGCTCACTTCTTCGGATGCATAGAATGGAGCACACAGACAGGAGATATTTATACATACAGAGAACATGAAAAGGCGGAAGTATGCATACCAAAAGGAAGAGTCTAATCAATTGAGATGAGCTATAATCAGCAGGAGAAAAAAAGCTTTTGAAGTGATAATTAAGATGACCCATAGAAGGTGTGAGGAGAACTTAACATAGGGAAATAGATTCAATTAGTGTAATGACCCAACCATTTCCAGTCTTTGTTTAGGCCTGAGTTAATTGTATCTAATTTGCATATTAATTTGAGTTCAGCAGTTTCTCTTTGGAGTCTGTTTTTGAAGTTTTTTTGTTGCAAAATTGCCACCTTCAAGTCTGTCACTGAGTGGTTAGAAAGGTTGAAGTGTCCTCCCACTGGTTTTTGAATGTTGTGATTCCTGATGTCAGATTTGTGTCCATTTATTCTTTTGCGTAGAGACTGTCCAGTTTGGCCAATGTACATGGCAGAGGGGCATTGCTGGCACATGATCGCATATCCTCACACCTTCTATGGGTCATCTTA
This sequence comes from Gopherus flavomarginatus, assembly GCF_025201925.1. Taxonomy (NCBI): domain Eukaryota; kingdom Metazoa; phylum Chordata; order Testudines; family Testudinidae; genus Gopherus; species Gopherus flavomarginatus. The sequence goes on along the minus strand of NC_066627.1, from coordinate 20,902,923 downwards.
ATTATCACTTCAAAAGTGTTTTTTTCTCCTGCTGATTATAGCTCATCTCAATTGATTAGACTTTCCTGTTGGTATGCATACTTCCGCCTTTTCATGTTCTCTGTATGTATAAATATCTCCTGTCTGTGTGTTCCATTCTATGCATTCGAAGAAGTGAGCTGTAGCTCATGAAAGCTCATGCTGAAATAAATTTGTTAGTCTCTAAGGTGCCACAAGTACTCCTGTTTTTTCAATGGGGTAAAGTGATCAGTGGCACAGGCATCCCTTTTCCTCTAGATCTGGCTCAGCCAGTGGGGCCTGGGCTGAGATTCCTTAACCCACCTCCTACGCAGCCATCGGCCACACATCCTGGTTGTAGCCTTGCCCCCAACCCCACCCTATGGGGAATGGCTGCCCCATCTGGGATTATCCACACCGGTCACAGATCCCTCCTGCGCTGACCACACCATGCTTGGGATTTGTGGGGCAGCAGAGGGGTCTGAGAGCCTCATGCTGACCCAGTAGCTCCTGCTCGGTGAATGAGGGGTGAAGGTGAGGTCTCTGGGCCTGATCCTGACTCTTTCCCCCTCACACCCTTCCTGAGCACAGTGTGCCTGCCCAATGGCACCTTGGTGGCCATGGTGCTGAGCCAGGACACCAAGCCTGCCCTTGACCCACGCCGGACCCACCTGAAGGACCCAGACTGTGGCCCTGTGGCCTCTGATTCCTCACGGGCCCTCTTCTCCTTCTCTCTGGCCTCCTGTGGGACCACACGGCGGGTGAGCCCCCCATGGCACATACTTTCCCCTTGGAGGTGGGAAGGGCCGGTAGCTGAGACTGGGGAGGAGCATCTGGTGACAGGAGGGTGGGTCTAATGCTGTAGGGCTCTGCAGCTCTCACTTAGTCATGGTCTGATGCTGGGCCCACTGGGATGGTGGCAGGGCTTTGCCATGGGGTGGCAGCAGGGTGGTGGTGCAGGCTGGGTGTCTGTAAAGCAAGCCATCTAGGGTGCAGGCCTCCCACCCCCAGCCTCACCAAAGCTAGAGGCCAGCCCAGATGTCTGGATTCGCTCTCCTCAGTCCCTGTGTTTTAGTTGAGCCAAGCCCCATTGCCCAGGGAGATGTGTGTGCCCCTAATGCAAAGGAGGTGGGTAGACCTGGGAGCGCACCAGAAGCTGTGACTCCATAGGGCTGGCATTTCTAGCGGGCTGGATTTCACTAAGATTTGGGTGCTGAGCTCCCGGGGGTGGGGGAAGCCCAAGGAATCCCAGCCTCCCTCGCTGCTGTCTGCCCTCTGACCCTCAGTCTCCTCTGCACAGTTTGAAGGAGGCTACCTGGTGTATGAGAATGAGGTGACCTTTGTACCTGAGGGGGTCCCAGCCACATCCCCCATCATCACCCGGGACTCGCGGTACAGGTGAGGCCAGCTATGGGGCCGGGAGGAGTGTCCCTGCAGCCAGTGTCAACTGGCTTGGGAACTCTAAAGTTCCCACCCACCTGGCTAAGCCAGCGTCTTCCTCTGCAGGCTGACTCTGCGCTGCCGCTACCGCTTGACAGAGATGCTCTGGGTCTCAGCCCAGCAGCAGCTGGGGGAGAATGCGGTATCAGTGCCCCACCGACCTGTGGGTTGAGGTAAGTGATCCCCAGGTCCCGGGGCACTTGCTGGGATCCGTCCACCCAATGTGCAGGCCTTCCTCGGTGCCCAGACCTCTCTGTGGCCTGGGACGGTGGCTCCCAGCCCAGGGAGCTGGGGACATGTGCGGCAGGGTATGTCTGGCTGTGCTGCACTTCAGCTGGGAGCGAGCTAGCATGCTAGAAAATCACGGTGTGGCCATAGCAGCTCCAGCAGAGACTAGCTCCCAAGCTCAGAGCCAGTGGGTCGAGTGACGTGAGAGCAGAGCTCTTGTCCAAGCTGCAATGGCCACACAGCTATTTTTAGCACACTAGTGTGAGTGGATCTAGCGCAAGTCTCTGCTCAGGCTGGGTGGCTCGCTCCCAGCCGCAGTGTAGACACTTCCAGAGCCCCCCGGGCTCTGCCCTGTTCAGGCAGGACTCCTGGGGAGTTAGATGCACAGAGGGTTGCACTGATCCATGCCCTGGTGTTTGCCATGTAAGCCTCAGAAGGAGAGCAGCTGAAGCCCAGGCCCTTGGATCTGCGTGGCAGCAAGGGAGACCAGCCAGGGTGTGTGCAGATTGATTGGCCAGTCTCCTAGAGCAGGCCACTTCCTTCTCCCTGCTCTGGAACTCTTCATGTGCGTCGTCCCCTCACCATGAGTCTTACCTACCAGCTCCCTGACTGCAAGGAGTCAGGAGTGACACACATTGGTAGGGCTCCCAGCATCCTCTGGGGCATGGGTCCTGCTGCGCAGGGGTGCTAAGTCTCCCATTCTGGGCTCCAAGGTGCAGTCATAAAGCTAGCCCCATGTCATGGCCTGACCTTCAGCAGGCGCTCGGTAACCCGCTGCAGAGTGCAGATGGCAGAGCCCTGAGATTGGGTCCCATGGACCCCACCAGCCTGGCAGAGCCCATCATTGTGCTGCTTCCTCCCATGCAGGCCCTGCAGGCCCAGGGCTGGCCCCACTTTTGATGTGTCTCTTTCCTTGCAGGTGTATGGGAATGGCAGGCTCTGGGTCTAACTCATGGTCCTTGGACCTGGCAGCACTGGGCACCTGGCTCCCAGCTTGTCGAGCTGTTAACAAAATAAACTCTCCTTGGCCCTCAGACCTGTGGCTCTGGTACCGTTTTTAATGAAGGTGAGGGGGTTGGCAAGGACCACCAGGTATCTCCCTAAGCTAGCAGGGTCATCAGGTAGTGGGCAGGTGCCTCCTAGCCATGGAGCTGGAATAGCGGCTGGATCTCCTGCTTCTAGGCCAGTCTCCAAGGGCAGGGAACTACAGGCCTCCTCCATGCTGCTTTTGGGCCAAATCTCACCTTGACCCAGTGCACCACATGGCTTGGAACACTTGAGATTGCATCTGCACAAGGGGTTAACAACTGCAAGTCATGCCAGCTCTGAGCCCACCCATGTGGCTGAGCCAACATCCCTGGGCTGACCAGAGCAGCCTCTACCTTGGGCTGCCCTGTACCAGGCCTGAGAGGTGCTCAGAGCTCCTGATCTGGCGCTCTCCCTTCCAACTTGACCCCAGCTATGGAGGGAGGGAATGCAGAGTACCCACCCAACCCTGGCTTTGCCTTAGCGGTGGGCCGGGGTACCTTCCCCAGTAGCTGCTGCCACGAGCACTTAATGCCAGCTGGGGAGCAGTCAGAAGGGACCAATGCCTGATGGTGCAGGAGGAACTAAAGCTGTCCGTGTCCTGAGAAGTGCTTGGCACTGTACAAAGGCCAGGCCCCAGGGATGGCTGGGGCTGGGAAGGGGGGCTGCTCTCAACCTCTAGCTAGGTGTTGAGTGCTTGCTGCAAACAGAGGCAGCTAACTTGCATTTCAGAGGGCATAGCTGCAGACTGTGCTTGGAGGTAGTAGGAGTTGGAGAGTGTTGTATGCAGTGTTGTGTGCAGGACTTGGAGAGTGGGGGTTGGTTTGGGAACTATTTGCTTGTTCTCTGCACACTAGGGGCATAGCTGGGCTATGGCCCCTGAGGGGGGCCTTGCTAAGACCACTTGGCCCTCAGCCTTGGAGCTTAGATCAGCCCACCTGTCTGATGTCTCCTTGAAGCTGTCTCCATGGTGCACCGCTGGCAGAAATGTGTAATGTACATGGAGCTTCACCGCAGGGTGGAACTTACACCTAGGGTTGCCAACTTTCTACTCCCACAAAAGGGAACACCCATGCTCCGCCCGTTCTGCAAGGCCCCACCCCGCTCACTCCATTTCTCCCTCCCTCTGTTGCTCCCTCTCCCCACCCTCACTCATTTTCACCGGGCTGGCTCGGGGGATTGGGGTGTGGGAGGGCACTGGCTTGGGTGCAGGCTCTGGGCTGAGGCAGTGAGTTGGGATACGGGAGGGAGTGAGGGCTCTGGGATGGGGCCAGGGATGAAGGGTTTAGGATACAGGAAGGGGCTCTGGTTTGAGGAGTGGAGCTGATGGGTTTGGAGTATGGGAGGGGACTCTGGGCTGAGGCAGGGGGTTGGGGTGTGGGAGGCGGTATGGGCTCTGGGCTGGGGCCAGAAATTAGGGGTTCAAGGTGTGGGGGGGACTCTGTGCTGGGACAGGGTGTTGGGGTGCACGGGAGTGAAGGCTCCAGCTGGGGATGCGGGCTCTGGTGTGGGGCCAGTGAAGAGGGATTTGGGTGCAAGAAGGGGCACCATGCTGGGGCTGAGGGGTTCAGAGTGCAGGATGGGGTTCTGGGCTGGGGCAGGGGGTTGAGGTGCAGGAGTGTGTGAGGGCTCTGGCTGGTGGCACAGGCTCTGGGGTGGGGCTAGGGATGAGCGATTGGGGTATAGGAGGGTGCTCCTCTCTGGGACCGAGGGGCTTGGAGAGTGGGAGGGAGATAAGGGCTGGGGTGGGGGTTGCAGGCTCTGGGTTGGGGCTGGGATAAAGGGTTTGGGGTACAGGAGGGGGCTCCAGGATGGGACTGAGGGGTTTGGAGGGTGGGAGGGGGCTCCAGGCTCTGGCAGGGGGTTGGGGCATCGGAGGGGGTCAGGGTGCAGGCTCTGGGTGGCGCTTACCTCAGGCAGCTCCTGGAAGCAGCGGCATGTCCCCCAGCTGCTTCCTACATGGAGGCGCAGCCAGCGGACTCCGTGTGCTGCCCTGTCCGCAGGCACCGTCCTCACAGCTCCCATTGGCCGCAGTTCCCAGCCAATGGAAGCTGTGGAGCTGGCAGTTGGGGCAGGGGCAGCATATCGAGCCCCCTGGCTGCCCCTAGGCCTAGGAGCTGGAGGGGAGAAATGCCATTGCTTCTGAGAGCTGTGCGGAGCCATGGCAGGCAGGGAGCCTGCCTTAGCCCCACTGTTCCACCAACTGGACTTCTAACAGCCCCGTCAGCAGTGCAGAGGCACAAAGGTCCCTTTTCGACCAGGTGTTCGGGTAGAAAACTGGACACCTGACAACCCTACTTAAACATGACAGTGAGAGGCTCTGGCAGGAGCGAGACAGCAGGGAAAGGCTCTGGCAGCAGGGATGGAGAGATACTGAAGCCTTTCCTCGCTGCCCCCCCACACCTTCCAGAGCCTTTCCCCACTGCCCCCCCACACCTTCCAGAGCCTTTCCCCACTGCCCCCTGCTTTCCCCCCAGAGCCTTTCCCCACTGCCCCCCCACACCTTCCAGAGTCTTTCCCCACTGCCCCCCCACACCTTCCAGAGTCTTTCCCCGCTGCCCCCCCACCTTCCAGAGCCTTTCCCCACTGCCCCCTGCTTTCCCCCAGAGCCTTTCCCCGCTGCCCCCCCACACCTTCTAGAGCCTTTCCCCACTGCTCCCCACCAGTGTGTGGGGGTAATGGGCTGTGGGGAGGGGGCAGGGGTAACTGGGAGGGGGTGGGACAGTGGGAAGGGGCAGGGCAGGTGTTGGGGGATAGTGGGGAGGGGGCGTAGCGGGGCTAACTGGCAGTGAGTAGCGGGTGGGGCGGGTGTTACCGGCGGTGCGGTGCGGGGCGGGAGTAACAGGCAATAGGAAGGGAGCGGAGCAGGTGATACGGGTGGTGGGGTGGGGCGGGGGGAGTGTTACGGGCACTAAGGGGGGGTGGGAGGGTGGAGGGGGTAACGGACAGGGGGGTGGGTGTTACGGGCAAGGGGAGGGAGCGGAGCGGGTGACACAGGCAGTGGGGTGGGGTGGGGTAGGGGGCGGGGGGAGTGTTACGGGCACTAAGGGGGGGTGGAGCGGGTGTTACGGGCGGTGGGAGGGTGGAGAGGGTAACGGACAGGGGGGTGGGTGTTACGGGCAAGGGGTGGGGGCGGGGTAATAGGCAGTGGGGAGGGGGCGGAGCGGGTGACACAAGCAGTGGGGTGGGGCGGGGGGAGTGTTACGGGCACTAAGGGGGGTGGAGCGGGTGTTACGGGCGGTGGGGGGGTGGAGAGGGTAACGGACAGGGGGGTGGGTGTTAAGGGCAAGGGGTGGGGGCGGGGTAATAGGCAGTGGGGAGGGGGCGGAGCGGGTGACACAGGCAGTGGGGTGGGGTGGGGTAGGGGGCGGGGGGAGTGTTACGGGCACTAAGGGGGGTGGAGCGGGTGTTACGGGCGGTGGGGGGGTGGAGAGGGTAACGGACAGGGGGGTGGGTGTTACGGGCAAGGGGTGGGGGCGGGGTAATAGGCAGTGGGGAGGGGGCGGAGCGGGTGACACAAGCAGTGGGGTGGGGCGGGGGGAGTGTTACGGGCACTAAGGGGGGTGGAGCGGGTGTTACGGGCGGTGGGGGGGTGGAGGGGGTAACGGACAGGGGGGTGGGTGTTACGGGCAAGGGGTGGGGGCGGGGTAATAGGCAGTGGGGAGGCGGCGGAGCGGGTGACACAGGCAGTGGGGTGGGGTGGGGTAGGGGGCGGGGGGAGTGTTACGGGCACTAAGGGGGGGTGGAGCGGGTAACGGACAGGGGGGTGGGTGTTACGGGCAAGGGGTGGGGGCGGGGGCGGGGGTAATAGGCAGTGGGGAGGCGGCGGAGCGGGTGACACAGGCAGTGGGGTGGGGTGGGGTGGGGTAGGGGGCGGGGGGAGTGTTACGGGCACTAAGGGGGGGTGGAGCGGGTAACGGACAGGGGGGTGGGTGTTACGGGCAAGGGGTGGGGGCGGGGGTAATAGGCAGTGGGGAGGGGGCGGAGCGGGTGACACAGGCAGTGGGGTGGGGTAGGGGGCGGGGGGAGTGTTACGGGCACTAAGGGGGGGTGGAGCGGGTGTTACGGGCAGTGGCGCGGGGGGAGGGTAACGGCTGTCGGGAATGGGCGAGGTGCCCCGCACGCTTTGTCCGAGTCCCCGCGCCGCGCCGCGCGCACACGCCACCCGTCCGTCATCCTCGCGCTGGTCGCGGAGGGGGCGTGGCGGCCCGGTCCCGCCCCGCGCGGAGCGAGCGCGCAGGCGCAGAGCAGCGCGGCCGGCGGGCCCGGCAGGTGCGGTGGCTCTTAGGCGCGGCCCGAGCCCCGGAGCTGCCATGGAGCGGAGGCTCCGCTGGAGCCTGGCCAGGGCCTGCTGCTCCCTGCTGGCCGCGCTCTGCGCCCTGAGCTGGGCCGCCGCCGAAGCCAGCAGCGGCCGGGTAGGTGCTGACCGAGCGGGCCTGAGGCCATCGAGCGGCGTGAGGGAGCGGGGACCGGCCTCCCCCCCCTCGCCGGGCGGGGGAGCGCGAGCCCCGGGGAGGGGTCCGCCCCCCCCCGTCCCTCGGCGGGGGGCGCTGGCGCAGGTCGCGCCTCTTCCCCCGCCCGGCGGCGGGTAGGTTGAGGGTGTTGCGATGATGCCAGCAGGCTCTAGTGGTGGGGGCGAGCCTAGGTGGGTGGTTCTGTTCCCGGGGACTGGGGTGGCTGATGGGATCTGTCAGCATTTTTGAATCTGCCCTAGAAAAATTGGTGTTTCCTTCATGGGGAGAAATTGAGAGAGAATTATTGGCTAAGACTAAGGTGATTCCCCCCCTCCCTTCCCCCCGTGTGATTTGCTTTGTGCAGGTAGTAGCTTGAAGGTATTTTAGCACAGGATGTGAGGAATTGGGGGTAACTTCTCAGTTAGTTAAGTACTATAGGTATTTACTGCTTTCGTAGTCCATGGGAAATGTTTGTATTTCTCTATTTTTGTGGGTTCAAAGGGTATGTGTGTTTAGGAGAAGGTATTTTAGAGAAGTGGTTCTCCACCAGGGGTACATGCATTACTGGGGGTACACAGAAGTCTTCCAGGAGATACATCAACTTCTCTAGATATTTGCCTAGTTTTACAACGGGCTACATGAAAAGCATTAGCTGAGTCAATACAAACTAAAATTTTGTGCAGACAGTGACTTGTTTATACTGCTCTATATACTATACACTGAAATGTAAGTATGCTATTTATATTCCAATTGATTTATTTATAATTACAAGGTTAAAAAGGAGAAAGTAAGCAATTTTTCGGTAATAGTGTTGTGACACTTCTCTAATTGTGTAAGCAAGCAGTTTCTAAGTGAGGTGAAACTTGGGTGTATGCAAGACAAATCTGACTCTTGAAAGGGGTACAGTGATGTGGAAAGCTTGAACCTCTGTTCCAGAGAATAGCTAGAGAGACAAGGTGGGTGAGGTAATGTCTTTTGTTGGACCAGCAATGTGGAGAATAGAGGATAACTGGTTTTTGCAAAAACAACGAGGAGTCCTCGTGGCACCTTAGAGACTAATAAATTTATTTGGATGTAAGTTTTCATAAGCCCAAATAAATTTGTTAGTTTCTAAGGTGCCACGAGGACTCCTTGTTGTTTTTGCTGATACAGATTAACATGGCTACCACTCTGAAACCTTTTTTACCCCCAAAACATTTTGCTAATGAGAGGCCAATTTTTCAAGTGCCCAGCACCCATAGTTGAAGTTCATAGCTCCTGACGCTTTGTGCTCTTTTGAATATCTGATTGCTTATTTAGGGAACTAAGTAGAAGAGCTTTTTTGCACTTTCGCCCATTTTGGCCCTGTATGTGCGTGAGGAAGAACTTCTTCATAAAATATCCACAAAGTCACCTATTATCCTCCTTTAATTCTGTCCTTAAAGCTCATGTTTGCAGGAAAACTACAAAAAAGTCAAGAAAAAACTGCTCTGCTCAAACAGCTGCTTATCTTGATGATCATGCTTGTCTTATTTTCTTGTATAAGCCTCCTTTGTTTGTATCTACTGTGAACTTTCATCTTAGATTCAGTTTTATATAGCGCTCTGGTCTAGGGACCATCTTTTCAGTTAGCTGTTTGTGCAGTGCCTGATATAATAAATACAGGATCTCTAGTGTTGCCATGACATAAGTAGTAAATAATAAAACTACCCTAATCTCTCACTACTTCATTGGTTTATAGATATGTCCCTTTATGTCAATTATTGCATATTTCTCCCCTCTGTTTTCATTGAAGTCATTAGGTGTTCCCTCAGTTACAGACTAGGAGCTTTTTCTTCCCTGCCCCTGTTATAGTCTGTGACTGCATCTCCCTGATTGTCTCCTACCTCGGTTTTATCTACCAGAGTTTGCTGTAGTCTGTGGGCACTCTTGATAGTTTGGGGGAGACTTGGAAAGTACTTGCATCACAGCAGATCTCTTTGGCTTTTAATGGGACCATACAAGTTTGGTGTACAGAGAGGGATGCTGGAGTAGAAATCTGGGTCCCGTGTACTTTTTGAAATCCTGCTGTAAACCTATGTAGAACTGAATATAATGTGATGGGAATCTGGCAAGAACCTTTCCTGTGTTTCGGGGCTTGATCATTCTGTGTTGTGGAGAAGATGTGCTGTTCGTTGGGTGGAGAGGGAAATGCATATATGGGGCTGGAGCCTGCAGCAGCAGGGAGTAGAGCAGAGTCTCCTTTGTTGAGATGGAGACTGGTGTTGGGGTAGGTTGTAGGGCAGGGGTAGGCAACCTGTGGCTTGTGTGCCAAAGGCGGCACATGAGCTGATTTCCAGTGGCACTCACACTGCCCGGGTCCTGGCCACCGGTCCAGCGGACTCTGCATCTTAATTTAATTTTAAATTAAGTTTCTTAAACATTTTTAAAAACCGTATTTACTTTACTTACAATAGTTTAGTTATATATTATAGACTTATAGAAAGAGACTTTCTAAAAATGTTAAAATGTATTACTGGCATGTGAAACCTTAAATTAGAGTGAATAAATGAAGATTCAGCACACCACTTATGAAAGGATGCCGATCCCTGTTGTAGGGTTACAAAATGACACCTGTTGAGGGATGTGGAATGGTGCATATGCCTCTGTATTTGTATGGGGAGAATGAGGCAGTACAGGATGGGAGAACTGCATGCTCCTACAGTGTTGAAAGGGATTGGTGTGGAATGGGAGAGGCCTGCTGGGTATTGAGCACAGGGTTCTTAGTTGGCACAGGCTGGAAGAGACATGGGATGCCACTGTGGGGTGGGTGTGTGTGTGTGTGTGGGTAGTGTGTTGTTTTGGGTTTTTTTAAGGCTGGGAGAGAGGAAGACCATAGATGGTGGAGCAAGGTGTGATTCCCTGCATTATAAGAAGTTGAAGGGAGTTCTTGGGACATGGTTGCCAGTAGTTCAAGGCTTTAGGGAAGCTTGGGAGTGTGTTATATCATGGTGGGTAGAGAGTTCAGGATGAAGTTGTTTGTCTGACTTGGGTCGGGGGAATATAATGTTATTATGTAGGTTGGCACAATGTAAGCTGGTGGCGTCTAGGGAATGTTTAGAGACCCCTCACTGGGGTGGTTCAGGAAGGACTGGATCTTTGCAGAGGAGATTGGGGCAAGGGTGTTCTTGCATCATCAAGGTAGGGTAGTCTGGGGGGCTTTAAGTAATGGGGTTGGGTGGGTGAGCTTTATTTCAGAGAGAGACAGGATGAAGAGATGGGGACCACAGGCGCTGACTTACTGTTCCCCGTGGGTGGTCCACCCCAAGTCCTGCCCCCACTCCACCCCTTCCCCTGAGGCCCACTGCTTGTTGCTCTCTACCCTCCCCTGTGCTCCTCCCACCGGCTGCTGAACAGCTGTTTGGTGAGGCTACCAAACAGTTGTGGCTGGTGAGTGCTGAGCGCCTCCTCTTTTTTTCCATGGGTGCTTGATCTCTGGAATACCCATGGAATTGACACCTATGCTGGTGACTGTTTCAGTGATTCTGCGTGTGGGGTAAAGATAGTGGGGAAGTGCCATTCTTGCAGGAGACAGGTGAAGTGTCTACTTGCTGATAGGTAGGACAAATTTGCACTCTGCTTCTTGTGGCCTCTAGGAAGCAGTGAATAGCCATACTGTAGTGCACTGCAGACATGCCCCAACACTGGGGCTGGGAGCAGGGCAATGCGTAGAGTCCTTATCCCTTCTCTGCACCAACTGGAAAGTCCTCTGCACATAGAAAATTCTCAGTATAGAGAATGTTTCTGTAGTATAAGTGAGAGTTGGGGGCCTTTTTAAAAGTTTAATATTTTCCTTAGTTTTAGTTGGAATAGAAACTATTTTATCATTTGGAGATATCAACTTTATTCCAAACACAGAACAGAAATATTTACTAAACACTTGTCTTTTCTGTCATTGTCCACTTTGCCATCTATACCATTGTCAGAACTCCTTTTGTTCCTGATGTATTTAAAACAAAATTCTCCTTTATCCTATTGGCCTTGGACACTTCATTTAAATCTTTAGCAGGCCTTATCAATTTCCTACATTTCTTAACTTGTATTTTATATTCATATTTGCTTCCCCTTTTTTCCATTTGTGATCAGTGTGCAGCTTTCATATTCTGTCTTAGCCCAAGATGGTTTTTAACTGAAGTAAAAAATAAATAAATGAAGAAACTGACTCTAAGAACATCTACTAAAGTGTTCTTAAACAACTCCCGATTTTTTTTCACACATTTTCTATTTAATTTTTTTCTCCGCCTGTTTTGTTAATTACTTTTAGCTTTGTGAAACTGGCCCATGTAAAGCACAATGTCACTTAGACGCTGTGACAGGTTGGATCACAGAAACCCCCTTGGGAACTGCCAACTGATGTGCCAAGACTACTTCTGACCCTGGCTTTCCCTGCCAGCTTGGGACTCCAGCACCCTGTCGTGCTGAGCCAGACACGCCAGTCTGCTCCAACACAGACCCAGGGTCTGAACCACAAGCCCCAAAGCTGCAGATTTAACTGAAAGCAACTTGAGAAGTATTCTTGTTTTTTAACACTCAGATGCCCAACTCCCAATGGGGTCCAAACCTCAAATAAATCTGTTTTACCTTGGATAAAGCTTATACAGGGTAAACTCATAAATTGTTCGCCCTCTATAACACTGATAGATAGATATGCACAGCTGACCTTCCCCCCCCCCCAGGTATTAATGCATACTCTGGGTTCATTAATAAGTAAAAAGTGATTTTATTAAGTACAGAAAGTAGGATTTAAGTGGTTCCAAGTAATAGCAGACAGAACAAAATGAATTACCAAGCAAAATAAAATAGAACACACAAGTCTGAGTCTAATACAGTAAGAAAACTGAGTACTGATAAAATCTCACCCTCTGAGGAATTCGAGTAAGTTCCCTTTTACAGACTAGTCTCCTTCTAGTCTGGGTCCAGCAATCACTCACATGTCCTGTAGTTACTGTCCTTTGTTCCAGTTTCTCTCAGGTATCCTTGGGGATGGAGAGGCCATCTCTTGAGCCAGCTGAAGACAAAATGGAGGGGTCTCCCAGGGATTTAAATAGACTTTCTCTTGTGGGTGGAGATCCCCTCCTCTTTCCTATGCAAAGTTCAGCTGCAAGATGGAGTTTTGGAGTCACATGGGCAAGTCACATGTCCATGCATGACTTAGAACTTACAGCTAGCAGCCATTGTTCACATGCTGCCTTGAATGTCCTCAAGTAGACTTCTTATGTGGATTGGAGCCTTCCAAGATCCATTGTCGATTAAGTGCTTCTTGATTGGGCACTTAACTTGCACATTCCTTTCTCAAGATGCTGACCAAATGCTTTACTAAGGCTACTTAGAAATCAAGCAAGTACACAGCCAATATTCATAACTTCAAACACAAAAATGATGGATGCATACAAATAGGAGGAATAGATTCAGTAGATCACATCCTCTACATAGATACGTTTCATGGCATATGTAGCATAAAACATATTCCAGTTATGTCATATACATGTTCATCAGCATATTTCCATAAAGCATTATGGGGTGCACCGTCACAGATGCTTTAGAAAATTTTACCTTAAATCTAGTCATTGCAGTGTCAAGAGGGTTGTTACTCCTGCTTTAAGTGCAAATCACGATGCATCTTTAGCTAAGGAGTTGCTACCAATGTCTCCATAGTAAGCAAGACATGCTAACAAGTCACTTGGGTGCTAACGAGCTAAATTTGCAGTAAATATTATTCCTGATGAATAATTCACCATCGCTAATACAAAGTTTGCATAGTACCTCCCCTCAAAATAGTTGGTTTTAATGAGTGCAATTAACCCATTATTCTCATGATACAAATTCACTATCTTTAGCCAAAACAAGAAAAAAATGAAGAGGAAAAGAGGCAATGAATTTCTACAATTCAGTGGTCACACAAAAATGTTTCCAATACTTTAAAGGAACAATTTTTTTATATATAAACTTCAAAACTGACTACATTATAATTAATGCTTTCTATTTCTCATGTTTTTCAGAGTTGGCTAAAAGCATATGGCTATTTGCTTCCCTCTGAAAGCCGAATGTCTGCCCTGCACTCCGGAAAAGCTATGCAGTCTGCAGTTGCCACTATGCAACAATTTTATGGGATCCCAGTAACAGGAGTGTTGGATCAGACGACTATTGAGTAAGATTTACAAAGGTTATTTTGGGTTTATCTTCTAGACATATCTTAATATAACATTCTCTGTGCCAAAATCCTCTGTGATTAAATCATTAGATGTGACAGATGTTTGCTTGAAATAGAATCCCCAGGGGAATTTAGAAAAAATCTAGAATTTTTCTGTTGCAAACAGTTCTGTTTGCAAGTTGAGAAAATATCTATCCTTTGTCCCAAGTTGGCATGGGAAGGTAGAAACTAACTGCAGGGTGTATTTTACAGGGTTGTGCTTTTTCTCATTAGAGGCGTTTGTCCTGAACTAATAGGTTTTTACTTCAGGGAAATGTATTGTTGGAGTTCTCTTGGAGTTAAGAGAAGTCACCATGTTAGCTGCTTTGAGACTCCATTTTGAGTCAGGTGGAGTGTTCTGATTCACCTGTGGTCTGAGTTGAGATTTGCCTCAGTTTGGGAGTTGAATCTATGCAGAAGCCTGTTCCAGCCTCGTGCGCTTACACTCGCTCTCTTAGTCTAATTTAGCTCAGATTAAAGGAGCTTATTCCAGTTTGCAGAGTTGGGAACCTGAGAGCCACAATCAGGAGCTTTTCTAGCCTTTCCAGGAGAATTTCCTGTGAATCTGTTATGGGAAGTCGTGTAATTTATTTAACTTTCTGTGGGAGCTTAATGTAAAAAATATACTTTTCTAGACTTGTAACAGAATCCTGAGTCTCTTCTGCCTCCCCACTCCCCCCTCCTGCACTTAATCTGTGCCATAGCCCACATGTAATGAACGCTGTCTGACAAAAATAAGCCTATCCCTTTCCAGCAGGCTTTGGGAACGACCCTCTCTATCTCAATGGGAAGCAGCCATCTTACAGCTACCTCCTCTCTTATTCTTGTTCACTGCCAAGTTCCAGTGTAGCTGAGAGTCCTTCCTCCAACACTGGCATATAGACCTATGCAAACTACCCTAGAAGGGCTCACAGCATGAATGGGAGAAAACAAAATCACCTCCTCACTGATGTCCTCAAGTGCTGGGACAAAACAGGAGAAAACAAACCTTTGCATACTAAGGTATGGATGTGGAGGGTGGTTTTTGAGATGATAACCTCCTGGAGGAGGTTCAGCATGAAAAACCCACTGAATTTTTACAGAGGGTGTTGCCAGATCTTTTGGACCTCCCCAGAGATCTATGACTGGATACAGAGTGTGCACACCACTTAAGTATTAGGAGTATATGGGGAAGAGTCACCCCCCCCATCATAGATTTCTTGACACAACAATGACTGTGACAGACAGAAAAGCCCTCTGCCACAGAGGGAGACAAAACGGTAACATAATTGTATATCTCAGTATTGTGTGTAGATCTGTACTGCTTTGTTGAGGTGTTATTCGGCAAACAAGCCAGGACTATTTTTGTGTGTGTGGGGGGGGTCCCTTGCTCCTCGCTCCTCTCCTTGTAGGTCTGTCAATTCAACAGTGACTGACTGTGTTAATACACAGAATTTTTACCAATCTAGGGACTAAAATAAAGAATTTCTGTACTATCAAGAGGCCTGTAACAGTAAACAAGGGAAGTTATATAATTCAGAACTTTGTGCAGATAAATTTTTAAATTTTGAGCTGTCCAGTGTGAAATAATGTATAGGAAGCCTTAAGAGACAGAACTTGTTCTCTTTTTATATAGGAGTTTCAGGAAGGGGTATAAGAGTAACATAGGAAGCAAGAATGGGATTGGGTGCCGCAGAGCTGAAGCATGACTGTGATGTCTAGAGATCCCAGTAAAAGATCAAGACCCTGTTGTGCTGCATGCTGTGCAGACAACTAAGCAAATTACATCTTCTGTCACCTTCATGTCAGACTTCACCATGAGGCATTCCCTGTCTCCATAGCAACTGGAGACAGACCAGATCATTGCTCTATGCAGAAGTTTAGGGTCACCCTCCAGAAAAAACTCCAGAATTGTCTGCCTCTAGACCCTCTCAGACTGCAGACTAAGGGCTCCCTTTGGAGCAGAATTTTTCACAAGATTTTAAAAATACTTTAAACTAAATTTCTCCCTGGACCTGCCTGCATGGTCCTGCATCACCGACTATGAGGATGTGAATTGCAGGGCCCACTAAAATGTTGTGTTGTAACTGCCCAGTGTAGACCCTGCTAGCGTGAATTGAAAGTTACCTAGTTTGTGTTAATGTAGTCCAGAGATCGGCAACCTTTGGCATGTGACTCACCAGGGTAAGCACCATGGCGTGGGACGAGGGATGTGCTGGCTGCTGCTTCCTGCTGCCCCCATTGGCCTGGAGCGACGAACCGCGGCCAGTGGGAGCCACGATTGGCCAAACCTGCCAACGCGGCAGGTAAACAAACCGGCCTGGCCTGCCAGGTGCTTTCCACCCGCTCCACCATGGAATCTTATCCCAGTTCTCAGAGCCTTGACTAGGCCTCCCAGTGAGCCAGTGGCAATTTACTCTTCATACACCTGTCCTTGAAGACAGCATTGCTAATTGCCATCACCTCAGCTAGACGCATAGGAGAAATAATGGCCCAATGGCACACCTACCATACACAGAAGACAAAGTAACTCTGAGGCTGTATCCCAAGTTTCTTCCTAAAGTTGCCTCCACTTTCTATATGAAATCAACTGAGCCATCTTCCTGTTTTTTTGTGTGTGTGGTTTTTCTTCCCCTGCCAAAACCACGTAGTGACAACAAGGAGACAATTCTGCACATGCTAGATGTTAGAAGAGCACTAGCATTCTACTTATACAGGACTAAGGACTTCACAAAGTCCTCTAAACTTTTCCTTTCGCTCGTGGAAGGATTTAAATGCTCTATGATATCGGCTCAAAGAAAATCCAAATGGGCCTCTAGTTGCATTAATCACTGTTAAGGACGCAAACTGTTGCCTCCATCTGGAGTCCGTACACACTCCATGAAGTCCATTTCTACCTCAGGACATCTTTAAGGAGTGCAACCATCTCGGAAATTTGTGGAGCAGTGACCTCTGCCCACACTTCCGCAGAACATTATACCATCACTGGAGAGTCTGCTTCCAACACCATCTATTACTGCAGAGAGAGTGTTGTGAAGCCACAGATTCCACTGTGAAGCCTCAGCCCTCTGTGGGGGGATACTGTTGTGAAGTCACCTACAGTGGAGCACCCATAGGGACATTACTTGAAGAGGAAGTAATTCACCTTGTGCAGTAACAATGGTTCTTCAAGATGTGCTCCACAGCACCCCCCCTCCTTCGCTCTACTTCAGAGTACCACAGAGTCCCTTATGGAGAAGAGAAGGAACTAAGGGGGGTTCCCCCGTGCAGCGCTAGGTAGTCTCAAGGCAGACCATGAGGGAGGGAGAAGAGTGCACATGAGGGATGAATAGACACTGCTACCTAAAATTGTGGAATAAAGGCACAGGGGTGCAAATACACCTACAGTGGAGCACCCGTAGGGACATGCATCTCAAACAAGCATCATTACTGCACAAGGTCAGTAACTTCCTCTTCTATTTGACAAGGCCTGTTTTCTATAAAACCATGTTGACTGCCATGAATTAAAGGATAGGAATATAATTTAAAATTGAATCTCAGATCAGCTTTTCTATTTTTGCCTGGTGTTGATGTCAGGCTAACTAGTCTGTACTTATTTGTACATTTGTCCTTTTTGAACATTGGCACAACGTTAGGACTTTTCTGGTCTTCTGGAATTCTCCTGGGTATTCCAAGATTTGTTATAAATTAGCACCAGTGGGCCAGTGATCTCCTCAAACACATTTAGAACTCGCAGGCCCAAATAATTTGCACCTACTGATTTTTTTTAATAACTACTAGATGTGGCCTAACATCCTTTGTTCCTAGGGGCCTGGAAAGTACTTCATCTTCACATGATACAAGCATACCATTCTTCTTTCCAAATATAGAACAGAAACATTTTTTTAATGCTTCTGCCTTTTCTGTATCACTACTAACAGTTTTACCATCTCCATGTAGTGATGGGTCTATATACCATTGCAAGGATTTCTTTCGTTCCTAGTGTAGTTAAACTCCTTCCTTTTTTCCTTAGCTCTGCCAGCTATGGATTTTTCCCTGATGTCTTTAGTTTCCCATGTCAATTTTCTGCACTTCATAACTTCTCATTTATATTGATTGTTTACCTTTTTCCATTTGTTATGTATTACTTTTTAAATTTCTAATTGCTGCCTTTGCTTCACCACTCCATGAGGAAGGTCTTTTAGCCACACTTGTTCTTTCTTGATTGTGGAATTATGTCTTTTTGGTCATCTAATAAAACCCTTTAGAACTCTGTTTTCATTCACATTTTGTGGTCTGCTTTTTCTTCCATTATTTTTGCTCATAATTTTCCTCAGCTTTGGGAAACTAGTCCTTTTGAAGCATCAAGTACATATCTATATTATTGGGTGGGAGTCTCTTCCTTTTGCCCATATTGAATGTAATCAGATCATGATCATGAGGTCCCTATGCAACCACCAGTTTCCAGTTCAGTTATCAATTATCTTTATCAATCATAATGAGGTCTAAATCAATTACCTCTTATTGGGTACAATACCTTTTTATTAGTAAATTATTTGTGACTTACTGCTGGCTGGATGAGACCTCCAGCATATTTTCACCCAAACTGAAGTCCCCTCATAACAATCCCCCCATGCCCCCCACCCCCGCCCTGGCAGGTGTTTAAGGAGTAACTCAGTGTCACAAGCTGCTTGTACATTTGAAGCAAGCTGGCCTCAGCCTTGCCCATTATTTAACAGCTATGGACCTCATGGAAAGTTTGCAACATTACAGGCTAGCTAGTGACCCCAGCTGGGTATAGTGGGGCTTAATTAGATTGAGCCCAGCTGTGGTGGTGAAGCAGGGAGAGCACTGCAATAGAGCTGGAAACTCAGTAGACAAAGGAAAACCCTGGAAAGAGGAACAAGGGGAGTTCCCCTCTGGGAAGAGACTGGGGAAGTCAGGCTGAGTTATGTACAGGGAGCAAGGTAGGCTCCTGTGGTGAAGAGCCTTGAGTTAGGCCCTGCAACAGGACAAAGAGACTTTCAGAGAGCAGAGCAGGCTCCTATGGGGCAGCCCTGAGATTCCCCCAGAGCATCCCTAGCACCTATTTGCTTTGCGAGGGCCCATCTGTCCTGGCTAGAAGGTCAGAGCTCTCAAGGATAGAGATCACCCTGACTTTGGCTATATTTTAGAGAACATCTTCCCGGCATCGGCATTAGTTGCTAATGCCACAATGGACACTAGAGTCTCAGCCAATGCCATGGCCTCCAAATGAATGACACAGTGTCATCTATGGCTATGTCCCTGGAAGGGTGACCCTAAACAGGTACTGTACTCTGCCAAATTCACAGGAGCTCTGCTTTTCAGAGAGAAGCTGGACGAGGTAGTGGTAGACAGTGCTGCAAAATCTAAATACTCCCTTCCACTACCACATCATATCTTCAAGAGAGGGTACAGACCAACCTTGAGACAAAATGTTCCTTTTGGCCATCATTCTGACAGAAAGAACGGAGAAGAGACAGCAGGCTCTCCAAAGGAAAGCTGTGGAACTTCGGCTTGGCAGTAAAGCTGACAAAGGAACCCTATGGCTCTCAGTCTCTTTATGACAGTGACCACATAGATTTCTGCTTGGAGCAGGATTTTCCATTTCTTGGAGGACTGAGTTGCTTTGACCACAGACCAGCATCAAGGACATAGTGAGTCCCATGAGTTATGGGCTCCACCTTATCTGTTTTTTCATCCAGTCTCTCTTGTCGAATGACTGCATAAAGCACAGTCTAATCTAGAACAATTCTCACCTCCTGGTTATGGGAGTAATATGGAGCATTCCCTTAGATTCTTAGTGTTATACTTTAATCTCTTTTATTGCTCAGAAGTGTACAAAGGGAATCTGCACCATTCTAGATCTCAAAAGGCTCAACAAGTGGATGAAGAACATGAAATTCCATATGGAGACTTCTATGGTGTCATCCCTGTCCCGGGGGATTTTCTGACTTTAGTGGATCTGGTGGATGCACACCTCCACATTCTGGTCACACTGTCATCACAGGTTCTTAAGGTTTGTCTAGACAGGAAGCAGCATCAATATTGGCGCTTCCATTTGCCTTGTCCTCAGTCCCCTGGGTTTTCACAAAGATGGTGGTGGTAATCATAGCCATACTCGGGTTACTGGATCCACCTGTGCGCCTTCCTGGATGACCTCTTAATCAGACCTCTATCCCTTGCAACGGCACACAGAACTAGTCTCTGACTTTGGACTCTTACGGGTGCACGGCTTTACTGTCAATATCAAGAAAAGCTCTTTGATTCGTTCCACCAAAATAACCCACTTGAGGATGGATATAGATACCTTATTAGCAAGGATTTATCAATCTCTAGGAAGGTTCCAGAAGATTCTGAATCTCCTTTTTCTGTTTCAGAGTTGCATGAGGCCCACCATAGCACTGAGCCTTCAACTATTAAGCCTCCTAGTAACATGCAGACAGATCGCTCCATGGACGCAATTACACATCGGGTGCTCCAAAGCTACATCCTGGAAGTATGGGACAGCTCCCCAGAACACAGGAAAGATCAAGTAAAGGTTCTGTCACAGGCAACTAACTCCGTGAAGGGCAAGTGTGTGGTCATGTGCCTTCCAGATCCCTTGGTCCTCACAACTGATGCCAGCCCTGGAGGGCTGGGGAGCACACCTGGGATCCCAAACAGCTCATGGCATTTAGAACCTGGAAGAAAGGACACATAGCATAAATCTCTCAGAACTAAGAGCTGTCAAGCTGGCACTACGATGATTCCAGTCCAGCCTAGAGGAAAGCCACATTCTGATTCAGTCAGACAACACGACCATGATTGCATAAGTGAACAACCAAGAGGGGAACAAGAAGCCCAGTACTTCATCTTGAAGCAATAGTAATCATGCAGTGGGCAGACCTTTCTCCCCTTTCCCTCAAGGCAGTTCAAATAAAAGGAGACCTGAACCAGAAAATAGACTGGCTCAGCAGGATCAAGGTGAACAATTGAGTGTGGCTAAATCAGGAAGGCTTCAAGAAGATTGCCTGTCCTACTCTCAACTGACCTATTTGCAAGCAGCACGAGCGCATCCTCAGGTCCATGGGAACAGATGCCCTATTGCATCGATGGCTGCAGCGAGGCCTCCTCTGTGCTTTTCCTCCCTACTCATTACACTGCTCTACCGCCAAAATGCTTCTGAAATAAATGTAGTCCACCTTTACTAATTCTGGGTCACTGAGAACGAAAATGATGCTTAAAATTGTTGATTGGCTCTAGTTTTCAAGATATGCTATTGGGTCAGTATATATGACCCTTGACTTGGGAATGGCGGAGGATAAGTGAGTTATAAAGGGAAGAGATCTCAATTTAAACCAGAAATGACTAAAATACATCTTTGACTGGATCTATGAATAAATCTGACTGGATTTGGACAGTAGTTGCTTTTTAGGCAAAACAATGAATGATGCAATCTGAAGCTGGTATTGCATCATACATGATATGAATTGCATCATGTTATTCCTAGAAGTCATGTATGATGCAATCATAACGAAGCTTACATCACTCTGCTGAACAAATTGCCCTATATCAGCTGTAGAAATCATACAGCGTCGTGCTCTCATTTGTCAGTGTTTGATTTTGCAAAGGGACACATTTCTGTTTAGCCAAAGTGAGCAGAGATGCCTCGTACTTGTGTGAACAGTGCAGATAACTTCTGCTATGTTTGTGGTGAAGTGACTTTTGCATCACAAAAGCGCAGTATAACCACTACGGTTAAGAGAGCCTATCACCTTTATTTTGGCTGCAAAACTGGAGATCAGGACAAGAGGTGGGCCCCACACATATGCTGCAACACTTGTGCAACAAATCTTCGCCAGCGGTTGAACAGGAAAAGGAAATCTATGCCTTTTGCAGTGCCAATGATTTGGAGAGAGCCAACAGATCATACCAGCAATTGTTACTTCTGCATGGTGCCTCCAGTTGAGAAGTGTGTGTCAAAGAAGAAAAAGTGGACTGTGCATTATCCAAACATTCCATCAGCTATATGCCCAGTACCCCACGGAGAAGGACTGCCGGTTCCTGATGCACCAGAATCATTCTCACTTGAGTCAGACGAGGAAGAGGAAGAGGATGAAACTTCTGGTCCTGAACCATCAATGTCACAGGACCCACATTTTCTCCCATCCTCCTCCTGTGAACCACACCTCCTAACACAAGGTGAACTGAATGACCTTGTCAGGGATTTGGAACTACCCAAGAGTAAGGCAGAGCTGTTGGGCTCCAGACTACAGCAGTGGAATCTCCTGGCAGGCTCTCTGGGCAAATGGAGCCCATCAATGCTTGCAGACTATTGCTGGACAGTGACAAGAGATGCTCCATTTAATGAATACAAGAGACAAGCCAAGAAGTGCCAAGTAGACACTGAATATGACTAAACTATGTACATAATAGTTTTTTGCCTTTTGCTTCATAATACATTTTATTTATATAACCCTTTTGCTGATTTTTAAAGTGTTACATAAACAGGACAGGTGAAATATTATCATGTAAAGCAACCATAAACACATGAAAAGACCTAGGTTTACAATTTATGATTAAAACTCTACTATCTACACAATATACATAGACATAAAATGTAAAAACTTAAATATCTTAGAAACAGTAGCCAATCAGTTGTTTTAATTGTCATATTTGAATTCAGCACATCAAAATACATAATAAATATCACTTTTTATCTCTGAAGCAGATGACTTCTCAAAAATTGGTGACCAGTGTTATTAGGGAAGGCATTCCAGGAGATAAAATGAGGAGGTGACAGTTATACTGGTAATCCCACATTAGCCATGGAGACCCTGGTTTTCAGATCTGACAGAGCTGAGATTATGGCTGCCACTATAGCTCCCAAAGAGACAAGACACCTTCTCCCAGGGTCCTCTTTTTCATCCAGAGCTGATCAGGTTATACGTAGCTGCCTGGTTATTGAAAGGGAAGCACTAGTATTGTTGGGCCTTTCCTTCAGAGTCATCAGGAGATTTTCTTCTAGAAAAGTATCAACTTAGAAAGCATACTTTTTCTGGGCCAAGTTCTGGGAATGGTGCCAGGAACACAAGACAAATCCAAGATAATCTGAATTCCTGTATATCTTGGATTTTCTCCAACAAGGTTTTGACAAAGGTCTCCACCTCAGCACCCTGGCATGTCAGGTGTCTGCCCTTAGTAGCGTGTTACTCTCTGGCAGAGAACACCCAGGTAGACAGATTCCTTAGCACAGTCTGATTTAGCCAAGTCAGTTATCAGGCCTCTTTTTCCAAAATGGTACCCGCCCCTGGTAGTGAGAGCCCTGACAACAACACCCCGTTGTATCTCTGATGTCAGTGTCCCCATTTTATTTGTCCTTCGCATCTTGCTTTCTGATGCTATCGTGTCTGCCAGGTGAGTGGTGGAGCTGGCAACACTTGTATTCAGGAACTTACTGAGTGTTTCATAAGGACAGAGTGGTGCTCATAACTCTGGAATCGTTTATCCCAAAAGCGAACTGTTCCTTTCATGATTCCCAAAAGATCGTTCCCTGTTTTTGTATCCTTCCAGCTGAAATGCCAAGGTTGCAGAGCTTCCTGTTGCTACGTGGATTAGACTGCGCATTGTGGAAGCGTACAGGATGGTGAATGGTATTGGGACTCTCTTGTATAGATAAGGGAGCTGTTGTCTTTAAGGCCGTGCCTCAGTTGTAGCAGTAATTAAATGTATACAACAAATGAAGCAGTGTATTTTGGGACAGAAAGGAAGGATGGTGTCATAGTTAGGGCAGTTGCATGCCATTCTGGAGAATTGGATTCTGCCCCTGTCTCTGCCACAAAATTTGTGTGATGCTGGATAAGGCACTTCAACCGAACTTCTGATAGGTGGCACTAATCATGTTTCACTACTTTTGCATGTCCAGCTAGAGACACCTGGAGTCTGATTTGCCGAAGTGCTGAGCACTCACAACCGCAACTGAAGTCAAAGCATGGTGTGCTGAATATAGAAAGTGCTATGAAATGCTAAGATCTCTGGAAAAATAATCAGGCCATGGGCATCTCAAATTGGGCACCTAGATTTAGCAGACACTTGATATGTCTGTGCCTCAGTTTCTCATCTGTAAAATGGGGCTTATACTACCTGAGCTCATAAGATTGTTGTGAAGATAAATTCCGTAATGTTTGTGAAACACTTTGA
Source organism: Gopherus flavomarginatus (assembly GCF_025201925.1). Taxonomy (NCBI): domain Eukaryota; kingdom Metazoa; phylum Chordata; order Testudines; family Testudinidae; genus Gopherus; species Gopherus flavomarginatus. The sequence goes on along the minus strand of NC_066627.1, from coordinate 20,879,409 downwards.
TGCTACAGTGATTAGTGCTGTAGAAAAGACCTTAAGAATATTAAAAATTCTATTTCAGATCTGTAAAGAATGGATAATGGTACTGACCTTCTTTGTAGAGTTGTTTGAGATCTATTGGTGACAAGTGATAGGAGTTGATATTATTCAAATCAGGGTTTGAATGGCGTGTGGTAAACAAGGCTTTGAGTGATGAAGCTAAATATTGACTAGAACCATAGGGTTAGAAGGGACCACAAGGGTCATCTAGTCTAGCCCCTTGCCAAGACACAGGATTTATTGTGTCTGTATCTAAGACAGATGGCTGTCCAGCCTCTTTGAAAAACCTCCAGTGAAGGAGCTTCCATGACTACCCTGGGCAGTTTGTTTCATTCTCTTAATGTTCTTACTGTTAAGAAATTTTTCCCGAGATGCTTCCCATTCAGTGAGTGCTGTCCACCTTGTGTACTGAATGAGAAAGGGGTCCTATGCGAGGGAAAACAAAGTAGGGGATCATGTATTTAGGCTATCAAAATATATATAAGAATGTCAACTTACGGTCTGTGCATTCTTAATTCTGACACTTCATAATTTGAGGGATTGACTCTGCAGCATTAATGTTCTTTTAGTGTAGCTTGTGTATGTAATAGTTTACCGATAAGGTGCCATTAAATGGAACTCAACAATATGTAACCATAGTTCCTGGGTTTTTAAGGATCAATAAAACTTTGAGATGTGCAGTACAAATGCCTACCTTCATGTAGCTCTTCATCAGCTCTTAACATACAGCCTTCATAAGCCTTTCCTGGAAACAACATCCAGTCCCCAGGGTACTGCCTGGGGCTAGAGCGCTCCCGATTCTGAACGTGCTATTGGAGGTTCTATAAAGGTGGTAAGGAGGCAGTTCAATAGAGATTTTTTTTTATAAATAAAGTTGCCATGTCCCCTGTGTCCTCACCCTCTCTCCCTTGTTTAAGTAGAGGTATTGACGGTGACTCTTTTGTAGTGCAAGAACTCCTGAAATATGTCTAAAGTTGACCTTGGTCTGATCCAATAACTGATGGGGGAGCGACAGTCAATGCTATAAATTTAATAGTCCATCCAAGCACCAAAAAAGTCATGAGTCTGAAAACAGTATGAACTGCTTATTTTAGAGGGGATTGTGTATCAGAAACCCCTTGACCAAATGACCCACCAAGTTGCATTTATTTTATCACTCTTTTTCGTTTTTCAGGAAAGGGGCATGATTACATGATGCTAACTGCTTGTACTAGAATCTTTCATCTTGTATTTATTTAATTAGTGCTGTTTTCCTCGACAATACTTATAAAGTAAGATTGGAGTCTGCATGTGAATCTTAGATAACTTGGAATAACAACTCTTAAACTACAAATTTTGATCTTAAGGCATAATTTCCAAAAAGAACCCTTGCTGATTTCTGATAGAGAGCCAGGGACAGACACAATGCACATTCTCTCTGACAGCTAACAGGGTAGGACTCAAATTCATGGTACTTGTGTTGCTCAGATTCAGTGGCTGTAGCCACCTAGTTGCTCTGGCTGCAGTCTGTATGAAAAGTCTCTGACTTTGCAACACAGTTCCTATCTTCTTGTATGTGCACATTTCACTCTTTTATAGATTAATAGAGTCCAAGGCCAGAAGGGACCATTGTGATCATCTGGTCCGACCTCCTGTATAACACAGGCCAGAAAACTTCCCCAAAATATTTCCTGTTTGAACTAGAAAAACATCCAGTCTTGATTTACAAATTACCAGTGATGGAGAATTCACCACTTCGGTAAATTGTTCCAATGGTTAATTACCCTTGTCATAAACATACAGCTAAGGGTAGCATAAAATCCCTCCTTTTACCTGTAAGGGGTTAAGAAGCTCAAATAACCTGGTTGACACCTGACCAAAAGGACCAATAAGGAAAGAAGATGCTTTCAAATTGGTGAGGGGATGGAGAGAGGTTTTGTTCGGGCTCTTTTTGTTTTTCTCTCTCAGGACAAAGAGACCCCAAGCCGGTAACCCAGCTCCTACTGAAATGATGCATCTAAAATTACAGAAATTGTAAGTAATAGTAAGGAAATGTGTTAGGTTATCTTTTGTTTTAGCTTGTGAATTTTCCCTATGCTAAGAGGGAGGTTCATTCCTGTTTTTGTAACTTTGAAGTTGAGCCTAGAGGGCAATTGTCATAGGTTTCACCCTCATTCTGAACTTTAGGGTACAAATGTGGGGACTTGCATGAACACCTCTAAGCTTAACTACCAGCTTAGATCTGGTTTTGCTGCCGCCATCCAAATTTCTGAGTTACCTGGAAAACTCTCTTCCTCTGCCCCCAAAAACCTTCCCCTCCCTGGGTAGCCTTGAGAGGCTCCTCCACCAAGTCCCTGGTGAACACTGATCCAAATCCCTTGGAACTTAAAACAAGGAGAATTTAACTTCCCCCCCTCCTTTCCCCCACCAATTCCTGGTGAGTCAGATCCAATCCCCTTGGATCTTAAAACAAGGAAAAATCAATCAGGTTCTTAAAAAGAAGGCTTTTAATTAAAGAAAAGAAAGGTAAAAGAAGAAAACCTCTGGGAGACAGCATACCAGCTGGTCTCACAGACAATAGATTTAAAACACAGGATGTTCCCCTGGGCAAAAACCGTAATACACACAAGAATACCCAATTTGATAATTCCCCTAATTGCACAAAGACAAGTTACAAAAGAAAATAAACATAAACTTATTTATTCCTTTCTAAAACTTACTACTGTGATAAGAGGTTGGTTTCTTGATCTTTTTCCCTCAGGCTGAAACTGAAACTGACTAAACAAAGGAAAATTCCCTTCTTCCTTTTGAAATATCTTGTTCCCCCATTGGTTCCTTTGCTCAGGTGTCAGCTAGGCTAGGTGAACTTCTTAACCCTTTACAGGTAAAAGAGGCATTAACCCTTAACTATCTGTTTATGACAGGAATCCTCTGTGTTTTTAAATCTTTTTATTAACCTGTAAATTTACCTTCCATCCTGATTTTACAGAGGTGCTTCTTTTACTTTTTTCTGTATAATAAAATTCTTCCTTTAAGAACCTGATTGGTTTTTAGTGTCCTAAAAACCCGCAGGTCTGGTCTGTGCTCACTGTTAACCTACTGATTGGTATATTATTCTCAAGCCCCTCCAGGGGAAAGGGAGTTGGGGGGATATTTTGGGGAAACTGGAACTCCAGGTGGTCCTTTTCCTGAATCTTTGTCTAATCACTTGGTGGTGGCAGCAATACCATCCAAGGACAAAGAGGATTTGTGCCTTGGGGAAGTTTTTAACCTAAGCTGGTAGAAATAAGCCTAGGAGGTCTTTCATGCAGGTCCCCATATCTGTACCCCAAAGTTCAGAGTGGGGAGGGAACCCTGACAACCCTCATTGTTAAAAATTTATACCATTTTCCAGTCTGAATTCTGAGGACTTTGCTATCTGTAGGGGTAGTTGTCATTATCCCATATTGAATACAAGATAATTGAGCCCTTGTATACGGTCACCTTAAACATAGTTAAGAATAGAACATAGCTTCTAACAGAACCAAACCACAGCCACTTTGCCATACAGAAGTTCTTCTGTAGCCTCTAGTAACACTGTGGATCTGGGGCAAATGGATTTCTAAGACTTCTGCCGATGATTCATTGGGGGGAGGGATAGCTCAGTGGCTTGAGCATTAGCCTGCTAAACCCAGGGCTGTGAGTTCAGTCCTTGACGGGGCGTTTAGGGAACTGGGGTAAAAATCTGTCAGAGGTTGGTCCTGCTTTGAGCAGGGGGTTGGACTAGATGACAACCTGAGGTCCCTTCCAACCTCAATATTCTATGATTCTTTAGTGGTTAATAGTCCATATGTAAAGTTAGTGTAAAGACCCTGGAGTAACTGTTGAAATTATTTTGTATTAGAGGGCTTATTTAGAAATGAATTTGGATGTGGTAAGATTGGTTTTACTGTTCAATTTTTAGTACTTGTATTTTGATTGACACTGCCCATTTTAACAGGGTGAGGCACCTTATTGTAGAGTGTGTTTGAGGCTTAGAGGAATTTATGGGAGACTGCTTGTGTGTGCAGAGGAGAGACCCAGCCTCTGTGTGCTCCAGATTGGCCAGAACTTGATTTTCAAGGCTTACCTTTCCGGAAAGCAGCCTCGCTTTCCAAGGTGTAATTAACATTACACAGCAAGGGAGATTTAGGAAAACTTTCTAACTAAGGGTTGTTGAGCTCTGGAATAGGCTCCCAAGGGAGGTTGTGTAGTCCCCATAATTGGAAGTTTTCAAAAACAAGTTGGACAAACACCTGTCAGGGATGGTGTAGTTTTACTTGTTCCTTCCACAGGACAGTGGGCTGGACCTGATGACTTCTCAAGGTCACTTCCAGTTTTACTTTCCTGTGACTTCTCTTCTGCTGCAAATCACTTCCTCCTTGCCCTTTCTTCTCTCTCCTCCATTGTCTGTCATTGACTATTTAACCATCTCCTGCATTGCAAAGTCTGTCCGGTCAACCCCAAATCTGACTCATCCACTAGTTATTTGAATAAACTTGATGGTTTCTCTGTTACCCTGTCCTTGCTTTCCCTGTTGGTTTGCTGCACGTTTGTTTTATTCTGTGCTAAGAAGATGTAAACACTTTAGGGCAGGGACATGTATAGCACTTAGCACAATGGGAGCCTGTTGTAGGGTCACACCCTAGAGCAGGGGTCGGCAACCTTTCAGAAGTGGTGTGCTGAATCTTCATTTATTCGCTCTAATTTAAGGTTTCACATGCCAGTAATACATTTTAATGTTTTTAGAAGGTCTTTCTATAAGTCTATAATATGTAACTAAACTATTGTAAGTAAAGTAAATACAGTTTTTAAAATGTTTAAGAAACTTAATTTAAAATTAAATTAAAATGCAGAGTCCGCTGGACCAGTGGCCAAAACCCAGGCAGTGAGAGTGCCACTGAAAATCAGCTCACGTGCCACCTTCGACACGCATGCCATAGGTTGCCTATTCCTTCCCTAGAGCGTTGCAGTGTAGATGCAGCTCCCCACGACTCGGGAGCAGGGAGTCTGCTCTAAATTTCCCTCAATCCTATGGGCCAACTTCCTTTGTCTTTTTAATCCCAAGAATCTCAATTGATGCCACTGAAAACAGAAGCAAGCCCCCTGGGTGTACTGCAGCAGCGCAGTCAGTCAGCATTAAGCCCCCCATTGTCTTCTGATTACTGAGATGCAAACATACCATTGGAGAGCCTTCTGTTTGCAATGGAGACTGAGCAGAACAAGCCTTTTGCAAAGTGTGCTGCTTTCTGGTCACAGGAGCAAAGCCAGATTCTGGTGTATTTCTGGTGCGAGGCCAGCAAAACAATGGACTTCAGTAAGAGTACCAGGAATGATCTCACATACCAGCAGGTAGCGAAGAAGCTGGCCGCATTGCTAATGTACCAGACTAGTGCAGGGAGTGCATTAACCATCTCAAGAGTGAGTACAGCAAAACCAGGGACCAGAAATGCATCTTGGGGTAAGCTGCCAACATTGTGCCCATTTTACAAGGAATTTGATGAAGTGCTGAGCTCTGCACTGAGCATGCAGCCAGTGGTGGTGTATGAGACCTAATCAGCTGAGATGACGCCCTGTTAGCCCCAGAATCCAGCATGGGGAGTGATAGGAGCCAGCAGTAGGCACAGAGTGAGGCTGGCAAAGTGACTGTTACTGAAAACAGTTTACAGGAGGCTCTTCTGCAGGACATCTTGGGGCCATACTTAGCGGAGCTGTTTGATGTCCCCCTTCCTTCTCCCAAGGATCAGCCCACCGCAGAGCCTGTAGCAGATACAGATGGACAGAAGCTGCCCTGGAGTCTGGTAAGTTTCTGACTCCATTATAGTGTTTATTAATGTAGGAAAGGAGGGATTTCCATTACATGAACCAACTGGCTAGCAGTGTGTATCCTCTAATGGCGAATTGTCTCAGTGGCATCTCTCTCTGTCACGCTCCCCTCCCACTACGTGCACAGCCACATGGAGTTCAAAATTGTGACTGGGAAATGCAAACAGTAAAAATGAGTTGAAAGTGAAGTTTTACTGGAAAAATACAGGTTTTTGCTAGGGCGTACCTGTGTCTTTAAAATAACCTTACACTGCCATACCTGTAAGTAGCTCGTTCTGTAAACACTCAGTTGTGTAACGAGCTTCCTGTAAACAGTGAACTGTGGGAGGGGGCAGGGCAGAAATGTGTTCCAATCACAAATCTAGTCCATTTCAGGTAAAGGTAGTACATGTGATCCATAGATGACAAAAGCATTTGTCCCAAATTCAAGTTGGGTATGAAAATGTGCCTAGGAATGTGCCGGAGTGGAGTGAGGAAGTGTAGGGGGGATGCCCACGGAGTTCTGTGTGTTTGCATGCAATCTTAACTGGCTACGCCATGTGCAAGATATCACAGCATCCTGTTTCCCTCATGAATTCTGACCCAATCCTAGGTGCTGATAGATGCAAACTTTCCCTGAAGCAGGAACTCCAGATAGTCAGCTTTTGGGGAAAGGCATATTTTTCCATGGCTACCTTGGTAGTTGACCAGGCTAATCCACTCAGAGCTATGCTGTTTAGTCACTATACGTTTGAATATTTTGGCTGCATACAATGCATGTTTCCCACTGGCAGCTTGAAATAACATCTCCCATAACCATTCTTGTGGTGCCTGATTGGCAATGTCCTCCAAAATGTGGAAGGCTGGAAATGATAGACAAAGCTTTTTCTTAGCAAGGCCACTCTCAGCCTCCTTGCCCCTTCTCCTCCTCACCCAACCCAAGTAGTTCTTCTGTTTTTAGAAAACAAACAACTTTGAATGTTTAATTTATTGTCTCTGCACTTCTTTCACTGAGATTGACCAGGCTGTGTCCAGGGAGTGTCTGTGCACTGAAGCATCCCTTTCACAATGTATTGAAGTTCAGTTGGAAAAGTAACATTTTACATCCTTGAAATTCCATAAGGATTTTTTTCTGAGCTCCTGCACTGAGCCATTTGAGACACTAACCCTCTCTGTCTTATCCTGTTCTAGACTCTTCAACCTCTACTGGCTACAGTACCTCCACAGCTTGCCTACAGTTCAGTAGAAGCCTGCCCTTATGTATCTTCACAGACTGTTCCAAGATATGTTTCCATGATGAACTTATGGTTGGATTTCTGGACAGGGCCAACAAACAGGTCCATTGTCAAAAACAGAGGGACTTATGGCTAGAGAAGAGGAATGCCTAGAGAAAAGGCTGAGGCTGGCTGCACAGAGTGAGGACAGGGTTTCAGTGCAGGAATAGGAAGACACGTCAGCAGAGAAAATTGTTTGAGCTGCTGATATTGATAATGACTGCAGGAGTACTGGCTCCTGCTGTATCACCCACACCACAACCTGAGTCCCCAGAAACAGCCTGGAAAACTCCATGGCTGGTTGGCCCTTGCAGTTGGGCAGGTCATCTTAGCCTCATGCAGTCCTCTGTCTTGACCCCCCTCCCCTGTGGACGTTTCCACCCTCTCCCCTGGCATCAAGTGTGTGGCATATGGGGAAAGAAGAATGGGGGGGTCAGGAGACATGCAACAGTGGGGGGATTCTGGCTTGTACATGGTTTCACTGTTTATACTTGTTCATATACTTTTTTTTTTTAAAACCTGTTACTGGTGAGGTAATGGCAGCTGGCCTTCTTGGTAATGGGTGAATGTTGTACTTGTTTATAAATAAAGCATCTTATGTAATCAAGAAAGTTTATTGCTCTAACTGCATCACATCCTACAATGTATATTTTAAAATAATAAAGGTAAACACATGACCAGGGACTATTAGGAATTAGGGTAAGCAAACACTGTTCCTCTATACAGTTAGGTACATCAGAAGCCTCCTCCACCACTTTACCCACAGTCAGCATCCCAACATCAAATTGGTTGGCAAGTGACCTGTAACAGTCTGGGGTACCCAGCTGCCAGACGTGTATAGCAATCTGCTTCTGGTCTGGCAAGGGTACCCTCACGCATGTGTCTTCCCACTGGAAGGTGGGGGCAAGCTGCTCACAAAACTCCAGAAATGTTGCGTTCTTCATGTGAAAGTTCTGGACCCACTGCTGATTGTCCTAAGTCTGCATGATGATGTGATCACCACCAGTCTGTGCTTGTGGCCCTATGCCAAAAGCGCCAGTCTGTGTATGGGGTTCCAGTGGCTATACTGAGTGTCGTGAGCAGTGTCAGCTTGTTCAAGTCTGCCGTGCCTGGGTAATTCTACTTCATCAGCTCTGTCAGGTGCCTTTGGTGGGTCAGCAAATGCCATTGAAATGTCCACCAGCACCTCTTGGAAGCTCTGTCCGTTTCTTGACACAGGAGTGAAAGCCCAAGCAAGAGACGTACTTCAAAAGGCACCTCCTCCATGTTCCTGGCTCTGGTAGCTGGGAGTGCACAGACCAAAGTGACCACTCAGCAGGCTGTGTTGGCAGGCTGTTCAAACTTCCTCTAACATGCATAGTGGGCAAGTTCTTCCACAGTGCATCATGGTTAAAGGGCCAGAGTGGCCCATGTTTCAGGAGGGCACTAGAAAGTCTGGGATATGGCTGGTTTGACTCAGGTCTGTGTGCTGCAGTGTGGATGCCAGAGCCCTGGGTTCAAGAATGCTTTAGAAAATTCTTATGTAAAGTTGACAAACAGTAGATGCTGAAGCCCTGGTTCTGTAACCCAGGGTCAGCTGACTTGAGTCCCACTAACCCTGGGCTTACATAGCAATGTAGACATACCTGTAGTTACCCCAAACAGAGTGGAATAGAAGAAGTCTGTATTTTGCCTTTCAGCCAGATGATATTACTGAAATGTGGTGGGCTGAGTCACATAATGGAAATGTTAAAATCAATGATTAAGATCTTATTTAGGAAGCATTGAGTTGGCAAAAAGGTGACACTCTGTGTGAAAGATGGCAGCACCTAATTCCGAGTCACTGACAGCTCAGAAGAAATGACCCTGAATGCTCATGGATCAATGTCCTAACAGATGAAACATGAGAAGGGGACATTAGTTAGTGTCTTCTACAGACCACCAAATCACATTAGGGATTAGGATAACCAGCTCCTTATGCATCTGTCTATAATGTGTATGAAAAAAATATGAGAGATCATGTGGGACTTTAAGGTGTGGGGACATGTGCTGGAGATCTGATGCCACCTGTACTAAAACATCCTTTGTCATTTATAATATTTAAAAACAATTTCCTAGTTCAAAAGTGTTGTATACAACATGGAGAAATTCAGTATTGGAGCTGGCCTTGACAGATGGAGAGGAATTGATCACAGAACTGTAAATTGATGATGATTTGGGTACTGGTGGTCATGACTTTTGCACATTTATAATGTGCAAACAGAATAAAGCCCTAACCAGTAATGCATGTATGTGGTGCTTTAAGAGGGCCAGTTTCACAAAGCTCAAAAGAATTATGGACCAAATCAGCTGGGAGGAAGAATTTAATCAGAAAAATGTGAGTGGTAATTGAGAACTGTTTAAGATACCCAGAAAGCCACAATCAAGGAAGAGGGCTATACTAGTTAATAAACTAACTTGGTTTACAGGGGAAGTGATGTCAGCAATGAAAAAAATACAGTGGAAGAAGGGGGAAGTTGTTAATAATGACTATAAATCAGATGCTTGGAATTGTAGAAAATAGATAAGGGAACCCAAAAGACACATGGAGAAATCTGTGGCCAGCAGAGTTGAGGCCAATAGTAAGTTTTTGAAGTATATTAGGAACAAAAGGAATCCTAGCAATGGTGTTGATCCATTATGAAAATAGTAGAATTATCAGAGGTTGATATGGAGAGGTTGATATGGGATTTGATTAATAATTAGAGGATAATATCATTAATGCAGATCAACATGGGTTTATGGAAAATAGATCCTGTTGAACTAGATTTTATTTTTTTGGTGAGATTACAAGTTTGGCTGGTAAAAGTAAGTGTTGTAAGGCAATTGATTTTGTACTGCATTACATTTTGATTTTAAAAAAAAAGAATACCATATTAATACAGCACCCATTAAATGGATTAAAATCTATCTGAGAGGTCTCAAAATGTAATTGTAAACTGGAAGTCATTGTTGAACAGGTGTGTTTTTAATGAGGTCTCATAGAGTTTGGTTCTTGAGCCTATGCTATTTGACATTTTTATCAGTGACCTGGAAGAAAACATAAAATAATCACCGACAGCTTGCAGATGACCAAACAAACAAAAAATGTGGTGATGTGGTAAATAACAAAGGGGGCAGGTCACTAGCTGGGTGCAAACAAGCAATATGCATTTGAATGCAGCCAGATATATACATATAGAAACAAAGAATGTAGGCCATGCTTATAGGACGGGGTCTCTATCCTGAAAAGCAGTGATTCAGAAAGATTTGGGGGTTGGGGTGGCCAAAAAGGCTAATGTAATCCTGTGATACATAAAAAAAGGGAATCTCAAGTAGGAGTAGAGAGGTTATTTTACCTCTGTATTTGGCATTGGGGTGACTTCTGCTGGAATACTGTGTCCTGTTATGGGATCTACAATTGAAGAATGATGTTGATAAATTTGAAGAGAGTTTAGTGAAGAGCAACGAGGATGAATAAAGGATTAGAAAGCCTTCCTTATAGTGATAGATGCAAGGAGCTCAATTTATCTTAAAAAGAGAGAGGTTAAGGTGTGATGCAATCACAGTCTGAGTACCCTGCATGGGGAACAAATATTTAATCATGACAATGGGCTCTTCAAGCTAGCCGGTGAAGGCATAACACACTCCAGTGGAAGTTGAAGCTAGACGAATTCAGAATGCAAATAAAGCATAATTTTTTAACAGTGAGGGTAATTAGCCATTGGAACAATTTATCAGGGGTTGTGGTCAGTGTTCCCTCTAATTTTTTCCATCCACGTGCAGAATTAATTTTGTTATGTGCACCATATCGAGGTAATGCGCCACCAGTAGAAACAAAAAACCTAGATATATATTTTTAAAAGGTTACTAGTGGGATGATTACTCCAGCCAGGACAGGTTAGGCATTTTAGAACTCACTACTCAAAGAATTAAATTTAAGCATATGAGAGAGAAAAATTATGAAATGGGTAGACCTGTCAAAAAGTACTATACCCTCACTGGTCTCCATCCACACAGTACCAGTCTCCGCAATACTGCAAGTCACCTTCCCTGCAGCACCACTCCCAGACCTTGGGCTATGGTTGACAGAGGGAGGCACCGATGGCCCCTCCCTGGTCCCCAAGGGAGGCATCCTTCCTAGAATCCAAGAGAGAGCCCATCTTCCAGTCCTGGAGGCACGGCTCATTGACGGTGCCAGATGTTCTACTGGGGGCTGCAGTGGGCGCCTGGCCACAAGGTCATACTAGCCATATTCAAACCCATGGGCTCTCCCTATGATGCTGGGGTCGTACTGTCAAAGCTCTTCTATGGGCCCCTCTCAGAAGCGGTCTGCAGTACTGTCAGGCACCAGGATGGGACCGAGATTCGGACTCTGATGCTGGTACTGTGCGGCAGAAGTCGGTAACAAGTGAGGCTTCTCCAGAGGCAGTGTGTCCCAGCCTGTCCCTCAGTTGTGCTGTTCTCCTGCTTGCCCCCTGATGAGGCAGTCACGGGCCCCTCTCACCCGCTTCCTCCTGATGACTTTTGGGCTCACAAGGAACTTCTTAAAAGGGTGGCCTCAAATTTGGGGTTGGAGGCTGAGGAGCTCGCAGAGCAGGTGAACAGCCTTTTTGGCATCCTAGTGGCCTCAGCATGAGGTGCGCAAGGTGTTCAAAGTCCTGTGGCAGCCCCTGTCTTCTTTGCCACCAACTTCAAAGAGGGCAGAAAAGAAGTATTATGTGCTTGCCAAAGGTTGTGAATACTTATATTCCCACCCACCCCTGAGCTCTCTCGTAGTGTCCGCCATGAATGAGCAGGACAGGCAGGGACAGATGAGCACCATACCTAAAAACGAGGATGCTAAGAAACTGGACCTCTTCAGGAGGAAAATTTATTTGACTGTCAGTCTCTGGCACAGAATATCTCACCAGCAGGCACTGCTGGGTAGATAATTACATCTGGGGCTCATTGGGGAAATTTAAGGACTCCCTGCCACAAGACCTCAGACAGGAGTTTGGGTCTATTCTGGAGGAGGGCAGAACAGTAGCCAGGGCCTCTCTCCAGACAGCATTGGATGCGGTGGACTCTGCAACCAGGTCCATGGCTTCTGCTGTCTTGATGAGATGGAGCTCGTGGCTGCAGTCCTCTGGGTGTCCCTGGGAGTACAGCACTCAATCCAGGACCTCCCATTTGAGGGTAATGCTCTGTTTTCCAAGCAAACGGATTCCAGGCTGCACGGCCCAAAAGATTCCCATGCCATGCTCTGCTCCTTGGGGTGGTACACGCTATCAGCCTCCAGAAAGCCTTTGTGGCCTCCTATACCACTGAAGTTCTCAAGTCCCCTCAGGCAGATCTCCTACAGGAGAAGGGACAGAGACAAACATCATCCTCCCATTCCATTCTCCTCGGTCACCCAGTTGGGGCCTGACGCTCAGATGCCCCGTGGCAGACATTTTGAGGGTGTACCCGAGGACTTCACACCGGACTCACACCTGGATTCAGGCCCCCCTTTATTTTTAAACTGATTGTCCCTTTGCCTTGCTGCATGAGCCTGAATCACCTTGGACCATTGGATGCTAAACCGCATAACATCTGGGTACGCCCTGCAGTTTTCCTAATCCCAAAGGGGGCCTCAGACCCATTCTATACCTTCGTTGCCTCAACAAATATATCAAGAAGTTGAAGTTCCACATGGTCTTCCTGGTCTCCATCATTCCCTCTCTGGATCCAGGAGACTGGTATACCACCCTTGATTTAAAGGATGCTTATTTCCAGATTTACATTTTTCATGGGCACAGAAGATTTCTCTGATTTGTAGAAGGCCGACATCACTACCAGATCATAGCTCTACCCTTCGGCTGCTCAGCCGCTCCAAGGGTATTTGTAAAGTGCATGGCTGTAGTGGCTGCTTACCTGAGACATTTGGGGTGCACCCATACCTCGATGACTGGCTGGTCAGAGGCAGGTCACAAGCCCGGGTGCAGTGCAGCCTCGACTTGGTGAGGTCCACCTGTCAGGATCTGGGCATGCTTATAAATGAGCAGAAGTAAACTCTGACTGCAGTTTAGCAGATAGCGTTTATAGGAGCATTGCTCAATTCTACCCAAGCCAGGGCCTTCCTGCCAGAGTCCTGGTTCCAAGCCATGTCGGACTGCATTATCCACGTGAGAGCCTATCTGGTCACAACTGCCCGGATGTGCCTCAAGCTGCTGGGCCTTATGGCAGCATGTATTTACGTGGTCCCACATGTGTGCCTTGCATCTCAGACTCTTGCAGTTGTGGCTGGCTTTGATCTATGCCCTGGCAGACACGATTTGGACCTGGTGGTCATGGTTCCATCGCACATCTTGTCATCCCTGGTGTGGTGGACAGAGCTCCGATCGGTGTTGAAGTGAATTCTCTTTGCGGCCCCGTGTCCTGCAGTGATATTGATCTCTGACGCATTGGATCTGGGGTGGGGAGCCCACCTCGGCAACATCAGCAGGCAGGGTCTCTGGTTGCAGGAAGATCACTCCCTGCATATAAACATCAGGCAGTTCAAGGTGATACGTCTGGCCTGCCAAACTTTTCTTCCGTTTTCTGGAAGGCAAGGTTGTCCAAATCCTGACGGACAGTACATCGGGACACGGCAATGTTTTGTATCAACAAGTAGGGCGGATCCCACTCATCAGACCTGTGCCAAAAGGCTCTCCTATTGTGGGACTCTACGTCCAGCATGACATTCATCTAGTGGCCTCACACCTGCAGGGGACCAAAAACGTGTTAATAGATTTCAGCTGGTCTCTCTTGTCTCTCCACAAGTGATCTGTCCACCCAGAGGTGCTGTCATGGAGTGTAGGGAAGTCAGGGCCCTGCACCCTTCCTGAGATTCACTATGACTCTTAGCCAGCCAGTAAAACAGAAGGTTTATTAGATGACAGGAACACAGTCCCAAGTGGAGCAGATAGGTACAACCATAACCCCTTAATCAAGTCCTGGTGGGTTCAGGGAGCTTAGACCCCAGCTTGGGGTTCCCTGCGTTGCATCACACAGCCCACGACTGAAAACAAAAACTCCTCCAGCAGCTCTCTTCCCCCTCACTCCAGCTCCTCCTCTCCTTTGTTCAGTCTCTCGGCCAAAAGGTGTCACTTCTCCCAACCCCCCTCCTGGCTCAGGTTACAGCTCAGCAATCTTCCTTCGAGGGAAGTCCCCCATTCCCAATGTAATTCTCCTGCAACATTCCCAGGTCAAATCCACCCTGCTTTCTGCTCCATCACAGGTGCTCAGCTGCATCTTACAGAGATGGGAGCGCTCCCCAGATGGACCTGTTTGTGTTCAGACAAAATAGGAAGTGTCACCAGTTCTGCTCAGTCAGCAGGCTCGACAGAGGCTCCCAGTCTGATGCCTTCTTGTTCCCATGCTCGGGAACACTGATGTATGCCTTCCCTCGGATACCACTGGTGCACAGAACCCTCTTGAAGATCAGGCGGGACAGAGTGATAGCTCTGGCATGGCCACGCCATGACTGGTTTGGCACGCTGTTAGAGCTTTTGATAATAGCGCTGCTAGAGCTCCCACTCCAACTGGATTTGCTGTCCCGAACCATGGCCGTCTGCTACACCCGAATCTAGCATCCCTGCACCTGATAGCGTGGCTTCTGCATGACTGAATGTGGAGATCAAGTCCAGCAGATCTTGATGGGTAGCAGAAAGCCCTTCACCAGGGCTACCTACCTGGCCAAATTGAAACTATTTTCATGTTGGGTCTTGGACCAGAATCTGTCTCCTGACCAAACCTCACTACACTCCATCCTGACTAACTGTTGCATCTCAAGCACCAAGGTCTGGCACTCCTTGTCAGTCAAGGTCTACTTGGCAGCCACCTCGGCCTTCCATCCTCTGATTCAGAGCAGATCTGTCTTTTCCTATGATATGACAATCAGATTTCTGAAAAATCTTATTCTCAAGTTGGTGATCCGATCCCACCTTGGGACCTGAATTTGGTACTTTTAAAGCTCAGGGGCCCCCCTTTGTGTTCTCTGCTGCTCCTCTCGTGGAACGTCTCCTTCCTGGTCGCAATCACTTCGGCCCGCAGTCTCCGAGATTAGAGCACTTATATCAGAACCACCCTATATGGTGTTCTACAAGGATAAGGTCCAGCTTCAGACCCATCTAGCCTTCTTGCTGAAGGTGGTGTCACAGACCACAATAATCAGGATATATTCCTGCCGGAGTTTTTTCCAAAGCCTCACAAATCCAGTGCGGAATACATATTACATACCCTGGATGTTAGACGGGTGCTAGCCTTCTACCTCGAGAGAACCAAATCCTTATGTAAGTCGACACAGCTCTTCATCGCCATAGCAGACAGGATGAAAGGCCTGCCGGTTTCTTTCCAGAAAATCTCCTCTTGGATAACCACATGCATTAAGTTTTCTTATGAGTAAACAGGGGTGTCACCGCTAGCTGTCATGACCACCCATTCCACCAAAATGCAAGCTTCATCAGCAGCTTTCCTCACGCAGGTACCGATACAGGACATCTGTGGAGCTGAGACTTCGTCTTCAGTCCACACCTTTGAGTCCCAGTACACCATTACCCAGCAGGCACAGGATGATGCCAGCTTCGGTAGAGCAGTGTTGCAGTCCACATGACCATGAACTCTGAACCCATCTCCAGAGTCATCTAGCATGGAATCAACACGACCAAGCACCTGAAGAAGAAAAAACGGTCACCTGCCTTTTGTAACTATTGTTCTTTGAAATGTGTTGCTCATGTCCATTCCATGACCCACCCTCCGTCCCCGCTGTTGGAGTTGACAACAAGGAGGAACTGAGAGGCTGCAGGGCTGGTGACACCTCATATACTAGCACATGACTGTGGGACTCCAGAGGATGCCAGAGCCGGTCCTATGGCTACCACTAATGCAAAACTTTTCCGGCAGCCATGCATGTGGGCACACACACTTCTAGCATGGAGTGGACATGAGCAATACATCTCAAAGAACAATAGTTATGAATGGTAGGTAACTGTTTTTTCCCTAAATGTTACGCTGTCGGAATTATTTTGGGGAAGGATGCTGGCCCACAGGAGGGGCAGGGGGCGCGGCTGCTCCCTGCTAGCAGCGCCGTCGCCTTTGCAGGGCTGCTTCACCCCTGCGCTGCACTGACTCCTCCATGGCTGGGGCTTGCCGCATCAGGAAGCAGGAGGCTCTGGCTCTCCGGTGCCTCCAGAAGGCGTCTCCTTCCCTGCCGAGCCAGAGAACTGCTTTTTGGCACCCCCAACCACTTGGCGCCCTAGGCAATCGCCTAGTTCGCCTAGTGGTTGCACAGCCCTGCCCGGTCCACAGGCGTGTCCCTACATGTCCTGCTGACTCATAGGCATAGCCCCTGGATTCTCTCAATTGGTCCATTGTACAGCTGATTGCCCTTGATAGGCCATCAAGCAGGCTGGATAGTGCTGATGCTCATCTGTCTGGGGGTGCCACCCAGATATACAGTACAAATTTGAGATACAGATATACCACACAAATTTATAACTCACGATACAAATATGATACATACATATAAAAAAGTGTATCATATTCAGCAAATGATAACTTTTCCACTGATACCTTACATGGAATATCTTGTATAAGATTCATTGCAATTTTGTAATATCGGTATCAATAATATTATAAATGGTCACCCATATGCATATCAGAGCCATATTTTCTTTGTGGCCTGGTTATGACATTGACATTACTAGTCACAACTACAATGTCATTTCCGATCAAAAAGTCTGCGTGGAGAAGTTCCCTTACTTCCACTATCATGTTACCCCTAAAATCTTTCCAATCTAAGTGGATATTTGCTAAGGGCACCTTTGCCCATCGGGAATGGAGGTTGTCTGTAACTCTGAAATGTTCATAACTCTGAACAACGCGCAGTTCGGGTTCCAGCTCCAGCAGCTGACTCTCCAGGCCAGGCCCCAGCAGCAGCTCTCTCCTCAGCACTGGCAGCTTCTTTTCCAGGTCAGACTGAGTTTGCAGGCTTGTCCCCATCCCGGCCGGGTGTGTGTGAAAGGGTGAAATTGGCGCAGACCCCAGCGCAGCTCTGGCTGCCTTGGACTGGCAGTGCCAGCATCTTCACCTCCTAGCTGTAAGTGGCTGCCCCGCGGGTGTGGCTGGGGACAGGCAGCCTAGATGTGCCTACCTTTAAGATGCAATACAGGCACAGTACAGTATTTCCTCTTTTCGGGAGTGGGGGGAAGAGGAATCTCTGCTGCTGCATGATTGGTTACTTCTGGTTCCACATGGAGTCCGGTTGACCGGTCAGTCCATAACTCTGGTGCTCATATCTTTGAGGTTCTATGGTACTTAGAAAGTACCAGCCGGCTCATGCTTTGATCTGGCAATAATCCTCCTCCCGGACTAATTCTTTTTTAATTAAGGTACTGTCCAACCTGGGAATCTCTCCATCTAGTACACACAATCCTATTGGCCCTGGCACTCTATGAATTCCTCATTACCCCTCCATGTCTCAGCCCTAATATAATTAGTGAGTGTATATTCATCCCTCCCGTCGGGGATTATTAAAGTGGTAGCATTAACACCTGCAGTGTTTGCATTTGGACTCAAGGTGGCAGAGTTAGCATTTGTCTGGTTAGTCTCTGTGCTTAAAGTAACTGCATTCAAATTGATTGAGGGTTGGGGCATTGCTGGTTTTGGGGTGTTTTTGTTCCTACGGTTTGGCCAATGGCTTTATATAGCCAACAGTTCCACACAGGTGGCATTTAACTGTGTTTCCTGTGGGGTGAGAGGTTTTAAATTCTGGGTTTGTATAAGATTTTCTAGCAAATTTGGAGCTAGTCCTATTCTTGAACCCATCCTGTCTCTTAAACTGTGATGAATAGGAATTGTTTTTACCTTGAGGCTTATGCCTTTCGCAGTTTCTATCTCTACAAAAGCATCAGCAATTTCTGCAGCTTTCAAAATGGTATCAGGTTTTTATCACACACTGCTGCTCTGATATGATCAGAGGCTATTTCAACTAGCAGTTCCATAGCAAATAAATCAATCATTTTATCAAAACTATCATAAGACTTTGCCCCCTTAATCGCCTTTTTCATATACCCAAGCAGTATATGAGCCATCTCAACATAGGTAACATCAGATAGCTTAACATTTCTAAATATCAGCCTGTAAGACCCAGGAGTAACTCAAATCTTTGCAATACAGTTTCTTTAAACTTTACATAATTCATAGCATCATATAACTCCATTCCATTAAATACCTCTCTAGCTTTTCCAGTCAATCTGGTGAGGATACAGTGCTCACTTGATATTAATTTTTTATTACAAATATTGGCACTGTAAAAAAAATAGTATTTTTCAATTCATCTAATACAAGTACAGTAGTGCAATCTCTTTATCATGAAAGTTGAACTTACAAATGTAAAAAATGAAACAATGTAAAACTTTAGAGCCTACAAGTCCACTCAGTCCTACTTCAGAGGATCGCTCAGACATACAAGTTTGGTTACAATTTGCAGAAGATAATGCTGCCTGCTTCTTGTTTACAGTGTCACCTGAAAGCGAGAACAGTCATTCTCATGGCACTGTTGTAGCGGGTGGCGCAAGATATTTACGTGCCAGATGCGGTAAAGATTTATATGTCCCTTCATGCTTCAACCACCGTTCCAGAGAACATGCGACCATGCTTATGATGGGTTCTGCTCGATAATGATCCAAAGCAGAGTGGACTGATGCATGTTCATTTTCATCATCTGAGTCAGATGCTACCAGCAGAAGGTTCATTTTCTTTTTTTGGTGGTTTGGATTCTGTAGTTTCCACATCTGAGTGTTGCTCTTTTAAGACTTCTGAACGTATGCTCCACACCTCGTCCCTTTCAAATTTTTAGATGGCACTTCAGATTCTTAAACCTTGGATTGAGTGCTGTAGCTATTTTTAGAAATCTCACATTGATACCTTCTTTGCGTTTTGTCAAATCTTCTATGAAAGTGTTCTTAAAATGAACATGTGCTGGGCCATCATCTGAGACTGCTGTAACATGAAATGTGTGGCAGAATGTGGGTAAAACAGAAGTGGAAACACACAATTCTCCCCCAAGGAGTTCAGTCACAAATTTAATTAATGCATTATTTTTTTTTAACGAGCATCATCACATCTGGGTGGGGAAATTGCATGCAGGGTCAAGAATGTAGGGCTGGGGCAGGGGGTTGGGGTGTGGGAAGAGGTGCGGTGTGCAGGAAGGGGCTCAGGGCAAGAGTTTGGGGCACAGGAGGGTACGGAGTGTACGAGGGGGCTCGGAAGGGGAACGGGGTGCAGGAGGGGAACAGGATGTGGCAGGAAGCTCAGGGCAGGGGGTTGGGATATAGGGTGCAAGAGGGGTTTGGGGTGCCAGCTCCAGCCCGGCACCGCTTACCTTGAGCGGCTCCAGGGTGGCAGCAGCGCGCAATGAGGCTAAGGTAGGCTTTCTGCCTGCCCTGGCCCCGTGCCGCTCCCGGCAGTGGATGGCACCACATCCTTGTGGCCCCTGGGGGAGGAAAGGGTAGACGGCTCCATGCGCTGCCCTCCCCTGTGGGTACCTCCCCTGAAGTTCCCATTGGCCATGGTTCCCTGTTCCCGGCTAATGGGAGCTGCAGGGGGTGGGGGGTGGTGCCTGCAGGTGAGGGCAGCGCGCTGAGCCCTCTGCCTTCCCTACCCCATGGGTCTGTAGGGATGTGGTGCCGTCCACTTCCGGGAGAGGTGCGGGGCCAGGGCAGGCAGGAAACCTGCCTTAGCCCCGTGGTGCCACGGGGATGGCAATCCTGCGGGCCGGATCCAAAGCCCTGACGGGCCGGATCCAGCCCACAGGCTGTAATTTGCCCATCCCTGGTTTAGCATATCTGGCCTCCTGGTTTAGCAACAGCGGCTATCTATGCGAATGCTTGTTCTTACTTTCAGGTCGCATTGTAAATAAGAAGCAGGCAGCATTATCTCCTGCAAATGTAAACAAACTTGGCTAAACAAGAAGAACTGAGTGGACTTGTAGCTCTAAAGTTTTACATTGTTTTATTTTTGAGTGCAGTTATGTAACAAAAAAAAATCTACATTTGTAAGTTACACTTTCAGGATAAAGAGATTGCACTAAATTACTTGTATGAGGTGAATTGAAAAATACTATTTCTTTTGTTTATCATTTTTACAGTACAAATATTTATAATAAAAATAATATAAAATGAGCACTGTACTGTATTCTGTGTTGTAATTGAAATCAATATATCTGAAAATGTAGAAGGCATCTAAAAATATTCAAATAAATTTCAGTTGGTATTCTGTTGTTTAACAGTGTGATTAATTGTGATTAATTTTCTTAAGCACGATTAATTTTTTGAGTTGATCGCATGAGTTTACTATGATTAATCGACAGTCCTACTTTTTTGAAATGTTTCCTCTTTTTTCTTATATATAGTTCGTCCTAATACTATAATAGTCTTCCAAAAAACTAGAAAACTGGTCAGAATTTTTTCACTAAAATCAAATTATGAGGGGAAAATGGTGTTTCAATTAATGCAAAATGTTTCACAGAAACACTTTAATACCTTCAAAAGTTCTTCTTTTTTCAAGAGGAAAAAATAAAACTATTTTAATGGTTTTACTCCATCTCCTTCAACAGCTCTTTTCCAGTTGGGGGGATAAAAGTTTAAAAATTGAGAAACACCCCCCCCCCGCCAAAATGACAGGTATTGGATTGTATTGTTTAGAATGTATTATTTCGTGGAAAATTTCTAGCTGTGGCTATTTTGTTCTGTTTTGGAAGGAAAGGGCTTGTTGTAAAATGGATATAATTTTAACCAACCCTAGAAAAAGTGTAACTACTTCTTCAGAGTTCCCTCTCCATAATCCCATTTGTAAAATATGTCTTCTGAGCCTTCTGCAGACTTGCTATGTGTTACACAACTTATGTATGCGATGTAGTTGTAGCTGTATCAGTCTCAGGATATTAGAAAGACAAGGTGGGTGAGGTAACATCTTCTATTGAACCAACTTCTGTTGGTGAGAGAGAGAGAGAGAGAGCTCTGTGTGGCTCAAAAGCTTGTCTCTTTCACCAAAAGAAGTTGAGCCAATAAAAGATATTACTTTGCCATCTTATGTGATACTCGCACATTTTGTAGGTCTGTCAAATATTCTCAGTAAAGTGATAAACAGTTTTTTGAGGAGCACTCAATATGCTGTAGCCAAGGTAAGTTGCACTGAGTTACTAACAGAGAGCCCATGAGTTCTAATCTCAGTTCTTCATGTGTTTGCACACTTCACAGTTCTTATTAGCCTAAGGCATAGGTTCTCATACTGGGGTTTGGGAGGGTACTCCAGGGGGTCCGCAAGTCATGTCCAGGGCTGCTGGCCCTGCTGATCAACTCCTCCGCCTCCCTCCCAGTGCCTCTTGCATGCCGCGGAACAGCTGTTCCTCAGCATGCAGGAGGCACTAGGAGGGGGTGGAAAGAGCCAGGGAAAAGGAGGGACAGGTGGAGCAGGGCTGAGAAGAGGTGGAGTGGGGGAAGTGGTGGAGTGGGGGTGGGGCTTGGAGAAAATTAGAAACTGGCTTCAGGATCCACAAAAAAATTTAAATCAATATTGGGGTCCTTGGGTTGCTAAAGTTTGATAACCGCTGACCTAAGGCACATATCTCCCTTCCAGTCCTAGGATTCTGTGGTTCTATAATCTACTCAACTAGCATTAATATGAGTGGCAGAATCTTCAAAAGACATTTAAAAAGCCATAAATTTGATGTCTTTGTTATACTCTTTTTTTTCAACAAGAGTTCAAAAAGACCGAACAACTCAAAAATAGAAGATGCTCGGGGACTGAAGTTCAAATTAGGCCTTATCTACACTGCCACTTTACAGTGCTGAAACTTTCTCGCTTAGTGGGGTGAAAAACACCCCCCTGAACGATGCAACTTTCAGCGCTGTTAAGTGGCAGTGTAGCTACTGCCTTCGTGGGGGTGGGTTTTTTTACAGCTGTCAGGGTCTCTTTCCCACTTTGAACTTTAGCGTCCAGAAAGTGGGGACCTGCATGTACTCCTCTAAACTTAATTCCTACCTTAGATCTGATAGCGCTGCCACCAACCAGAGATTTCAGTGTCTGGTGCACTCCTTGTCCCCCCAAAACCTTCCCTTGGGAGACCAAGACCCAAACCCCTTGGGTCTTAAAACAAGGGGAAATAAACCATTCCCCTACCTTTCCCCTCCCAGGCTTTCCCTTCCCTGGGTTACCCTGAGAGATTACTGTGATTCAAACTCCTTGAATCTTAAAACAGAGAGAAATTCACCTTCCCCCCTTCTCCTTCCCCCCCACCAATCCCTAGTGAGTTCAGACCCAGTCCCCTTGGGTCTTACACAAGGACAAAATCAATCAGGTTCTTAAAAAGAAAAGCTTTTAATTAAAGAAAGAAAAAGTAAAAATTATCTCTGTAAAATCAAGTTGGAAAATGTTTACAGGGTCTCAGCTTTACATAGACCAGAGGGACTCCCTCCCCCCTAGCATAAGATACAAGTTACAGCAAACAGAGGTAAAATCCTTCCAGCAAAATACACATTTGCAAATAAAGAAAACAAACATAAATCTAATCCGCCTTTTCTAGCTAATACTTACTCTTTTGAACATGGAAGACTGTTTCAGAAAGATTGGAGGAACCTGGTTGCACGTCTGGGCCTCTCTTAGCCCCAAGAGAGAACAAAGCACAAACAAAAAACGCAAAGAAAGACTTCCCTCCACCAAAATTTGAAAGTATCTGGTCCCCCGATTGGTCCTTTGGGTCAGGTGTCAGCCAGGTTCACTGAGCTTGTTAACCCTTTACAGGTAAAAGAGACATTAACCCTTAACTATCTGTTTATGACAATAGTGCTGGAAGAGCTCGCTCCTAGCGCTGGTGCTGTGACTACTCAGGGCTTTAACGTTGGTAGTGAAGACATACCCTTTGTCCAACCTCGGAAAACCCACTGGCTTTCTCATGACCGATCCTTGGCTGTTGTCTTAAAATTACTGCAATGGTTATCCCTAGCTTTGGAAAATATCTACCAGGATGGGACAGATCTAAATAGTGAGGCTGGTGGACTAGTTTTGTTACTACGTTCAGAGAAAACAATTGCCATTCTCTATCTTGTAAGTCTACTGTTGAAATCGCTTGGATTATTAAACAGTGCCATCCAGGCATCTGCTACAACTATATTAGATCTTTGTCCACCAGTAGAAGCTACACTTGGATCAGAGAGCTATCCATTGAAAGCATACTGGAAAAAGCAAAGACTTCAGTCCAGAAATTGACTAATGAAGGCACTTACATTGAATCATCAAGTGAAGAGGACAAGAAATATTTGTTAAGTCAGCTGAAAAAGCACAGACTTGATTCTTACTAATCTACAACAGCAACTTCTAGATTCTACTCAACCTCTGTGTAGTTTTTACAGATGCATGTCTTATAAAACACCAACAGTTGAGTGGAGTGAGGCACTGCCAACAATGCGTCTGCCATGTGATCAGGACAGAATAGAAAATTTGAACACAGAGTGGAATGTCACACAATGAATGAATGAAGATTTGACTTCAACTTCTTTTTTATCATTACTAGTGGTTCGACCCAATCTTTCTGCTGTGTTTCGTGAGTTGAAAGAAGTAGGAATTTATCTCTTGCTGCACCCAGTCACAGCAGCTACAGTTGAGCGTTCTTTTTTGTCATTGAATAGAATTTTGTGTTCTGAAAGAAGTCGCCTTCTGCCTGATTATGTGTATGAGCGAATGATCATACCAGTTGAAGGACTGGAAGTACCAGACACACGAGAAGCCACCAAAGATCAACGTACTGCATTCAAGAAGTTAATTAACAGAGTTGTACAAAATTTCAACAAGAAACCATGATGGATGTAAATGTAGTGCTTCACAGAACGCTTGAATAGCCAACTTTAATTTGTGTGATGATTTTAAAACATGAGTTAAATCTAATAAAATAGTTGTGAAACATTTTTCAGTTTTCACTATGGTGCCATACAGTCCACATTCACCTTCATGGTCTCAACCTTTGACCCTCACCCCCTTGTA
Organism: Gopherus flavomarginatus; assembly: GCF_025201925.1. Taxonomy (NCBI): domain Eukaryota; kingdom Metazoa; phylum Chordata; order Testudines; family Testudinidae; genus Gopherus; species Gopherus flavomarginatus. Next base: position 20,855,260 of record NC_066627.1, on the reverse strand, counting down.
AATTCAACCCCTCCTCATTTCAATTCCTGGGGAAAATACTGGGCTGGAACGTGTAGCTGGTGTGGTCAATTGGGCATTCAGCAGTGGAGATCTGCTAGGTATGCTCACCACATTGGGCAATCAGGAAAAGGAATTTCAAAAATTTGCAGAGCTGTAAAGGGGTCGAGGAGCTTCCAGTCCCAGTGACCACTGAGCAGTGGAATTCACAGTGGTGACCAGAGCAGTCTATGTGGGGCATTGTGGGACAGCTGCTGGAGGACACTTTAGGTCAACATAAGTAAGGCGGTGTCAGCACTCACACTGCGTTGTCTTAAGTACATCAACTGTGGCTCTATGCTGCTGGTGGAGGTGGTGTTACTATGTCTACATAAGAGGGGGGCTTCCAAGCGGTGGGAGACCAATTTAAATATAGACACATGCACAACTAGGTTGATGTAACCTGCCTTGTATCAACCTAACTATGTACTATAGACCAGGCCTTAGTGTTGTCCAGGTGTGGCCCCAGGTACAAGATGAGGCAGCTGGCTGGAAATGTAAGACAGAATACCTCACTACCTATATCTGGCTTGCATCAGTTATTTTCCCATGGACTGATCTCATGGACAAGGTATACAGCTTTTCCCATGGGACTTGATTTATAAAGCATTAAAGGAGGCTAATATAATTAATGATAATTCAAAAGGATATGTGAAAAATGGATCCTGTCAAACTAACTTGCTATCTTTTTTTGATGAGATTGCAAGTTTGTTTGATAAAGGTAACAATGTTGATGTAAAATACTTAGACTTCTGCAAGGTATTTGACTTCATACCACACAATGTTTTGATTTAAAAACTAAAACGATATAGTTAACATGGCACATATTAAATTGATTCAAATCTGACTAACTGATGATCTCAAAATGTAACTGTAAATTGTAAATCATCAAATAGATGTGTTTCCAATGGGGTCCTTCAGGGATCTAATCTTGTCCCTTCATACTTAACATTATAACAATGACCTGGAAGAAAGCATAAAATCATCACAGATACAAGTTTGCAGATGTCACAAAAATTGGGCGAATGGTAAATAATGAAGAGGACAGATCATTAATAGAGAGCAATCTGGATCACTTAATGGGAGCAAGCAAACAGTATGTATTTTAATACAGCTAAATGTTAATGTATACATGGTGGAATAAAAAAATTAGGCCATACTTACAGGATGGGGGACTCTGAAGAAGATTTGGGTGTTGTGGTGGATTATCAGCTGAACATGATCTCCCAGTTCTATGCTGTGCCAAATGGGCTAATGCAATCTTTGGATGCATAAATGGGAATCTCAGGGATGAGTACAGAGTATATTTGAACTCTGTATTTGGCACTGGTGCGACTGCTGCTGGAATACTGTGTCCAGTTCTGGGATCCACAATTCAAGAAGGATGTTGAAAAGTTGGAGAGGGTTCAGAGAAGAACCACAGGAATGATTAAAGAATTAGAAAACATGCTTTTATAGTGATAGATTCAATCTATTTATCTTAACAAAGAGAATGTTAAGGAGTGACTTGATTATAGTCTATACATGCCTACATGGGAAACAAATATTTAATAATCTGCTCTTCAGTCTAGCAAAGGTATAACACTATATCCCATACCTGGAAGCGGAAGCTAGACAAATTCATACTGGAAATAAGACATATATTTTTAACAATGAGAATAGTTAACCAATTTACTAAGGGTCATGTGGATTCTGTCACTGACCATTTTTAAATCAAGATTTAAAAGCTCTGCTCTAGGAATTATTTTGTGGAAGTTCTATGGCTTGTGTTATTCAGGAGATCAGACTAGATGATCCCAGTGGTCCCTTCTGGTCTTTGAATCTATGATTCAGTCCATGGACATTGCAAGAACTGGTAGACACCATCAGCTCTCCTAAACAACTGTCCGAGAGTATGTCTATGCTGCCTCTGGGAACAAGCCTTCCAGGCCGTGTGGACAGGCCCATCTATAGGGCTCGTGCTACTGTGCTAAAAATAGCTGTGTAGGTGTTGTGGATGCTTGAGATGCGGACCTCCAATTCAAGCCACAGCCTCAAAGCAATGTCTACACTGCTATTTTTAGCATGCTAGTGAAAATCCCACTAAGAAAGTCTGTGGACTTAGTTTGAGAGTCTTGGTCACAGATGCAGTGCAGACATACCCTCAAGGATATAGGTATGCCTTTCTGTGACTGGGGAGGGGGAAAGAGAGAGAGAGTGAGTGTGTGTGTGACTACAATACTGAACTATCAGTCCTCAGCTTCTACTGAACAAGGTCCAATAGGAATAACTTCCAGCGTAGGCTTTTCACCCTGAACATTCTTGACTACTCCCATTGCTGGACTTACATCAGTAACCTTCAGCCTCACCCTCTCAGTCACATCCTATTTCCCTTCTTTTTTCCCCTTTCTGTCTCCTTCTGCTTCTAGGAATCTTTTCCTGTCTCTTCTCAAAATCCATTTACCGTCTGACTTCCCAGAACTAACTCTTACTTCTTTTCCACTTTCCCACGATACACTGTTTTACATAGCGTAGATAAGAGTTTTTAACCAAACCTTTTTGTCTTTTGGGGAATCGTGCAAATGGCCTTGATTTATCTTAAAACATTCTGCTCAATACGCTCTTTATATTTTGCTGGACAAGGTCATTCTCCTTGTTCTTGTAAACCCTGGTTCAGACTAAACCGAGAGTCAAGCCAATTTTAACGAACAGTAAAAATCACATCTAACTTGTTTCCCAGATTTAGCACCTTTTCACCAGTCATTTATTTTGGGCTTTTTTTTTTAGATGGATGAAGAAGCCTCGATGTGGGGTTCCTGATCATCCCCATATAAGCCATAGCCGAAGGAATAAGCGATATGCGTTAACTGGACAAAAATGGAGGCAGAAACATATAACATACAGGTATATTCTAATTTTTTTAAAGGGTGAAGCATAGTTTGACATAGATTTTATATTGAGCTGTGAAAAGTGAAAATGTCTTTTCATGCATACGGCCTGCTGAACTTTAGAAAAACATGGAAGGTAATTTTTTTCAAAAGTATCTAAGTGACTTAGTAGTCTAAATCCCATTTCCAAAATTATTTAAGGTATTTCATATTCATATGCATATCAGCATCTTTAGGTGCCTTTGTAAATCTGGCCCTTGGCTTAAATGACATAATCAAAAGTGCTACCTAACAATTATTTTTTTCCTACCTGCTTTTTTATGATGTCATTTAAACCCTGAATGCCTTTTAGTGACAGTTTTTTCAGAGGTGGTACTGAATATTACAAATGAATGTCTTTTCTTTTTGTTCTGCAAAGCACTCAAAAATGTTTTGTCACTTTAAAATAATAAACAAATGTCTTAATTGTATATTTATTTGTATGTATCTAATATTCTGAGTATGTATTCAAGTCCAGAGTCACAATGAACACTGCCAAGAATTTTCTGCAAACATTTTATGACATTTGTATTAAAACTAAATGAAGTATTGAAATCATTGGTTTTAGCTGAATGGAGTTTCAGTCTAACTTTTACTTTTTACAGGCTACACAAACTTAGTGAAAACATTTCTAAAATTATCTATATTGTGTAAGTTCATGATAATGGAACTATAGAAAAATATCTAGTAATTGTTAATGGTGAATTATCATCCAAAGGAGATGCTTCTAATCAAGTCCTGCAGGCATCTATTCTTGGCATGAAACTTGTTGCTGGTAAAGTTTGCAGATCGCAGAAAAATTGGTGGTATGGTAAATAATGATTAAGACAAATCAGACAGAGTATTTTAGTACAGTCAGATGCAAGGTCCTCTGTGAAGATTCCTCCTCCACTCTGAACTTTAGGGTACAGATGTGGGGACCTGCATAAACACCTCTAAGCTTAACTACCAGCTTAGATCTGGTCTCGCTGCCACCAGCCAGATTTCTGAGTACCTGGAACACTCTCTTTCCCCCCAAAACCTTCCCCTCCCTGGGCAGCCTTGAGAGACTTCTTCACCAAGTTCCTGGTGAACACTGATCCCACTCCTTGGATCTTAACACAAGGAGAGTTTAACCATCCCCCCTCCTTTCCCCCACCAATTCCTGGTGAGTCCAGATCCAATCCCCTTGGATCTTAAAACAAGGAAAAATCAATCAGGTTCTTAAAAAAGAAGGCTTTTAATTAAAGAAAGAAAGGTAAAAATCGTCTCTGTAAAATCAGGATGGAAAATACTTTACAGGGTAATCAGATTCATATAGCCCAGAGGAAACCCCTCTAGACTTAGGTTCAAAGGTACAGCAAACAGAGGTAAAATCCTCACAGCAAAAAGGAACATTTACAAGTTGAGAAAACAAAAATAAAACTAACACACCTTGCCTGGCTGTTACTTACAAGTTTGAAACATGAGAGACTGGTTCAGAATGATTTGGAGAGCCTGGATTGATGTCTGGTCCCTCTTAGTCCAAAGAGCGAACAACCACCAAAACAAAGAGCACAAACAAAAGACTTCCCCCCACCAAGATTTGGAAGTATCTTGTCCCCTTATGGGTCCTTTGGGTCAGGTGTCAGCCAGGTTTCCTGAGCTTCTTAACCCTTTACAGGTAAAAGGATTTTGGTGTCTCTGGCCATGAGGGATTTTATAGTATTGTGCACAGGAGGGCTGTTCCCTTCCCTTTATGGTTATGACAAAATCAGACAGAGTATTTTAATACAGTCAGATGCAAGGTCCTCTATCTAGGAACAAAGAATATAAGTCACACTTACAGGATGGGGGACTATATCATGGAAGGCAGTGACTTGGAAAAGGACTTAGGCATCATGGTAGAAACCAGCTGAACATGAGGTCCCAGTGAAATGCTGTAGCTAAGAGAGCTAATGGGATTTTTGGATGTGTAAGCGGGGGAGTGTCAAGTGGTAGTAGAGAGGGCATATTGCTATTGTATGCAGCATTAGTGAGACCATTCCTGGAATACAGTATCCAATTGTGGTGTCCAGGACTTGGAGTGAAGATTAAGAGCTAGTTATGTTGAGTTTGAGCTGATGGCTAGATATCCACCAGGAGACGTTAGAGAGACAGGCTGAGATTTTAATTTTTGGACCGAAGGAGAGATCTGCAATAAAGATGTAGATTTTTAATCCCTGAGCGTAGACATGCTTGTTGAATTTGTATTTACTGGTGAGATTACCCAGAGATAAGGTGTAGCAGGAGAGGAGAAGAGGACCAGGGAAGGAGCCATGTAGAGCCTTCACAGAAAGCTGGAGGGAGGATGAGGAGGATCCCCCAAAGGATGCACTGAAGGAGTGATTAGAGAGGTAAGAGGAGAACAGCAGAGGGCGGAGTCATAGAAGCTAAGGGAGGACAAGTTTTCCAGAAGAAAAGCATAGGCAACTGTATGAAAGGCAGCTGACAGGTCAAGCAGAATGAGGCTGGAGCAAGAGTGCTGCTTCTTCAAGTGCTTGCTCACGTCCATTCCATTGTAGGTGTGTGTGCTTGCCACATGCACCGGTGCCGGAAGTTTTTCCCTCAGTGGTATCCGTAGGAGACCAACTCTGGCACCCTCTGAAGTAGCACCCATATGGTGCGTGGTATAAGGGGCACCGTTGGCTCCCCCCACCCTTGGTTCCTTCTTACCACCAGTGATGGTGCTGGAACATCTCTTGCTTTGGCAAACCTTCTTGTTCTGAATTTATTGAGATGAACTTTTCTCTGTAAATAGTTAAAAGTTGTTAGTCGTTTCCCTTAGTGTAGTTAGTTAGTTAGTTAGTCCTGGACAGGACTCAGCCTAGGGAGTACCCACTATACAGGCGGCACTGCCCATTGCATCGTGCCCCAGGGCCAGTGGCCGGACCCTGGTACTCTTGGGGGTTCCCGCAGCCTTTGCAAGGGCTCAGGTCAGCCTTGGAGGCCTCAAATAAACCATCAGCCATGGTCTCCCACCCACCCCTGACTTCATAACCCTACCTTAGGAGAGTCAGCTAGTATGCATTTATTTCATAGATAAACAAACTCAAAAGTTGCATAGCTCAAGCTGAGTTGGGACCAGAATACGAGTCTATAAAATCACCGTATCAGATTTGTCCCACTGCCTTGCTGAATGAGAGTGAAAAATCATGTGGTAAGCTGTACTGTCTGGATCCATTGCTCTAACCACTAGAGCACAGCCTGCTCCCAGAGTCAGGAATAGAACCCAGGGATCCTGAAACCAACATTCCAGTGTTGGCTCACAAACAATTGCATAATCCATTGGGGAACTGTATATTATGCCCCCTTTAGGGACTTGCTCATATAAAAGATAACAGCTATATTATTCCTATAGCTTGAGTGGCTGAAGCCTGTTCTATAGATCTGAAAGTCTTGGGTTCAGACCTTGCTGCTGTCCCATGGGAGAAGAAAACATAGTATATGATCGTGTCAGTAAAGACTGCAACTTAATCCATATGCCAAGGGGCCGAACAGATTATACAGGTGTCCACAATACTGGCATTTTCAGACTAATCAAAGCTGTATTTGACAGCCTTGATAGAATCTTAAGTGTTTTTTTGTATATTATACATATATATGACCCCCATCTTAAATTAGCATTTATTTGAGGGGTAGATGCCTCAAGACACTGAGCTATAGAGCCTTTCATATGTAGGTCACCATTTTCAATCCAGCCTCTCCCAGGGGAGTTCTTCACCACTGCATTTGGTGCTAGTTGGTAGACTCAGTAGAGAAGCCATGGAGACTTAACTGCCCCTGTGCCTCTGAAAAGCAGGACTGGCAGTACAGTATCTGGGAGGCTTGCACTGTTGTTGCCATGCACGCAAACTGAGGACTACATTTTCCAGGGTTCACAAGCTGGCATCTTTTGCCAGCACTAAATCTTGACCATTTTAAAAATGAAGTTTGGGGTTATATACATGTTATTTGTAAATAAACAAGTTAGTTCATGAAATATTTTGCATAAAATGTCACACATGGAATTGCACAAAATTTGGCAGCTGTGTCACACTGGTGAGTTTTTACTTAAGTAGTTTCGTAGGTTTCAATTGAATTACTACTATGAGTAAAGAGATCGATCAGGCTCACCGTAATTTAGTGATAGGTATGCTGCTAGGAAAAAATTTAAGGGCCAGTTTCTTATACACTTGCCTACATTTTTGTGGGATAATAGCAAACGTAATTTTACCTGTAATAATTCACACTTTCAAATTAGACATCTAAGTCCTTAATTTGTGAATGTAATCAGGTATTCAGGGCCTGATGCAACATCCACTGAAGTTAAGAAAGGATTCCCGTTAGCTTTAGTGGGCTTTGGATGAGGGCTAAAACTGACCTAAATTGCAGGTGCAAATAGTTGCAGGCACAATTATGTGCCTTCAGAAATGGAGACCCTGTCCAGTTTTGCTTATGTACAAGAATTGCTAGCTGTTGTAATAGGAAGACTTGAATAGGATGTGTGCCTTTAATCAATCCTTCTCTTCTCATTCACACAGTGTACACAACCACACCCCCAAGGTTGGAGAGCTTGATACAAGGAGAGCCATTCGTCAGGCATTTGATGTTTGGCAGAGAGTGACGCCACTAACCTTTGAAGAGGTTCCTTATCATGAAGTTAAAAGTGACAGGAAGGAAGCAGATATTATGATATTTTTTGCTTCTGGTTTCCATGGAGACAGTTCTCCATTTGACGGAGAAGGTGGATTCCTAGCCCATGCTTATTTTCCTGGACCAGGAATTGGAGGAGATACTCACTTCGATTCAGATGAGCCATGGACTTTGGGAAATTCTAATCATGATGGTAAGATTGCAGGTCAAATTTTTAAAACAAGAACAAGCTGAATGTAAACTCAACGACAGGCTTTTAGTGGGGAAAATGGCAGGTTAGTGGAGCCCTCTTCTTCCACAGATTGGCCCCAGTGGAAAAAAAATGCACTCCATCTTAAATGCACAAGTCCCTGGGGTGTGTGCACAAATTGGAGGCTTATGCTCCTTCTCACCTATATGCACATGAATAAATGTATTTAGGAATGAGCAAAAATGTGTGTATACTTAGCTGTGCAGGTCTTTGAAGATTTGGGCCACTATCTCTGCAGAGAAAATTGTCCTTTAGGGGAGGAAGGTGGTATGAGTGCTGAAGAAACAGAGGCAAAGTTGGCATCCCTATCCCAAGCTGATTGAGATGCTGAGTTCGCTCAGCAAAGACAAAGATGCAGTTGCTCAGCAGGGAGTGCAGAGGTAAGACAGCAGAAAGAGGTTTCAGTTGCAAGTTTCATAATTTTTTACTTAATTTCTAATTTCCCAAATATTATTTTGGCCTGAAATTTCCCATGTTGAGTTTCAGGCCAGAAGAGAGGGTTTGTTGGCTACTTTAAAAATGCTTGTTGGGAATCAGGAAAACTATATTTTGTATATTAAACAGTGAAGAGATTTTGTGTGCTTTTGGGTTTTATCTTCCCTTCCAATAACCCCAAACACTTGCTTTTTTTATTTTCAGACCTTTTCTTCAGTGGGAACATGGGTCTTTCACAAATTTGAAAAAGAGTGTTAAGCTATTTTAACTGAATGCTAAATGAGACATAAGACTCCAGTTACAGATCCATATGCATGGAGAAGATCATGGATTCAGAACAATTCCTAGAAAAAAATGCATTGTCAAGATAAAGTCATGCTTGTAAATAAAGATTAGTTAATTTTAAACACTATTAGAGCATTGTAGCTTAAAAGAAACATGTTTAATACCAGGAATTTGGAGTTCTGTGAAGGGTCATCACCATGGTATCAAAGTGCTTGAGTTAAGGTGTAATGTCCCCTCGGTGCAGGATCTGTTCACCTTTAAAGGGTAGTCTGTTCTTTTCTTATTGTGTCACTCAGTTGGTATTCCCCTTCACTGTAGGCCCTCTCTTTTGGTATGTTTTCTTCATAAGTGCTGTTTCCAGAGTTTGGAGAAATTTCACCACGGTAGGGGCTTTCTCCCCATGTGGCTGAATGTTATCCCTTTCATTGTAGATGATGTCCTTCAACTGGGATATTATTACCTTTTGCTTCTAGATTTGTTTCCTAAAGCGTGTTCTTTGTAATTAGTGTTGTCTCCATCCTGATGTCAGGGTTGGCTGTTCATTTTGGAACTGAAATAGACTCATCAAAAAAATAAAACCCTACCAGCAGTAGGTCAGTAGCAAAGCTCTCTTTCTATATTGTGCTTTTTTACATAAAAAGGGAAAGATTTTAGAATAGCTGCTGCCAATTTTATGATTTTTAAAAATCCTAAAACAGACAGATAAAGTGGGCTACTCAGTAAAAAGCAGAGCTACATAGACTAATGAATATCTAAGACATTCTACCCCGATGGGAATGTTTTTTAACACAACTATATAGAAAACTGAGGCAAACTATCTCAAATTTTTGTTTATCCTTACTGTGAAGCATTGATGTTTGCAAAACTGTTATTCACTGAATGACATCAGCAATACAGGGCACTGAAATTGACATTGTAGATCCTGCTAAAGGCTCACAAAATATTTCTGGCATGTGAGACTATTCTCTGTATATGATATTGATCCTTTCTTAACACTGACTACAGGAGGAACCCATTTAGTTGATGTAGTATTGTTAAGCTAGATCCCATGAGCCTGGTTTAATAACTGTTTTTGTCTGGTGTACCTGTAACTTTTTTGCTTTTCACCTGTCTCACCCTCAACAGTTTTGGCAAGTTGACAGTAATGTGCAATTGTTGTCCAACCAGAAGAAATGTGGGGGACTCTTCAATAAGAGTGCAAACTGTGTTTCAAATTCAGTAAAGAAAGAATTAATCATTTCTGAACAGATGACATGCTATGTGAAGAACACAAGACTTCTTTGGTTTTTCTCACAGGACACAAGAACTGTGGTCCATTTTAATTAATTAGTTATTCTGGCACACCAGGATAGCTAAACATTTAATGCAGTTTCTGGATATTTCACTTGCTAGGTGTAGGGGTTGTCAGACAGATACCAGATTCTGGCCACTATGGCTAAGTATTTATGTCCATTCAGAACATGAGTCCCTCAAAAAACCCAGTAAAAATCCACACAGAAGTGCTTCCATGTTTTCTCAGATCATGACTGTGAATATTGGGGTGCCCAGTATATTCTTTACCCTCTAACATGAAGATCAAGCCTTCTTCTCAATAGCATGAGTCAATCTAGGCTATCAAAAGTGACTGAATATTTTCCTTCATGGTCACCATTCCATGTTGTGTAACATGAGGCTTTAGAGTCATAAAACCGGAGGGAAATATACATTGTTCATCTTATTATTTTACCATGTGTTTATCTTGGTGTCAGCCTTTCCCACTCACACTGAAAAGTGACAACATAATTAAGAATTGTATTTGGCAAGTTAAAAAAACTGAAATGAAGAGGCATACTGTGGTAAGTCCCTAACACAAGAGTGGTTTAGCATTTTCCAGTGTTAAGCTGTTTTATGGGCTGCTGTTTTTCCTTAATTTGATGGCAACATACTACAACGAGGGTACATTGGGCTCAAACCAAAATATAGTAGTTTAATCATATTGATCTTACATTTTTATTACTGATTATTTCCTTATTATTAGTGTTGCAGTTATAGGACTACTGTCCTCTGTCCAATTTCTGATTTCTCTGAGTTAATCCAGTTCAAGTCTTGAGGTAGACTCTCACGATTCTTCTTTGAGTAGTGTCCCTGTGGGTGCACCACTGTAGGTGTGCTTGTGTTCTTACGCTGCTGATCGGAGAACGTCACTAGCAGTGTCCATGAGGCCCAGCTAGCTAGTGTGTGCGGGCTAACCCCCCTCAGTTACTTCTCAACCGCTCCTGGCTAGAGACAGAGCTAGTCACAGTCCATTACCATCATTTTCTCTTTTTGCGTTTCTATAGTTAGTCTCCCTGTACTTAGTTGTAGTTTTGACTCCTTTCTTATCAGCAGGCACAGCTGTGATACCACATGTCAGGCTTCTCGTGTGAACATGTGGTTCAGCTCAGAAACAGACTGGACAAACCCCTGTCACTATCCATCAGGGTCAAAAACTCCTTAGACTGGTGGAAGGACCCAGCCAATGTTTGCAAAGGGATCCCCTTCTCACACCCTCCCCCCATCATTGCTTCTCACCACCGAGGCATCACTCCTGGTGGGGCACGCCTCTAAACAGCCTCATGACACAAGGCAGGTGGTAATCCATGGAGATATCTCTTTACATCAACCTCCTCAAGCTAAGGGTGGTCAGGAAAGCCTGCGCCCATTTCTTCCTGCTGATCAAAGGATCACACCTGAGATCCTAAGAGACAACATAGCCTCTATGTACTACATCAATTGACAAGGGGGAGCCAGGCTGCCCTCCCACTGTGTAGAGCTGATAAGATTGTGGAACTGGTGTTTCTCCTATGATGTGTCACTGTCTGCAGCTTACATCCCAGGCACACATAATTTGATAATGGACAGTCTCAGTCACAAATTCACATACAATCACAAGTGAAAGATAGACCTGGCAGTACTTCACAACCTATTCAGGCAATGAGGGACACCATCTGCAGACTTGTTTACCACTCATCTGAACAAGAAATGTCCATGCTACTGCTTCAGAGCATGGATAGGACAACACTCTCTGGGTGATGTTGTCCTGGGACAGGGACCTTCTCTATGCCTTTCCTCCCTTTCTCCTACTGTTGATGGCCCTATTGAAAATAAAAAGAGAAGGAGCACACATCATACTGATTGCTGCCACTTAGCTGAGATAACCTAGTACCCTTCCCTGTCACAGCTTGTGATGTGCCTGCCAATCTCTCTCCAATCCAATTCTCTTCTCAGAACAAAGGCGTACCCTATATCCCAACCTGAGATTCTTCGTCTCAGGGCATTGCTCCTTCAAGGTTCCAACACCTAGAGAACTCCTGTTCGAAGTAGGTACAAGATGTATTTACTACACAGTAGAAAGTCCATGACATGCTGTACTTAGGTCCAGGTTTTGCATTTGGTGTACCTCCCAACAAATCTCCCTGACATCCGCAGCCCTTCCAAAGATCTCAGACTATATAATAACTCTAAAAAAATCAGGACTATCTCTCAGCTCTCTCACAGTCTGTCTGGTGGCTACAGCAGCCTTCTGTCAGCCAGTAGAGGGATACTTGGTGCTATCACACCTGACCGCTAAAAGATTCCTCAGGGGTATAGTAAATCTTTCCCCCAACCTGTGTTCCCTCTAAGCTGCATGGTCGCACAGCCACCCAGGAGTGAATCAAGTGCCGTGCACTTGAATAGCAGAGCCACACACATCTGGTAATGTGCGTTCAGGTGCCCCAACCCCTGCTGCTCTGCAGTCACGTTGCTCCTGCCCTCTGCCTTGGAGCCCTTTGCCAGCTGCTCCCAGGACACTCCCACTTGCTGTGCAGAGCTTGGGGGGGGGGGAGGGCGCTGATGTCAGGGAGTCCCCTTGCAAAGGTTCTAAACACAGGCATAATGGTTTTGTATGAGGATGGTTAGGCTGTTGGGGCTAAAACACAGGTGAGAGCCATGTGAAGTCTGCAGTGTAGACATATCTTAGACAGCACTAGGGGCTTTTCTAAGTTACAGGAGCCTGCAGAGGCTATCTTATGGGCCACTGCGTTTCCCAGAAAATCCATAGTGCATCCCTACCCTGACATGCCTGCGTAGTCCCCAGACTAGCCCCAGTGCTAGGACTTGTGAGGGGGTCCTTGGGAGGCAGCCAGACAGCTATCTTGCACAGTACCTTTGCCAAAGGAATCCTCCCTTGGTTTTGAGAGCCCCTTTTTGTTGCTCTAGCCCTTTAAAATGGAGTAATGTGGATGGAGTGCAGGGGAGGAGTTTCTCTATTATGCTGTAGCTCTTTGTTGAAGACAAATTGTGATCCAAAGGAAATTATTGGGAGTTTTAGGGACTGAATTGCTATATTTTCAGTACCTTTGGTTAAGACCTTTTGCTGATAAATATTTGAATAAATCACAATTGATCTGACTTTTAAGGAAACAAAAAATCTATATTCAGATGTGGTCAATAGAGGGAATACTTGGGCTCTCTAAACCAAGAAAAATATTACATATCCCAAAAAGGGTGGTTTTTTTATTTGTTTGTTTTAAATCACACTGTTCTTTGAATACGTGTCAATGGATCCCAGCCTAGGTGCACATGTGTCTTGTATGTGCAGGACTAGATTTTTTTGGCAAGCAGTGTCTGATGGTGTCACAGCTGCACCCTGTGCCTCTTCATGCCACTGTAAGAGGCTATAAAGGGTTTAGTGGACCAGCCATAAAGGGTGGGGAGGCTGAGCCCCTTAGTCAGTTCCCAGATCCTTCTAACCACCTGTGGCAGCGAATTGGAACCCAGCAGTGTCCCATCACCTGATAGAACTCTAGCAAGCTTATTTCCAAGTAAACCTCTGAAAATCTTCAGAACACTTTTCAGCATTTACCTTTATGTATTTGCATCATAAAATCCTCAAATTGAATTGAAATCCATCAAACAGACCCCTTGTACCGATGTCCACCCCACATACAGTACCCCCTGTATAACATGGCGGAATCTAAGGAGGAATTTAATCCTTGTCCATCCTCTGGCAGACTCATCCAGAGGGGGAGGGATAGCTCAGTGGTTTGAGCATTGGCCTGCTAAATTGTGAGGATTGTGAGTTCAATCCTTGAGGGGGCCCTTTGGGGGGTGGTCCTGCTTTGAGCAGGGGGTTGCACTAGATGACCTTCTGAGGTCCCTTCCAACTCTGATAGTCTATGATCCTGCTGAAGGACAGTCATGAGATTCTGCTTTGATGAGTCCCACTTCTCTAGCAGGTGTTCCAGCTGCTTGTCGTTCTCAGCTGAGACCAGGTGTCATAAACAGAGTGTTAAAGGTTAATGTCTCTTATACCTGTAAAGGGTTACAAGCAGGAAACTGGACACCTGACCAGAAGACAAGATACTTTTAAATTCAGGTGGAGGGAAGTTTGGGTGTGAGTTCTTTGTTCTTCTCTCGGAGGGTCTGAGAGAGACCACCAGACATTACTACAGGCTCTCTAAGTTTCTTTTCAAATAGAAGGTAAAAACCAGGTGGTTTAGGCTTTTTAATTGTTTTACTCTATTTGCAATTGTGGATCTGGCTGGTTAAATGTGTAGTTGCTGGGAATATTTTGATTTGTATTGGTACTGGGGGGAAAGTTTCTCTCTGGTATCTGTAAGCTATAGGACCCTGTATATTTACATCTTGAAGTTACAGAGATAATTCTTTACTTTTTCTTTCTTTTATTAAAAGATTTCTTTTTAGAGAACCTGATTGATTTTTTTCTTGTTTCCCTTGTTTTATCCCAGGGGATTGGGATAACTCACCAGGACTGGTGGGGGAGACGGGAGGAGAGAGAGATAGAATCTCTCTCTGTTTTCCTTGAATCTGTTTGCCTCTTTGTGAGAGGGAAGGGAGATGCTTCTCTTTATGGTGATTTAAGAGGTTGGATCAGTATCTCTCAGGATAGCCCAGGGAGGGAAATTCTGGGAGGGGGAGAGGTGGAGGAATGGCTTATTTCTCCTTGTTTTAAGAACCCAAGGGATCTGGGTTCTTGGGGTCCCCAGGGAAGGTTTTGGGGGGACCAGAGGGTATCAGGCCCTGGAAAATTCCTGATTGGTGGCAGCATATCAGATCTAAGCTGGTAATTAAGCTTAGGGAAACTCATGCTAGTACCCATATTTTGGACGCTAAGGTCTAGAACTGGGAAGGAATGCTGTGACACCAGGAATTCATGACTGAAGCTCCATCTCTCAAAGCAGTTGATGAGGGTGACATTTGACCCAGAAATCCTGGGACTGAGCTCTCCAATACTGTGGAAACCAACACTATCCCAGCATACCACCAAACATCCAGTTTGCATCCAAGACTGTGTCAAGGAAATAATTGCAGAGCAAACCACTGGCACCATCTGGAGCTTCAACATTGGCTGTGGCACCAGAGTCGCTTCAGCCTTGATATTGAGAAAGGCTGCTCAAGCATCACAGCAGGTTGAAAACAGACAATCAGAGCACCAAGATCGGGCTTCTAAGAAGAGATCGGTGTCCTCCCACACTTGGAGACATAAGAAGACTTCCAAGGAAAAGTCCTCCAAGACTCACAAGGCATCATCTGGTGAGGAGCAGCCTATAGTGCAGCATGCTCCATTGGTGTCAGGACCAGCACTGGAATCATTGGTGCTAGCATCCATAGCACTGGTACTGAAAATTATCTCATCCTCTGGACTGGCATGGGATAGGACACTATGGTCAATGAGACAAACTGTGAGAATGGTTTTGACATAGATATGTCTGTGAAGACGGACCTTGGCACAGAGAGAGAGATCCCATCAGCACTGCCTATAGAAAAGAAACATTCTTCATCCACAGGACACACTGTCTCCCTGGCATTGAACAGGGAGCCATCTCATATATGGTCCCTGTCCCGCACTGCCAGGCTGGAAGAACCTTTTGTCCCATGGGCCAACATGCAGCACCTGTATCATTATGGAGTTATTTGGAACAACAGACTAGAGCTCCCAGGAACTGCCTGCCCACAACATGGAAGAGGAGAGCCCCCTCTCCTGCAGCAATGTTGTTGAGACCCAGACACCCAGTTACCAGGAGGAGCAAGAACCTGAGGTGCAGATATGTCAGCATCCCATTTCATGACCCCTCCAGCCTTTATTCCTCATCACCAGATGAGGCCATTACCTCGGCACTGGAACCGTCACCAGCACTGAACACATATAAGGCATTTCAAGACCTCTTATTGAAGATAGCAGACATCCATGTTGAAGTGGTGACTTCTGTCATAGTGGAGAAGTCACACAAACTCTTAGTTTGTCTGCTGCAGGCCCAGAATGCATTGCCCTTCTGATAAATGAAGGGCTTCTGGACCCTGCCAAGGCACTATGGCAGACACCAGTTACTGCCCCTCCACATCAAAAAAGATGAATAAATGCTACATCTGGATTAGAATATTTTTACTCTCATTGTAATCCTGGATCGCAGGTAGTTTCAGCCATATAAAAGAAGTCCCACTCAACCAAGAGTACTCCCAAGGACAGAGATCCAGTCATGTTTTTTGGAGGAAATCATAAAGGTTGGCTTCAGTTCCACTCAGGATGGCTAAGGATCAAGCCCTGTTAGCTAAGTATAATTTCCTCACATGGGCCAGAGTATTTCCATCAGTTGCAAAGCTTCCCTGTAAGGCTAGAAAGGAGATGAAGGACATGGTGCGAAAGGGACAATTGGTAGGGAAGATGTCCTTTGGACGCTGCTGGTACTGCATCCAGAACCATGGCCATGGCTGTGACCATGAGGAGGGCATCATGGTTCTAGGTCTCTGGTATTCCCCATAAAGTTCAGGCCACCATCAAAGACCAGCCATTTGAAGGATTGGAGCTCTTTAGTGAAAAAACAGATAGCATATTACACTTCCTCAGACTCTATCTCAATCCTGAGATCCTTAGGCATATACACCTCTCCAGCATCTCAAAAAAGTACTGCCCACAGCAGCATCAGTAGAAGCAACAGATGCCCTCATACCATAGACATCTGGACTGTCAACCTAAGAAATGGCTTCATTGCAGCCACACCCTGCACACTTCTCATGGCAGCAGGTTTGACACATCACTTGAGAGCTACATTAGAAGCAGTCACTCTAATATGCTTTTCAGAAACTGCCTTGCTCCATCCAGCACATGGTTGGACATTACCCCAGACAAATGGTTGTTAGACACTACTGCCCATGGGTACACCATCCAGTTTCTTTCCTCCCTCCTTTCTTCCCCTTTCCTAATCCCTCTTGAGAGACCCTTCTCACAAGGGCCTTTTGCAAGCTGAAGTGGCCTTGTTGCTCCAAAAACAGGAACATTAGAAGTTCCATGGGAATACAGGGGAAGCAGATGCTTCTCAGAAACCAAGATGTGGAGGTCCAAGCCTAGTGGTTGGAGCAGTGGCAGTCAGATTTAGTGGTCAGTGTGGTGACAGCTGAGCCAGGAACCAGAGCCAAAGGTTGGAGCTGGATTCAGGCATCAAGAGCATGTTCAAAACAAAGCAAAATACAGCTGGGAGCTAGGCTGGAGCAAGAGTAGGGCTGAAGCAGGGCTGGCAACAAATCCTTTAAAAGTACAGAAAGGGTTGCCTTTGAAGTCCCCTTCCTAGCCATGTAAGAGATGGGCTGGGATGCTCATCTGGGTAACCTCAAGATACAAGGTGGGAGATCCTCAGACGACTTGCAAATCATAGATTCCAAGGCCAGAAGGGACCATTGTGATCATCTAGTCTGACCTCCAGTATAGCACAGACCACAGAACAAAATAATTCCTAGATAAACATCCAATCTTGGTTTAAAAATGGTCAGTGATGGTGAATCCACCACAATCCTTGGTAAATTGTTCCAATGTTTAATGACCCTCACTATCAAAAATATAAGCCTTATGTCCAGCCTGAATTTGTCTAGCTTCAACTTCCAGCCAGTGGATCCTGTCAGACTTTTCTCTGCTAGACTGAAGAGCCCATTATTAAATAATTGTTTGCCATGTAGGTACATATAGACTGTAATCAAGTCACCTCTTAACCTTCTCTTTGTTAAGCTAAATAGATTGGGCTCTTTGAGTTTCTCACTGTTAGGCATGTTTTCTAATCCTTTAATCATTTTCATGACTGGAACCCTACCCAGTTTAAATTCCTTATAACATCTTAGAGCTGAAAGCCACCAAGATATCCGTTATAGCTTTTCAGCTTGTTCTCAAGGACTCAGTAGTGCACATCATAATAGACAACACATCGGCGATGCAGTACAGCAGCAAACAGGGCGGCACTCAGTTATGTTGGGAAGCCACTAAATTCTGGGAATTGTGCCAGCTGAATACAGTAAGCCGAGTGGCCTTTCGCCTCCCAGGATCAATAACAGTGATGCATGGTTCCTAAGCAGGAACAACATGTTTAATCATGAGTGGTCATTATGGGACACCATATTACACCCCATCTTTCAGATGTGGCAGAACTTGGCTGTAGACGTTTTTGCATCAGCATAGAACGCCAAATCCAAGGTGTTCTGCTCCAAGGGAGCATGAGTGCTGAATCCCAACTGCACACATTTCTCCTCCATTGGTCCAAGGGTCTCCCCAGTTTGCTGATCCCCAGGACAATAGCCAGAATCGGTCAAGATAGAGCCACAATGATTGTGGTAGCGATTTCTTTTCAACAGCTGTCAAAGTGGATCACTCAATGTATCTCCACCTGTAACCACCCTTCCTACAAATATCAGAACACACTGCACCAGAGCTCAGGTGGCAACTTTGACCTGTTTCACAAATGTACCAGTTGCTGAGATCAGTAAGGCAGCTACTTAGAGTAACCCAATTACCTTTGTGAAGCACTTTGCGCTTGGCATAGTAGCCAGAGCATCAGCTATTTTTGGAGGGGCTGTTAATTTGGTTACTGTTCTACTCATATGGCTGTGACTCTTCTCCCACCTCCAAGGAGGATACTGCTCATCAGTCACCTAGAGTGGGATCCACACTGACACTTTCTTGAAGAAGAAAATATGATTACTTACCCTACAGTAACTGTGGTTCTTGGAGTGATGATGTCAATGTGGATCCCAGACTGTTCTCCTTCCCATCTACCACAGGGTTTGAAGTGTGAGAGAACTGAGGGAGGGGGTGGGGCTACCCCATCCTTTATATCCTGGTATGGGAGCATGCTGAGGCACAGAGTGCAAGCGCAAACCTGTCAGGCACCACTAGCTAAAAACTCTAGTCTCGTGTGTGTGATGCGCATGTGCACCTAGAATGGGGTTCAACATCTTGAAAAGTTACTGTATGATGAGTAACCGTATTTTGTTGCAGGGAGATTTAAATACTAATTTCAGTGCACACCCAGCCAGAGCCCTCCCTTTTGCCCACCCAATTCTCTGCACCGGCCCTGAGCCCCCTCCCACACTCTGAACCCCTTGGCCCCATCCCTGACACACATCATCTCTTTGCTACCAGTTTCCTCAAACCTGCTTCCTATGAACACTGCTTGACAACCACCCATGTGTGGAATATACATGGAGACCAGCACTCGAAGAAGTGGAGGTTACTTACTGTAACTGGAGGTTCTTTGAGATGTGTGATCTCTATCTGTATTCCACTATCCACCCTCTGCTTCGGATCCTGTTGGATATGCAGTAAGAAGAGGAACTGGAGAGGCATCCAACGGCACTGTTTCATATAATCTCAGGAGCTGGAGGAGAGCTACTGCACATATGCCGGTCAATGGATACTGCTTGGAAGAACTTTTGGACTCAGGTTCATGGTGTGCATGTGTACCCACATGTGGAATACAGATTGGGACCACACATCTAGAAGAATCTCCAGTTACATATGTAACGTCCACTTTTCATTAATCCATTGTCTTCTTCTGTGTAGGTGTCCAACTTTACATTGCCATATTTGGTCTAGCACTAGTGGCATATTGTGGAATTGCCAAAAGTAAATGAGATCCCCAGGAAACCGCATACAGTTGACACATTGGTAGGAGGTGGGGGGATAAATTCAAGAAGACTTTTACCCTGTGAGTTCAGGGTTGAGCAAATTTCAAAGCTGAGGTAGCTCAACTCTTTCTAAACCAGTATTTGCTTGAGATAGTTTTGCTCTTGTATTATTTAAATACTTAGAAATGTTCACTCCAGGTGGTGTAAAAAAATCAGACTGTCATCAGCATAAACAATAATATAATATCTTTCTTCACCTTTAGGAAAAGATTAAACAAAGTGGTTATACTCACATGGAGAAATGTTTAATACCTGATACATTCTTTTCCAAATGAATTGCGTTCTTCAGAAAGCTTCCTGAATCATATTTAGGTCCAAAAACAATTTGCAATATCCAAGTTTTTAAATATTTCTTTCAATTCAACTTGACTAAGCTTGTATCTGTGAAAGTCATGTGCATTAATCCATTTGCATTTGTTTATTCAGTTGTCTGTAATCAAATGCTATATCCCATTTGGCAGTGGATTTGTGTGCATTGTTCAGAGATGGCATTCCTTTATAATCCTTCTTTCCATCAGAGTCCAAAGTTTCTAGCACTGATTCCTATGCAGACAATGTGAGCATTCATGGGGTTGAACCTGTTTTAGTTTTTAACAAGATGACAATGTCCATCTCTGACATAAGGCTGCATTTGGAAAACAAAGACTAATATTTTTTCATCGAGACTGGCAGCTCCACTTTCTCAGAAGCAAATGCATCTGAAATTTCTCTTCATTTCTCCACCTGCTTTAAGTAAGAGGAAGCTTCTATAGAAGGAAATTTGATGTTTTTCCTCCACATTATGCAAATTGTCATATTGTTGCAGTGAATTAAACAAAAGGTAAAATTTTCCAGAGCACCTAAGTAACTTAGACACCTACGTCTTGCTGATTTTCAGTGAGACATAGACTCTTATGGACCAGATTTTCAAAGCTATTTTGGTTTGTAAAGATGCAGATAGGCTCCTAGTGGGATTTTGAGAAATGCCTAAGCATGTTAGGCACCTGAAACCCATTGATTTGAATAGCTTTTGTAACAAGATTTACGCATTCCTTTCTGTAAAGTACGCTATACAAATCTATCCTCAGCTAACAGAGCATTAAACCTGACCTTTAGAAGACTTGAGTGGGAAAGTAGCCTATGGCAGTTCTATGTTTGGTCCCTCTGGACTGTCATCCTAACAGGGAAACTTCGTTGACAAGTAGATGCAGTATCACCTTCCAAATGCTTAAAAACTTAACTTCATGTATGTTCAGAATCTAAAACATGGCACTTTCAAACAGTGAAATAACTTTTTGTCTCATTCTTGTGTAGGGAGACTTACTGCTCCCAAGATTCTCAAGCTTTTCATTTATTTGAAAATGTCTCTAATGAAGGAGAATTTCTTAATGAGCTTGTGTTCTGGAACAGACCTTTGTAAGCATGTGTATATTTGTCAAGGCTGTTTGAGAGAAGAGAGAGGCAGGTATAAAAATATCAGTCTTCAGTTTTCATTAGTGAAGAACAGCTGCATGTATCCCTGTCAAAATGCAGTGGATTTAAATCATTAACAGCTCTTAGGCTCAGAAAACTCATTGTCGGCTATAAGAACAGAAGCAGAAAAAGCAGGGGAAGGAGAGGTGTAAGGGGGAGGGAGGAATGTGGAAGAACAGATGTTGAAGAGGGTGGGGAGAGGAAGGGTGGATTGGAAGGGGAAAGGAAGATGTGAAAGGGATGAAACTGATCAGAACACTCAATCGGAGGCTGAGTTATTCCCTTTACTTGTTTCACTCTATGCTAAGGAGGTACTGTGACATTCCCCAGGATTGAATCATTATTCCCACACTTGGAATGATTATGCACTAGTAAATAGGATGAAATTCAATAAGGACAAATGCAAAGTACTCCACTTATGAAGGAGCAATCAGTTGCATGCATATAAAATGGGAAATGACTGTCTAGGAAGGAGTACTGCGGAAAGGGATCTGGGGGTCATAGTAGACCACAAGCTTTATATGAGTCAACAGTGTAACACAGCTGCAAAAAAGCAAACATCATTCCGGGATGTATTAACAGGAGTGTTGTATGTAAGACACAAGAAGTAATTCTTCCACTCTACTCTGCGTTGATTGGGCCTCAGCTGGAGTATTGTGTCCAATTCTGGGTGCCACATTTCAGGAAAGATGTGGACAAATTGGAGAAAGTCCAGAGAAGTGTGTCTAAAACATGACCTGTGAGGGAAGATTGAAAAAATTGGGTTTGTTTAGTTTGGAAAAGAGAAGTCTGAGAGGGGACATGGTCAGTATTCACCTCTAATTTTTTACATCCACGTGCGGAATGTTTTGTTATGTGCACCAATATGGAGGTGATGTTTGGTAGGGATGGGGGCTCAGGGCAGGGGCAGAGGGTTGAGGTGCGGGAGATGAGGGCCCTGGCTAGGGATGTGGGCTCGGATGGGGCTGGAGATGAGGGGATTGGGGTGCAGGAGGGGGCTCAGGGCTAGGGGGTGCAGGCTCTGGGGTGGGGCCAGGGATGAGGGGTTTGGGGTGCAGTCTGCCCTGGGGACCGGGAGAGAGGTGTCTCTCCATGGCAGCACCGGCTGGGCTGGGCTGGGCTGGGCCGGGCCGAGCGAGGCCAGGGGAGAGGCGCCTCTACTGGGCTGCGGAAGTTCTGGCGGGGCTGGACGGGGGGAGGGGATCCTCTCCCAGAAAACTCGGGGGGGGGGGAGGGCCTGGGCTGGGAAAGGGGATCCTCTCCCTGGCAGCTAAGGCTGGGCTGGGTCGGGGGAGGGGCGCCTTTCCCCACCTGCGCGGCCCTTGGTAGCCTGCTGCATGGCCAAATAGCTTAGAGGGAACTTAGGACATGATAACAGTTTACAAGTACATAAGAGGTTGTTAGAAGCAGAAGGGAGAAAAAAATGTCCTCCTTAACTGCTGAGGACAGGATAAGAAGCAATGAGCTTAAATGCAGCAAGGGAGATTTAGGTTGGACATTAGGAAAAACTTCCTAACTGTCACAGTGGCTAAGCACTGGAATAAATTGTGTAGAGAGGTTGTGGAATCTCCCTCATTGGAGATTTTAAAGAGCAGGTTAGACAAGCACCTGCCAAGGACAGAATGGATAATACTTAGTCCTGCCATGAGTGCAGGTGACTGGACTAGATGGCCTCTCGAGGTCCCTTGCAGTCCTGTGATTCTTCTCACTAAGGCCATACCTTGACTCGAGATTGTTGTCATGTTGTAACTCAGTTGTGCCCTCGATACACAAAGGACTCCAAAAGGACTGGAGGATGTGCTTCAAATCTTGCTGTGTAGCCTATGGCCCCCACTAGACTTCAACTCAACTGTCGCTGTCGGCATAGACTATACTAAACAAGTGAGATCAGTCCTCTGTTGGCTGTTCCATGCTGCCCTCTCTGGCCAGGTAATTAAACTCTACTGCTGTGGGGTCAACCCGGTCAGAAGTCACCTAACAGTTTAAAATTCCCAGTGCAAATGCATGGCTCCTATTTGTGACCAGCTGCTCATGGTGAACATCTTTCTTTAATTAACCTATTCATGCTTCCTGATATTTATCCCTAGACCCCAGCCGAGGTGCTGCCAGCACGCTTCCTCCTGCTGTGCCCAAGATGTCAGTGCTCTGGTTAGCTTTGGGCAAGGACAGTAGCAACAGGTACAGGTGGGCACCTAGGCACAATCCTTTTCTGAGGAATTGGAGAGAATTGTGACAAACCCAGACTGTGTGATGGATACAGAGAGTGGCACCTGGCAGGGTTCTGAGAAGGGAGGAAATGGCTTATCTGCAGACCCAGCCCTCTGATTCCAGGGAGATTCAAACCCAGCCCTCTGAACTCCAGGAGACCTACAATTCATAGATTCCAAGGTCAAAAAGGGGCCATTTTGAACATCTAGTCTGACCTCCTGGCATCTGAATAACGCCTTCCAGAGTCTCATGACCTGTCTGGAGACACACAGGTCAACCCAGGCCAGATGACAAGAGATCGAGGAGGTGACATTGGAGGAGATGCCATCACAGCCTGGTAAGGGATTGGTTTTTTTATCTACTTGGTGTGGGGGTAAAAACCTTTGTGGTGTTATGGAGGGTGCCATTGCTGTTGTTGAAAGGCCTGTACACGTGGGAAGTACCTAGTTCTTCCAAAAGCCCCCTTCTCCTCCATCTTGGAAAGCTGGGGGAAAGGGGAATTCAGAAGTTAACTGCATAAGCGCAAGTTACTAAGATTTAACCAGGAGAAGAATTTATTGCTGTAAGATGAGAAGCTGACAACTCCAGCTGTATGGGTACTGTCACACAAGCAGCAGACAGCCTAGCATTTTTCAAACTTGTAAAAGCAGCAAATCAAAGCACGCAATTTCCTGAAAGCAGTCAGTAAAAGTCATTTTAATCTGACACACATAGCTTAACTGATAATGCACGGTAGTGCACTTGTATCTTGTGCATCTTGGGTAAGAAGTAAATGAAAACTTTTCTATCAGAGGGGTAGCCGTGTTAGTCTGGATCTGTAAAAACAGCGAAGAGTCCTGTGGCACCTTATAGACTTAACAGTTGTATTGGAGCATGAGCTTTTGTGGGTGAATACCCACTTCATCCATGCATCCGACAAAGTGGGTATTCACTCATGAAAGCTCATGCTCCAATACGTCTGTTAGTCTATAAGGTGCCACAGAACTCTTTGAAAACTTTTTGTTTCAAAAGAGCTTAAAAGTGGCCTGTAGCTAAACCAATTCATTTGCACATAACAGAGCATGCAGTTACATGAGCAGCCCTTCTTTCAGGCCAAGGTGAACACACTGATATTGGCTGTGGAAAATATCAAAAATACTCTACTATAGTAGGCTGTTAATTTTAGAGCTAATTTTTTACTCATTCTTCTGGGTCAATATCTGAGGGTGTTTAATGCAGCCAATATTCTAATCAGTTTTTAATAATTTTCAGCCCTCCTTCCCTGATAGCAGAAATGCCTTCTCCACATATCAATCAAGTCACCTGTACCTCAGTTCTGCTGCATAGTCAGTGGGATTTTGATTCTATTGTCTGTAGGAAGTCAATATTATCCAGAGTCAGGAATTAGGGCTGTCAAGCGATTAAAAAAATTAATCACGATTAATCACATTGTTAAACAAGAATAGAATACCATTTAAATATTTTGACCGTTTTCTACATTTTCAAATATATCAATTTCAATTACAACACAGAATACAAAGTGTACAGTGGTCACTTTATATTACTATTTTTATTACAAATATTTGTACTTGAAAAAACAAACGAAATAGTATTTTTCAATTCATGTCATACAAGTACTATAATGCAATCTATTTATCATTAAGGTTGAACTTATAAATGTAGAATTGTGTAAAAAAAACGGCATTCAAAAATCAAACAATTCAAAACTTTTTTAGAGCCTGCAAGTCCGCTTAGTCCTACTTCTTGTTCAGCCAGTGACTCAGTCAAAAAAGTTTGTTTACATTTGCAGGCAATAATGTTGCCCACTTCTTGCTTACAATGTCACCTGAAAGTGAGAACAGGCATTCGCATGGCACTGTTGTAGCCAGCGTCACAAGATAATTACATGACAGATTCGCTAAAGATTCATATGTCCCTTCATGCTTCAAGCACCATTCCAGAGGACATGTGTCCATGCTGATGACAGGTTCTGCTTGATAATGATCCGAAGCAGAGTGGACCGATGCATGTTCATTTTCATCATCTGAGTCAGATGCCATCAGCAGAAGGTTGATTTTCTTTTTTGGTGATTCAGGTTCTGTAGTTTCCCCATCAGATTGTTGCTCTTTTAAGACTTCTGAAAGCATGCTCCACAACCTTGTCGCTCTCGGATTTGGAAGGCACTTCAGATTCTTAAATCTTGGGCTGAGTGCTGTAGCTGTCTTTTAGAAATCTCACATTGGTACCTTCTTTGCGTTTTGTCAAATCTGCAGTGAAAGCGTTCCTAAAACGAACAACATGGTGCTGGGTCATCATCCAAGACTGCTATCATATGAAATAGATGGCAGAATGTGGGTAAAACAGATCAGGAGATATACTATTCTTCCCCAAGAGTTCAGTCAAAGTTTCATTAGCGCATTATTTTTTTAACAAGCGTCATCTGTATGGAAGCATGTCATCTGGAATGTTGGCCGAAGCATGAAGGGGCATACTAATGTTTAGCATATCTGGCACGTAAATACCTTTCACTGCTGGCTACAAAATTGCCTGTTCTCGCTTTCAGATGACATTGTAAATAAGAAGCCGGCATCATCTCCCATAAATGTAAACAAACTTGTTTGTCTTAGCGATTGGCTGAACAAGAAAGTAGGACTGAGTGGACTTGTGGGCTCTAAAGTTTTACATTGTTTGTTTTTGAGTGCAGTTAGGTAACAAAAAAAAAATCTACATTTGTAAGTTGCACTTTCACGCTAAAGAGATTGCACTACAATTTTATGAGGTGAATTGAAAACTACTATTTCTTTTGTTTATCATTTTTACAGTACAAATATTTGTAATAAAAATAGTAATAAAAATGTATTCCGTGTTGTAATTGAAATCAATATATTTGAAAATGTAGAAAAACATCCAAAAATATTTAATAAATTTCAATTGGTATTCTATTGTTTAACACCAATTAAAACTGCGATTAATCGTGATTAATTTTTTTGAGTTAATCGCTTTAGTTAACTGCAATTAATTGACAGCCCTAATAGGAATTATCAGTATCTTAGATCCTGTCTGCACAGGTGACAACATTGTTCCCTTGGCCCTTTTTGAAGATGAATAATATCTGAATGTGAAGTGTCACTTTCAAAAAGTTCAGCTTTCAAGTACTATTTAGTCATTTATGAGAGAGAGAGTTACCAGGATGTATGCTGCTTTTTTTGCTGCACATGGGAGAAAGTTGGACTGTGAATCTGTATGCAAAGGTTCCCATAATTTATAGCTGTGGATACTAACAGCACACTTAATTTTTTTATGCTCCTACAGGCCCTTCCACTTTCACCTCTGCTGGGCTAGAAGACCCATGACAGCAATGGAGAGGCCACAGAACTCTGACACAAGGAAGGGAAGACATGCATCAGGACCTACAGATTAACACTAGCCAGAGATCTGACCACTCATTCAGGTATCAGTCTACGCTGGAAGAGGAAGACCAACACTATGACTATCAGACTAGTGCTGAGTTATCCGCAACATGATAAAGAGATGGAAAGGGAAGGCAGGGAATTCCAGAGATAAATGTTTGAGAGATTTTTTAAGGTGACTGGAGAGAGATTCTCAAGCAAGTCTGCTGTCCCTGTCTATGTCCTGTGCAAGCTATGCCTGCTCCCTCATGTCTGCACTACCACATACTCCAGAATTTGAAGAACTCTACCATTTGGGGAGAGAAAGAAGCAACTGTTACCCTATATACTAGACTTCTGTGCAGAGGAAGGGAAAGAAAAACAACATGCAACTGAGATGAATTTCCATTACCTTTAAAGAATCTGATGTTCCTTATGGGTGAAAAAGAATGCATTTATAATTGAGGGGATATGCAGTGTTTATACTAAGTTGTTCTATAAGCTAATGCATTTGGATTGCACTGGTAGTACTGCACTGTTTGATTATGTGAGTTTAAAAGAGTGGATGCCTTTTGAAAAGTACAGCCTTCTCTGTGTTGTTCTGTTTTGCTCTAAAGTTTGTGTTTTTAATAAAGTTTATGTTCAAACCAGAACTCAGTGTGATACTTGCCCTTGTAAATACATTGATAGTAAGGCAAATAATTCAATTAAAAATCCCGTCGATTCCTTATGTAAGTTAAGCATGGCAGCATAGAAGACATCTCTTACACGGTGGGCCGAAGTGTTCTCAGCTTGAATTTGAAGAGGTCTGGCTACTGAAAGACAGAGACTAGTGGTTCTACTTCAGCACTCAATTCAGGTCTGAAAATTTTACTTTTGTTTATATTATTATTACAAAAATTTAAAAGCCAGAAGGGATCATTATGATCATCTAGCCCGGTGTCCTGCATAACACAGGCTAGGGAATTTCACCCATAGATTCCTGCATCAAGTCCAGTAACTTGTAGTTGAGCTAGATCAGATTTTTTAGAAAGGTTTTTTGAGTTTCACTCCAACTAACAGAGAATCCACTACATTCCTAGGGAAGTTGTTTCAATGGTTAGTTACTGTCCCTGTTAAAATGTGTGCCTTATTTCTAGGCTGGGTTTATCTAGCTTCATCTTTCAATTATAGCAATCACATTCTCCACAGAACAGACACTCTGAGTAAGCAGTCATCTCCAATGCCCTTTCAGCCTTTCAAAGGCGCTCTGCAGTACCATTCTACCTCTGCTGAGGGTATAGCTAATCCTTCTTCTCCCAGGCAGCCTCACATCTGAGTTAGGCCCTCAAAAGCCAGTGGTCATGCTGGGTCCCCAAGAACGGCCATATGCCCATAAACTCCATTGACTTCCATATTACTTTGTGAGAACAGGGTCCTGGATTGTCCAAGCTGGAAGTGTGGACCTCGTGAGCACCCTCGCATTGTGCACTTTGCCAGTGCATTCTGTGCATAAGTACATCAGTCTCCCACAGTAGTCAACCAAAGCCTGCATCACGAGGGAGTAGTAGCCCTCAAAGCTGATATACTCCCCTGTGCCCAGGGGAGAGCATAATATGGGGATGTGAGTGAGTTCAGGGACCCCTGATGCTGACATCCCTTGTGAATTTCAGGGATTTTGCCCACCTTCAGAACTCCAAGCTGCAACACAGCACTGATGGCCTCACAAAACTCTACTATCAGGAAGCCCATGGTGGATCTTCTGAGCCTGAGTGGGTTCCCAACAACCTGTAAAATCAGTGATAGCTTCCAAAGTGTAATCGCCACGCACTTATCAATAGGTATTGGTGTTCTGGTGCTCCTGACAGATTTCATGAAGCGTAGTCTTCCTCGTCCACTGATGATCATCCCACATCTGAGGGAAAATGTAGTCCTACCCCTCTGTACTTATGGGTCTGCACCAATGAGTGCTTCATCTGTTAAGAACCCACCCATCCATTCTCAGAATTGTACCATGTGTATCATGTCCTCCTGCTGAGTGCCCCACAAGCAGATTCTCTCCTGGTACTGACAGTACCACTGCTGTTGTTTCCTCTTAGCTCCTTCTATAGCTCCTAATATCCAATATCAGTTCTCTAAAAATCCACTCTTTGGGATGTTAGAAATCCATGGTGGAACAGAAGACCAAGAAATATTTCACAAAAGAAGCAGATAAGTGTAGAAACATGTAGCAGTTTATATACTTTCTGCACAGAGAAGCAACTTCTGGAACTTGGAGAAAATCTGAGGGGCTGACCTGTACTTCCATAATTCCCTGTGCACATGTTGTCTCCCCGAATGCTGTTTGCAGTGACCCCAAAAACATTGCTGCTAACATGACTGAGTGCATCAGAAGTGTGGATGCAGGGGCTTTCAGCATGACCACTGAACACAAATGGGGACTGATCCTCATCTCCACAAAGGCCCAGTCCACACATAAAAGCTGCACTGATTAAGAATGTCTCCTTATTTCCATGAGAGCTGGTGTATGTCCACACACACACACACACGTCTGTTTCCCATCAGTAGTTCTGTGTAGTTAAATCAATATATTTACTCTATTTTGGTTGGTATTAAATTGAAATAGTGGCAATATATTTCTATATATAACAAAACCCGTGTAAGGCATCTTCCCACTGCTATCCAACTCTGCACCGGTCATCACAGAACTCACTTGACTGTTTATTTTCTGCACTCCACTGCTGATGACTCAGGATGCCCAGAAGTTACTCCTCAGTCTAATATTCTTTTTACACTGAACCATCATTAAACCAACATGTATCTGTCTGGCACTATGAGTCATTTTGAATAAAAAAAACTTTTCTGTGACTCAATAATTTAAATTTCATGGGAAGGGAAAATTAATGAGAAATTTCTGGAGGCACAACAGCATGTTCCAATTTCTATATATAACAACAATGGACATGCAAATCAAAAGTCAATGACTTTGACTGAGGAGGCATGTCTAGAGAGGTGGAGCTCCAGATGGTCTGTGAAATGCTGGACAGTGAAATGCAGGAAGGTGGGGGAACCTCCCAGAGGTGATTACGGGACAGTAGTCCTTGTATGTGGGATAAAAAAAAGGCTTTTGCATTGCCTCCAGGCAGTGCTGCTAATAAAATGGTCCTTATAGAAATGTTATATAATGTCAAATGTAGGGTCAGGTGGAGATTTGATACACAGGCCAGGTGAAGGTAAGGGAAGATCTTTGGACACAGCAGAAGGGAGACTGGCTGGCAGATCAGGGGGAAATGAGAGAAGGAATTTTTGAAGCTGTTCCATGCTGTATAAATACATAAATAGTCATTGGACCAGAGAGAGAGAAAATGACTCTGTGGCCTGGTGCTTAGGGAACCCACCAGGGAGGTCCAGTTCTCGAGCTCCAATCATTCTTTAATTTCTTTATCCAAAGTAGAACAGCTTGAACAGGGGAGATGAGGGCAATTCACATCTGTTTTTTCCATAGCTCAGTGGTTAGAGCACTCTCCTTACAGATGGGAAACTCTGTTCAAATCCTTTCTTCCCATCAGGCAGAGGGAGGAATTGAACCACATCCCAAGTGAGTGCTCCAACAGCAGGGCTAAAAGTTACAACATGGCTGGTACCACCACCACTTCCTTCTCCAGCTGTTTGTAGGGAGCTAGCTGTTCATCTAACTCATTCTTACAAGACGTGGCTAAGGTGCCTGATTCCAGGAGACCAGCTCCCATTTGTGAATCGCTAGCACATGTAGGTGCTTCCCTGTAGCCCATACTTAGGAGCCTATCTCCGTGAGAGGGGTGGGGTTTAGCGCACAGCCCTCTTGTCAGTATCTCCCACTGGCTAGTTTAGGTGCCTCCCTGCCAACCATGCTGGTTGTTGTGAATTGCATTCTCAAGCACCTGTCTCTCCCCATTCATTGTATAGAGACCGTAGGCACCTGACTCAGGCTTTGTGAATCACAGAGATGTTCTGAGTGCCTAAAACCTAGGCACTGCAATGCTCTGCATCACAACGCCTAGGCACCACTGTGAATCCAAGACCAGGTTTCTATGTTTAAAATTCCATGCACTAAACCCTCATTCGTTTTTTTTTAAAGTCTCTTGCCAAAATGTATTGCACATTGTAATTGTCTCTAATAGTTTAAATCAGTGAAGAGTTGTTAATTATTCTGACAGTTTCTTCCCACCCCTCTTGCACACCTGTGTAAGGATCAGACAGAATCTCCCACTAAACTAGAAGTCCAGGTTCATTTTTTTCAAAAGAAACTGAGACTTGAAGGTGGCTGCTGGATCACAAGCTGCTACTGAACAGGCAGCCAGACTCACAGGCCACAGGAGGAGAAGGATGGAGGGCCGGATGCTTGGCTCTGCTGAGTCTGCATAGTGCCATTCTGAGGTATAAAACTAATTTAAATCAAGCTCAGATGGCCAGCTGAGGATTTCGCTGGTGTGGAGGAGTCCCTAGGTGGCACAGAGCTGATGTAGCAGCTCCTGTGTTACACTCCTCCCAATCCCCAGTGCAGATTGTGACCAGATACTATATGTTGGCAATCCCTGGACCCCAGAACGGCCCCTGTGGGACAGTGGATGTTGGCATAAGATGGAACAACCTTCAGGCTGCTCTTCCTCTTGATGGAACCAGAGTTGTTGCAAACCAACTACAGGAGCTGGAAAGGTGGCTTACTGCTATCTTCTTTCCACCCAACCTGGACTCATGCTGAACATTGCTCAATTAATCTGGAGGATACGCTAGAGTCTGTAAACTCAGGCTATCTTAAAAAGAAGAGATTTTAAAATGATTAATAACTAAATATATCCACATTTTTTAAAGAAAAAGTGCCAAATTCTCTGCTAGTGTAAATTGATGCAACTCCATTGAAGTCCATGGGAATGCATGGGGGAGTGAGTGAAGGTACAAAGGCTTTATTCATGAATTAATCCTGATTTCTATGAATATATTGTTATTTATAAGTATGCATGAATAGTTTAAATGAACATATTTTAATCTACTGCTTATTTGTGAACTGTTGACAGACTATTTAGTTTTCATGTTGTGGGTTTGGACGCTTAAATTATGTAGTATTGTTCCTGCTCCATGACTTGAAGTTTTTATAAACAGTTATGAATGAAGAACAGCAAAGTGGCATTTTATCATGAAATGTTTAGAATTTGCAGTTATTGTTACAGATACCTGGCAGTCATCCAAATGCCTGTGAAAAATGAATAACAACCTCACAAATCATAATGAGCAAAATTCAGAGCTTTTCTTCACAACAACATCTGCAAATCATAGACTCATAGGTTTTAAGGCCAGAAGGCACCATCATGATCTAGACTGACCTCCATATTGCAGGCCGCAGAGCCTCACCACCCACTCTCGTAATAGACCCATAACCTCTGGCTCAGTTCATGCCAGCAAATGAGCCGTGCCCCATGCTGCAGATGAAGGCAAATAAACTCTAGGGTCTCCGCTAGTCTGACCTGAAGGACAGTTCCTTCCCCATCGCAAATATGGCAATCACTTAGACCATGAGCATGAAACAGCTGTCTTGTCTCCCAGCTGCAGCTCTTGGAGATATTTCCTTCTAGCAGTTGTGGATGGGCCACATGCCATTTTAGGCAACCTCACCATCAAGCACAGTCTTGAAACAAGTTATGTTTTTTGCCCGCACTACTCCCCTTGCAAGGCTGTTCCAGAACTTCACTCCTCTGATGGTTAGAAACTTTCTGTGATGAGTTGGATCACAGAAACGCCCTTGGGAACTGCCAACTGATGTGCCAAGACTACTTCTGACCCTGCTTTCCCTTCCAGCTTGGGGCTCCAGCACCCTGTCTTGTTGAGCCAGACACACCAGTCTGCTCCAACACAAACCCAGGGTCTGAACCACGTGCCCCAAAGCTACAGACTTAACTGAAAGCCACTTACAGAAGTGTTCCTGTCTTTAACACTCAGGTGCCCACCTCCCAATGGGATGTAAACCCCAAATAAATCCATTTTACCCTGTATAAAGCATATACAGGGTAAACTCATAAATTGCTCGCCCTCTATAACACTAATAGAGAGATATGCACAGCTGTTTGTCCCCCAAGGTATTAACACATACTCTGGGTTAATTAACAAGTAAAAAGTGATTTTATTAAATACAGAAAGTAGGATTTAAGTTGTTCCAAGTAGTAAAAGACAGAACAAAGTGAATTGCAAGTAAAATAAAATAAAACACGCCAGTCTAAGTCTAATACAGTAATAAAACTGAGTACAGATAACATCTCACCCTCAGAGATGTTTCAATAAGTTTCTTTCACAGGCTGGACAATTTCCTAGTCTGGGCACAATCCTTTCCCCTGGTACAGCCCTTGTTCCAGTTCAGGTGGTAGCTAGGGGATTTCTCATGATGGCTGCTCCTTTTGTTCTGTTCCACCCAATTATATATCTTTTGCATAAGGCGAGAATCCTTTGTCCCTTTCTGTGTTCCCACCCCTCCTTCTAAATGGAAAAGCACCAGGTTAAAGATGGATTCCAGTTCAGGTGACATGATCACATGTCACTGTAAGACTTCATTACCCACTTGCCAGCACACACATATACAGGAAGACTTACA
The DNA here is from genome assembly GCF_025201925.1 of Gopherus flavomarginatus. Taxonomy (NCBI): domain Eukaryota; kingdom Metazoa; phylum Chordata; order Testudines; family Testudinidae; genus Gopherus; species Gopherus flavomarginatus. Next base: position 20,822,122 of record NC_066627.1, on the reverse strand, counting down.
AGTAAAACAGAGCCATGTACAGTCAATTGTCCTGGTTAATGGGAACCATCAAGATTCCAAACCACGATTAATGGCCTACGCTTTGCATAATTACCATAAGCCCTCAGAGTTATATTTCATATTTCTAGTTTCAGATACAAGAATGATACATTCATACAAATAGGATGAACACATTCAGTAGATTATAAGCTTTGTATTGATACCTTACAAGAGACCTTTTGCATGAAGCATATTTTAGTTACATTATAGTCACACTCATCAGCATATTTTCACAAAATCATATAGAGTGCAACGTCACACCTTCATCTAATTTCACACTGTAACTTGTTGATGGCCAGTCTAGATCTATTTGTTCTTGTGTCTTTAATGTAAATAACTCCTCCCTGCCTAGTGTTTGCCCCTCTGATGTATTTATAGAGAACAATCATATCTTCCTTCAGCCTTTGTTATATTAGGCTAAACAAGCCAAGCTCCTTAAGTGGGTTCCTCATTCCTCTGATCATACTAAAAGCCCTTCTCTGCACCTTCTCCAGTTTGAATTCATCTTTCTTAAACATGGGAGACCAGAATTGCACACACTGTTGCAGATGAGGTCTCACCAGTGCTGTGTATAATGGTAATCACACTCACCTATTGTTACTGTGCCTCAGGGTTTGGCTACACTTGCAGCTGTACAGCGCTGGGAGTTACAGCTGTCTTCGTACAGCTGTGTAGGGAAAACGCTGCAGTGTGGCCACATTTGCAGCATTTGCAGCGGTGTTGGGAGTGGTGTATTATGGGTAGCTATCCCAGCGTTCAAGTGGCTGCAATGTGCTTTTCAAAAGAGGGAGTGGGGTGGAGTGTTACAGGGAGCGTGGGGGAGAAAGAGAAAGTGGATTTTTGGAGCTGACACTGCATCAGCTCCCTGCCTTGCAAATTCTAAGGACTTAAAGATACACAGCACCAACCTTCAATCATTTTAAAAGTTTCGACCCCTTCCCCAACCCCTCTCTCATTCACTAAATGTAAATAGCCTTCAGACCAGATAAGCAGCTGCTTCAAAACGGACCGCCCCCCCCGCCCTGCTTCTCTCCTCAAGCAAACACTAGCTGTGGACATTCCAAAGGGATCCCCCTGCCTGCCTCTGCTCATTCACTGCAAACAGTAGCTGTGTTTGTTTTTTAGATAAGTAGCTCCGGGAGTTCACAACAAAACAAAGAGTGTTATCTTTATTTAAAAAGCATTACGGGAAGCTTCCGGAGGTCAGTTACAGCGTAGTAAGATTAATCACTGATTACACTGGCACCCCAGCGCTGCAAGAGCAGTGCTATAGTCATTATTCCCAGGCCAAGGAGGAGTACAGCCAGCACTGTAGCCAGGGAGATACAGCGCTGTATGTGCCTTGCCAGTGTGGATGGGGAGTAAGTTACAGCGCTGTAAAGCCACCACCAGCGCTGTAACTCTCAAGTGTAGCCAAGCCCTCAGTGGGTCACAACCAAGAATACCAAATTCAGGACAAGTTGCTGAGAAAGAGGGCAGACACACCCCCAAACTGGTGGTTATTCTTCCATAAGGTACACCAATCCAGGAACAAAAGTAAAGTTCTGTCTCACCACACTGGCTAACAAAAAGTCAGAAATGCAACCTCTTTGGGTATTCCAGCCCTGGATTCAACACCTGGAAACTAGACTTAATGATGAGTGGTTATTTAAAACTAATTTTATCAAACAAAGGGTTTTCCTGATCCCAAAGGACCAGCCACCTACCAAGGTCAATATATAACTCAGATCTTACCAATAATCACTCTGTTTCCAATCCTTTAGTATCTAATATCTAAAGGTTTATTTATAAAAAGAAAGGAAGAAAAGTGAGAGTTAAAATTGATTAAAGGAATCAAATACATACAATAATTGCAAAGTTCTTGAATCAGACTTGAAGCAGTGATGGAATAAACTACTGGCTTGTTAAGTCTCTGGTTGCTCCAAAATCATTGGAAAGTCCTCAGTCCCTTGGTTATAATGCTTCCATTAGTATAAGTTCATAGTCCAGAGGTTTGAGCAGGAAAGAGGCAAAATGGAGATGTTTCCAGGGCCTTGCATAGCTTAGGCTATGTGGAGAGAAACTCATTGTCTCAGTTTGTGGATGGAGTTTAGAGTCACATGAACAAGTCACATGCTCTTGTGTGCTTTGATGAGTCATAGCAGAGGCCACTACCCATACTCTAGTTAGAATGTTCACATGTATGTCCATCAGGTATGGATAGGCTTCTTCCAGGTTCATTGTGTTCATTGATGAGCCATCAACTTGAATATTCCATTCACAATGTGCTGGCCAGACTGGATACAAATTAGTCTGGGGGTGCTATCACTGGAGCAAACATATTTGAAATACAGGTACATAGTCAATATTCATAAGTTCAGATACAAAAATGATACATGCATGCAAATAGGATAATCATATTCAGCAAACCATAACTTTTCCATTGACACCTTACTTGACACACTTTGTACAAGATTTGTTGTGATTATATAGCAGTGGTAGCAACAATGATCTACATGGTCATATTTTAATCATATAATGTCACACCTATCTCTATTGGAAATACTGTGCCTGATGGAGTAAATGTATTGATGCATCCTAGAATTGCATTAGCCCTTTTCATGGCCACATCACATTAGCAGTTCATGGGCATCCTGTGACCAACCAATACACACAGGTTCTTCTCCTCCTCTGTCACTTCCAGGTGGCAAGTCGCCAGTTTATTGCAAGAATTATTGTTGTTAGTCCCTAAGTGCATAACCTTGCACTTTACATTATTAAATTTCATCCCATTTCTATTACTCCAATTTTCAAGGTCGTCCAGATCTTATATGATATTCTGGTCCTCTGTATTGGCAATACCTCCCAACTTGGTGCCATCTGCAGATTTTATTAGGCCTCTCCCACTTTTTGTACCAGGGTCATTAATGAAAATGTTAAATAAGATTGGTCCCAAGATCGATCCCTGAGAAACTCCACTAGTTACCTCCCTCCAGCCTGACAGTTCACATTTCAGCATGACTCTTTGTACTCTCCCCTTTAACCAGTTCCTTCCCCAACTTTTGATTCCTCTCCAGTGTAACTAATAATTCCATGTGTAACTGTATCAAATGCCTTACTGAAATCAAGGGTTTGACCCCCAAGTTTATGGATTCATTAAAAATCCTTGCTGTAGGGCTTGCAATTTCATATGCCATTTCCTTTAATATTCTTGGATGGAGAGTATCCAGGCCTCTCAGTTTGGACCCATTAAACTGACTGAGTCTGGCTTGTGGTAATTTCTGTTTCCATATCCTTGTTCCCATTAGCCACCTTTCCATTGTCCCCAAGCTTCTCATTACTCTTATTAAAAATTGAGGCGAAGCATTCACTTAGGTGTTGGGCCATGCCTACATTATATTTGATCCCCTCTCCATTCTCAGTGCTTACAGATCCCACTTCTGAGAATCATAGAATATTAGGGTTGAAAGAGACCTCAGGAGGTCATCTAGTGCAACCCCCTGCTCAAAGCAGGACCAACACCAACTAAATCATACCAGCCAAGGCTTTGTCAAGACAGACCTTATAAACCTCTAAGGATGGAGATTCCACCACCTCCCTAGGTAACCCATTCCAGTGCTTCACCACCCTCTTAGTGAAATAGTGTTTCCTAATATCCAACCTAAACCTCCCCCACTGCAACTTCAGACCATTGCTCCTTGTTCTGTCATCTGCCACACTGAGAACCATTAAGCTCCATTCTCTTTGAAAACCCCTTTTAGGTAGTTCAGCTGCTTTCAAATCCTTCCTCACTCTTCTCCTCTGCAGACTAAATAACCCCAGTTCCCTCAGCATCTCCTCATAAGTCATGTGCCCCAGCCCTCTAATCATTTTCGTTGCTGGACTCTCTCCACTTTTTCCACATCCATTCTGTAGTGGGGGGCCCAAAACTGGACACAATACTCCAGATATGGCCTCACCAGTGTCGAATAGAGGGGAATAATCACATCCCTCGGTCTGCTGACAATACTCCTACTAATACAGCCTAATATGCCGTTGGCCTTCTTGACAACAAGGACACATTGCTGACTCATATCCAGTTTCTCATCCACTGTAATCCCCAGGTCCTTTTCTGCAGAACTGCTGCTTAGCCAGTCGGTCCCCAGCCTGCAGCAGTGCATGAAATTCTTCCTTCCTAAGTGCAAGACTCTGCACTTGTCTTTGTTGAACCTCATCAGATTTCTTTTGGCCCAATCCTCCAATTTGTCTAGATCATGCAAAATCCTATCCCTACCCTCCAGTGTATCTACCTCTTCCCTCATTTTAGTGTCATCTGTGAATTTGCTGAGGGTGCAGTTAATCCCATCATCCACATAATTGATTCTTGCCTTGTTTTATTTTTATTTATATGGCTAAAGAACCGTTTACTGTTGGTTTTAATTTTCTTTGAAAGGTCCAACTGTGCTTGGCTTTTTGGCGGTTCTCACTTTTTCTCTATACTTTCTGACCTCCAACGAGTAGCTTTCCTTGCTGATCCATCTCTTCTTCCATTCCTTGTAGGCTTTCTGCTTTCTCTTAATCACCTGCATGAGATGGTTACTTATCCAGTTTAGTCTGCATCCCTTCCCTGTGAATTTTTCTGTGTGGTCCTTGCTACTTACCAGTACTAAATCTAAAATGGCATCCCTGGTCGTAGTTCCCTGGTATTGTCTTGATGCACGTTAAGGACAGCGTCTGTCCCATTTATGGCTAGAGATAATTTTAAAGTCTTCTGAAGCTGGAGAATGAGTTCAGGCTGATATAGGCACAGTGAGGATTCTTATGAATTTGCACTACTCTGGAAACATAATGCTTCCAGAGTACTGCAAATGACTCCAAAATCTCTTTCTTGATGGGTAACAGCTAATGTAGACACCATCATTTTGCATGTATTGTTGGGATTATATTTTGCCATGTGCATTACTTTGCATTTGACATTGAATTTCATCTGCCATTTTGTTGCCAAGTCACCCAGTTTTGTGAGATCCCTTTGTAACTCTTTGCAGTCTGGTTTGGACTTAACAATCTCGAGTAATTTTGTATCATCTGCAAGCTTTTCCACCTTACTGTTTACCCCTTTTTGCAGATCATTTATGAATATGTTCAACAGCTCTGGTCCCAGTACAAGCCTCTGGGGGACACGGCTAGTTACTTCTTTCCATTCTGAAAATGGACCATTTATTCCTACCCTTTGTTTCCTATTTTTTAACCAGAGTGCCTGGGAATGCTTTCAGTGTCATCTAAAGATCCTTAATTTAATTTAATGACAAGCCTTTTGTTATCTTAATCACCCTGCCTCTGTTTCTAAGCAACCTCCCTGCCCCAAGGACAGAAGTTGTTAGCAGCACAGAACTCGTCACATTCTACACTCAAGCGCTGGCTCCTGAGTGCTGAGCACCCAATATTTGTTTCCATGATTGCTTGAGCCCCAGAGCACCCCTGGAGTCCTATGTCCCCTCTTGTTGCTTCAATGACTGGTGAAGAAATCTGTCAGCTATCACATCCAGGGATTGCCAGGCCCTATCGTTATTAGTAGCACTGGCCTGTATCTGGGAAATTAAAGTATCCCATAATCACATAAATCCCTGTAATGTTTTATTTAATTAAAAATATTCCAAAGGTCTCTCTCCATATCCAAATTATATCCTGGGGTCTATAGCAGACCCCAAACACTGTCCCAGTGGAGCATTCGCTACCTTTCTTCCCCAAAGTGATTTTAACCTGAATAGATTCTGTTTTATTCATTCAGTCACTTCTAATTTCTTCACAGTCTACCTTGTCATTAATATACAATGCAACTTCACACTTTAACCTTTATTTCTGTCGTTCCTGAATAGCACATACCATTCAATACCTGTACTCCAGTCATGACTACTAGTCCCACCATGTTATCCCTATAATATCTGGTTTCACTTCCTGCACCAATAGTTCTAGTTCCTCTATTTTATTTCCCAAGCTCCTTGCATTGATGTACAGATTTTGTAGTTGTTTTTGCTTGTCTTTGCTCAGATTCCTTGCCTGATTGGGTACAGTTATCTACTGCCAGTGTCACCTGCCTGACTGTTACTGTCATTGGCACTGTCTTTCCTCTTCTTGTTCGCCTTTGTACTTTGAAGCTCATAACATTTCCCAGAATTTACATTAGCTAAGTCTTCTCCCTAGCAACATTACATACAAGATAAGTTCATGGAGGATAGGTCCATCAATGGCTAGCAGCCATTATGGGCAGGGATGGTGTCCCTAGCCTCTGTTTGCCAGAAGCTAGGAATGGGTGACAGGGGATGGATCCCTTGATGATTACTGTTCTGTTCATTCCCTCTGGGGCACCTGGCATTGGCCACTGTCAGAAGACAGGATAGTGGGCTAGGTAGACCCTTTGTCTGACCCAGTATGGCTGCTCTTATGTTCTTATGTTCTCTTAATACATACACATTTGCATTTTTAATACAATGAACTCCTAAAAACTTGACACTTAATTCAATAAGGTTTAACTTAATAAGATTTGCAAGCCAGAGACTACTAGTGTAATGGCCATTACTGGATACTGTGTCCAGGTTTTGTATACACACTTTTAAAAGGATGTTGAAAAGTTGGAGACGGTTCAAAGAAGAGTCCCAAGAATGACTTGAGCTCTGGAAAACCTGCCTTGCAGTTACAGACTTCCTCAGGCTCCTTGGAAAATCCCATCCTGAATCTATTTAGTTTATCAAACTGAAGGCTGAGGCAACTTTTCTCTTTGACAGTCTCTCAGATACTTTCGCCCTGCAGGGGAACTGTTACCCCTTTTCATCCAAGCAGCTAGCCAAAGTTCGGGCCCTGTAGTTTGTTTCCATTCAGAAGAGAAATTGATGAGACAGGTGTTTCTTTGATCTAAAGATCCTGGCCTTGTTCACAGAGCAGAGATACAGCCCCTCCCAGCAGGAGTAAAACCACTTTAGTATTTAGCCAATACATTTCTGAGCTGTCTCACTTATCCCTTTGTTTTATTAGCACAAAAAGTGGGAATGTGCTAATAAAGTTTGCAGATGACACAAAGCTGGGGGGTATTGCTAACACAGAGAAGGACCGGGATATCATACAGGAAGATCTGGATGACCTTGTAAACTGGAGTAATAGTAATAGGATGAAATTTAATAGTGAAAAGTGCAAGGTCATGCATTTAGGGATTAATAACAAGAATTTTAGTTATAAATTGGGGACACATCAGTTGGAAGCAACAGAGGAGGAGAAGGACCTTGGAGTATTGGTTGATCACAGGATGACTATGAGCCACCAATGTGATATGGCCATTAAAAAAGCTAATGCGGTTTTAGGATGCATCAGGCGAGGTATTTCCAGCAAAGATAAGGAGGTGTTAGTACTGTTATATAAGGCACTGGTGAGACCTCATCTGGAATACTGTGTGCAGTTCTGGTCTCCCATGTTTAAGAAGGATGAATTCAAACTGGAACATGTTCAGAGACGGGCTACTAGGATGATCCGAGGAATGGAAAACCTGTCTTATGAAAGGAGAGTCAAAGAGCTTGGCTTGTTTAGCCTAACCAAAAGAAGGTTGAGGGGGGATATGCTTGCTCTTTATAAATATATCAAAGGGATTAATATTAGGGAGGGTGGGGAATTATTTAAGCTTAGTACCAATGTAGACACAAGAATAAATGGGTATAAACTGGACACTAGGAAGTTTAGACTTGAAATGAGATGAAGGTTTCTAACCATTAGAGGAGTGAAGTTCTGGAACAGCCTTCCAAGGGGAGTAATGAGGGCAAAAGACATATCTGGCTTTAAGACTAAGCTTGATAAGTTTATGGAAGGGATGGTATGATGGGATAGCTTAATTTTGGCAATTGATCTTTGATTATCAGCAGGTAAGTATGCCCAGTGGTCTGTGATGGGATGTTAAATGGGATGGGATCTGAGTTACTGCAGAGAATTCTTTCCTGGGTGCTGGCTGGTGAGTCTTGCCCACATGCTCAGGGTTTAGCTAATCGCCATATTTGGGGTCGGGAAAGAATTTTCCTCCAGGGCAGATTAGCAGAGGCCCTGGAGGTTTTTCGCTTTCCTCTGCAACGTGGGGCATGGATCACTTGCTGGTGGATTCTCTGCAGCTTGAGGTCTTCAAACCACAATTTGAAGTCTTCAATAACTCAGACCTAGGTTAGGGGTTTGTTATAGAAGTGGATGGGTAGGATTCTGTAGCCTGCTTTGTGCAGGAGGTCAGACTAGATGATCATATTGGTCCCTTCTGACCCTAAAGTCTATGAGTCTTGGATGGTAACCTGTGCTTAATTTAGGGCTGCCAGATGTCTGGTTTTCGACCGGAACACCCGGTCCAAAAGGTACCCTGGAGACTCCGGTCAGGATATTAAAAGTCTGGTCAGCGTTGCAGTGGGGGCCCAGGGCTAAACCAGGGTCCCTGCCTGCCCTAGTTCCACGGGGCTCCTGGAAGCTGACACCAGGTCTCCGCAGCTCCCATTGGCCAGGAACCGCAACCAATGGGAGCTGTGGGGGCAGCACCTGTGGGCACATGGGGAGCGCGCAGAGTCTCCCTGGCCACCCATGTGCCTAGAGGCTGCAGGAACCTGGTGGCCACTGCCTGGGAGCTGCGGAAAGCGCCGCAGTAAACCTGCACCCTGAACCCTCTACCACACCCCAACCCCGTGCCCCAGCCTGGAGCCCCCACACACAAACTCCCTCCGTGAACCTGCACCCCCCCTCACCTGAACCCCCTCCTGAACCCCAGTCCTCTCATCCCCGGCCCCACCCCATAGCCCACACCGCCAGCCACAGCCCACAATCCCTGCTGCACTCCAAACCCCTTGTCCCTATCCCCACACTCAGGGCTCAAGTAAGGTGTTGGCACTCTAGGCTCATGCCTAGGGCTCTTATTCCTGGCATTGCAGCAGAATCTCAGTTTATATTTTAAAAAAGTACATTTCTAGCCCTCTTGGTTATGAAGAAAATGGGAGTGCCATGCAATACAGCAGTGTCTGCCTGGATCAGCAGAGAGCTTGTGACCATAGAGGTGTCCAAAAAACAAAAAATTTCCTTTCACAAAAAAAATTGAAGTTTCAAAATTTGTTTTCATTCCACATCAAAATGATGACTGAGATCTCTAGAAAAACTGAGTGAGAAACACACCCCCCGAGTCAGTGCCGTCTAGAATAGCCCATAACCTGGTGGCTAGGCCACTCATCTGGGATGCAGGAGATCCATCTTCCCGCTCTGCCTGCATCTCTTTTTGGACGAAAGAATATTTAATTACTTATACGAAGAGGAACAGCTCTAACAAGAGGAGAGGAGAGAGAGAGAGAGAGAGTAACTCCATAGTCCCATAGCTAGAACACTCAGGCTGTAGGAAACCCAGCTTTTAGTTTTCTTCTTCCTTTGAATCAGGAAGAGGGAGTGCCCTAACCATTGGGCTACTGGCCATTGGCTCTCTCTGGTTTTGCCCAGGAAATTCCATCCTGGACCTGAGAAACCTTCCCAATGGAAGTTTTGTCAAAACCAATACATTTCCACAGGAAGTTCTGGGTTTTGATGAATCGGCATTGGCTGGCAGAAATTTCTGCCAGAAAAATGTTTCATCGAAAAATTCCCAACCAGCTCTACTCATGATATAGTTACAGTATGAATTAAAGTTACTTAAAAAAATAGAGGAAGTAGCCCAAAATAACCCCTAAAATACAAATCTGTTAAAATCTAGCTTACTCAGCACACTTTCTCCTAATAAGAAGTAAATTTGTAGATTCCCCAATTTGTACATTTTAAAGCGAGAAGGGACCATTATGATCATCTAGTTTGACCTCTTGCAGAACATGGGACAGAAACCTCATTCAGGGGTTCCTGCAGCAGAGATAATTATTCATTCCCAATACATGAGTGGACAGTATCAAGCCCAATGAAGCAAGGTGGAACTATCTCTTAAGAAGACATTCCAGTTTCTCTTCAGAGATTTCAAGTGATGATGAATTTCTCTCTTCTTCAGGGAAGCTGTTCTAATGATTACTTACTGGTAAGAATTTACAGCTTATTTCCAAATTACAGTTTCTAATTTTGATTTCCAAGCTTTGAATTTTGTTACACTTTTATCTTCTAGATCAGGGGTTCTCAACCCCTGGGGTTGTGACCAGATTTCAAGAGGGTCATGGTGTACCTCTCTTTCTCCCATTCTTTCCTTTCCCTCAAATAAAATAATTTTTCTAAAGCTCATACTTGTGGAGATAAATTTGAAAATGTGAAATGAACATAAACTGATGCAGTAATGCTTTCCTGAATCCTCACAGAGCTTTTGAGAGGTGTGAATGGCACCATCCATCACAGTCAAAATCTTGTGGACTCTGCCAGTTGGAATTTAACATTTTCATTACACCACAGAGTTCAAGATTATTGCCATGGAATTTACTGTTTTGCTGCAACTAGGCACCCAACATTTTGTTTTGTCCCACTGGCCTGCTACCTTTTGCTCTCCAGCCTCCCCTCTACCCCCAAGGGGGAGTTAACTGGATTCCAGCGCATGCTCCCCACAGTGTTCTGTGGCACCAAGCAACAGAGGAGGGCCACATCCATTCTCCTTTTGTGACCTTTTCATCATTCTTCTGTGATCTGCCACTTGAAACCTGACTTTCCTCTTTGGGAGACACAAAACATATCTGTGATGGGGCAGAGATGCCCCGCACCAGCAATGAGGGAGTTAAGGAGGCTGTCAGGTTCTCCACTGGCAATGAAGGGTTTGGGGAAAGCCTGAAGATCCAGTTGGCCCACCCTGCTACACCTCCAGCTAGTATCACGCATGGGAAGGGAGATAAAAGAAGAGAGTCTAGCCCAGTTCAGGACTGAACAGGAAGGAGGACAAAAATCTGCTTCTCTTGGTGAAATTGAAGTCTGGTTCCGGCCCTGGGATGGATCTCGCGTGCTGGCCAGATCAACTCTCCTGGAAGGGATGAGTAGATCATGGGAAGGTAATTGGCTGAAGAACAAACTGGAAGACCAGCCCTTAATAGAAAGGTTAGTGAGATGATCCTGATTTTGTTCCTGATTACCTTTGAATCCTAAACACCCCCAAAAGGGTGTTTACACCCATTAATGCCAGACTGAAGGTTACTTTGGCTGAAGGACCAAAGCACCACTCTCTTGTACCTTACTGGGACAGAGACATACCAGTGGAGACCCACAGCTGGGTGAGTTGTGCACAGAAGGGCTACAAGGGGGAAGTACCTCAGAAGCCCTATTACAATATCCTAGCATGACTCTCAGTTACTGTAATACTGTAAAGAGGTTTTCACAGTAGTGGTCAAGGGATTCTGAGAGGTTCATATGGCCTTTAAAGACCAACTTTACAAAAGTAACCACTGAATTCTTCAAGTGAAAATGTACAGACTTACAGAATCAGAAGACTATTTTGTCGATGTCAGTGCTGTAAACATCAGACTTAGTGTCACAGTAAATTGTGAAAGCTGCCAAGACTCAGAGAATTGAGAATCTACTGATTGTGTCCTGAGCCTCAGATGTCATCAGTGTTATGTTGGGACTTGCTGCTAGCAATCAACATCACAGCCGTTCCCCTCTCCAAAGATGCAGTCAGACAACAAGTTTGTGATGTAGCTGGGGGTCAGGAACAGCGGAGTAGAAGAGTTTGGGGAAGCCAGTACTTCTCAGTACAATAGGAGGACCCTACAGATATGTCTTCCTGTGTACAGCTTTTATCTGTTGTCCAATCTGAGTGGGAAGGAGCTATACAAGAGGACTGCCTGTTTCACCTTCCGCTGACAGTATGTGCTATAGGGACACAACATCTTTGACACTATCCAACAATCAGTTCTTCCAGGTGCGTTGGATAGGCACTGCTGGGTTGATATTTGCATTGGTGGTGCCTGACTTATGATAGAAAAACACAGCACCTTGGACTAGACTCCAAAGGACAAGAAGAGACGAAATTCTTGAATTACCTATACAACAATGCTAGGAGCCCGGGTAACAAGGAAGAGGAATTGGAATTGCTGATTTATGAGCATAAGTTTGATCTAGTTGGTATTACTGAATCCTGATGGGATAATTCGTATGAGGTGAATGTCAAAATAAATGTTTATAACTTAATTTAGGAAGGATCAAGCGGGATGGAGTGTAGCAGTGTTTTACCAATATAATAAAGACCAGCAGGATCTTATTAAGAGGGATAAGGCAAAGATGCCACATTTATTGTAACTATAATAACAAAGCAAAAGATAAAAATAAACAACGTTGATATATATATATCAGATGCACCTGATGCTCCTGGAGGTTGGCAGCAGAACCAGAGACTCAAAGTCCTCAGTCTTTGGGGTTCATTTTTACAGGAATTAATTCCCATGTTAGTCTATGGGAGCTGTTTCATCCTGCTGTTGCTGACTCAATCGGCAGATGGCACATTCCTGGTGGTGCCACACTGTCCAAAGTTTGTGTTTTTCATCCTTTCAGGTGTTGGGGTGGATCTAGTTTACCCTCCGAGGGTTGTCTGGTGGTCCACTTGACACATTTTTCGGCCGATGGACATTTGAGTACGGAATTATTATCCATAGAGATTCTTTCTAGGCTGGCACCTCCCTAACCATCCATGTACATCAAGCATACATCAACATACATTCCATATCTTAACCATATTTTAATTTACTGTCTCCACCACTTTCGGGGTGTGTGCCTAGGAGCCGTTGCTGTTACAATGAAGTGAAAGTCACTTAACGGTTCATAGCGTTTGCTTACATTGTATCAATTATAGCTTAAGGCTCACAGCTTTCACTTCAAGAATAAAGTCAATTAACTTGTTTGTAATTGTTACAGAGTAATAGAGTATCTTTCACAGGACAGATACAATCAATGTTTTCTGCAGACAGGAGCTTACAAGTTTTAACAGAAGAACTAGAAGATTTTTATACTTGATGAAACTGGGGAGTCACTGTCACTTGGGGGAATCACTGTTAGTACCTTCTTTAATATCCCTACAACACTGTATGTCAAAAATAGAATTTCCTCTTTCCAAGTCACTGACAAGTCATAGGGAAGGATAGGAGAGAGGTCCTGGAGGCCAAATTTAGGCTGCTAGGTAAGAGATTGAAGTCCAGGAGATCAATGGTAGCATTCTCTGAAATGCTCCCTGTTCCATGCTCAGGGCCAGTTAGACAGGCAGAACTGCAGGGCTCAAAGCGTGGATGAAATGATGGTGTAGGAAGGAGGGGTTTCAATATATTAAGAACTGGGGGATCTTTTGAGAAAGAGGGAGCCTACATGGGAAGGATGGGCTCCATCTAAACCAAAATGGAACCAGATTCCTAGTACTTAAGATTAAAAAGTTCATAGAGCAGTTTTTAAAGTAAGGGTTGGGGGAAAGCCAGCAGATGTAGAGGAGCACGTGATTCAGACAGAGATATCCCTTAGGGGAGGATCTATTCATGGAGATTCTCTATGTCTTGGTAAGGAGGAGAGGATGGAAGATAATAAAATCCAGGTAGGATCTGATGAGAAACTGTCAAATGAAAAAGAGACCCATTCAATTACATTATGTAATGGCAGAGAGCTAAAAAGTGACAATTTCTTTAAATGCTTATATACAAATGCTTGAAGTCTATATAATAAGATGGGTAAACTAGAGTGCCTTGTATTAAATGAGGATATTGATATAATAGGCATCACAGAAACTTGGTGGAATGAAGATAATCAATGGGACACAGTAATACCAGGGTACAAAATATATCAGAAGGACAGAAAAGGTCGTGCTGGTGGGGGAATGGCACTATATGTGGAAGAAAGTATAGAGTCAAATGAAGTACAAATCTTAAATGAACCAAACTGTACCGTAGAATCTCTATGGATAATAATTCTGTGCTCGAATAATAAGAATATAGTAGTAGGGAGATACTACTGACCGCCTGACCAGGATGGCGATAGTGACTGTGAAATGCTCAGGGAGATTAGAGAGGCTATAAAAATAAAAAACTCAACAATAATGGGAGATTTCAACTATCCCCATATTGACGGGGTACATGTCACCTCAGCATGGGATGCAGAGATAAAGTTTCTTGACACCTTAAATGACTGCTTCTTGGAGCAGCTAGTCCTGGAACCCACAAGAGGAGAGGCAATTCTTGATTTAGTCCTAAGTGGAGCACAGGATCTTGTCCAAGAGGTGACTATAGCTGGAGCGCTTGGTAATAGTGACCGTAATATAATTAAATTTAACATCCCACTGGTGGGGAAAACACCTCGGCAGCCTACCACAGTAGCATTTACTTTCAGAAAGGGGGACTACAGAAAAACGAGGAAGTTAGTGAAACAGAAATTAAAAGGTTCAGTACCAAAAGTGAAATCCCTGCAAGCTGCATTGAAACTTTTTAAAGACACCATAATAGAGACTCAACTTAAATGTATACTCCAAATTAAAAAACATAGTAAGAGAACCAAAAACGTGCCACTGTGGCTAAACAACAAAGTAAATGAAGCAGTGAGAGGCAAAAAGGAATACTTTAAAAAGGAGAAGTTAAATCCTAGTAAGGAAAATAGAAAGGAGCATGAATTTTGTCAAGTAAAGTGTAAAAGTATAATTGGGAAGATCCAAAAAAGATTTGAAGAACAGCTAGCTAACGACACAAAAATTAACAGCAAACATTTTTAAGTACCTTAGAATCAGGAAGCCTGCTAGACAACCAGTGGGGACACTGGACAATTGAAATGCTAAAGGAGTACTCAAGGGTGATAAAGCCATTAAGGAGAAACTAAGGGTATGTCTTCACTATGAAATTAGGTTGATTTTACAGAAGTTGATTTTTAGAAATTGATTTTATACGGTCGCTTGTGTATGTCCCCACTAAGCACATTAAGTCGGTGGAGTGCGTCCTCACTACCATGGCTAGCATCAACTCATGGAGCTGTGCATTGTGGGAAGCTATCCCGCAGTTTCCACAGTCTCCTCTGTCCATTGGAATTCTGGGTTAAGCTGCCAGTGCTTGATGAGGCAAACACATTGTCATTGGTTGGTTTTGGGTACATGTCATCAGTCTCCCCTGCCTCTCTCCCTCCCTCTGTGAAAGCAACTGCAGACAATCATTTTGCATCTTTTTGCCTGGGTTACCCTTGCAGACGCCAATGCATGGCAGGCATGGAGCCCACTCAGCTCACTGCTGCTGTTGTGAGCATTGTAAACATCTTGCGTATTATACTGCAGTATGTGCAGAACCTGGCTAAGAGATGGCAGCACGAGGACAATTGTGAGGAGGACATGGACACAGACTTTACTGAAAACACAGGATGTGGCAATTGGGACATCATGGTGGCAGTGGGGCTGGTTAATACAGTGGAACGCCGATTCTGGGCCAGGCAAACAAGCACAGACTAGTGGGACCGCATAGTGTTGCAGGTATGGGATGATTCCCAGTGGCTGTGAAACTTTCACATGCATAGGGCCACTTTCCGGGAACTCTGTGAGTTGCTTTCCCTCGCCCTGAAGCACAGGAATACCAAGATGAAAGCTGCCCTGACAGTTGAAAAGCGAGTGGCGATAGCCCTGTGGAAACTTGCAACACCTGATGCTACCGGTCAGTCGGGAATCAATTTGGAGTGAGCAAATCTACTGTGGGGGCTGTTGTGATTCAAGTAGCCAGTGCAATCACTGATGTTCTGCTATCAAGGGTAGTGACTCTGGGAAATGTGCAGGTCATAGTGGATGGCTTTGCTGCATTGGGGTTCCCTAGCTGTGGTGGGGCAATAGACAGAATGACTATCCCTATCTTGGCACCGGAACACCTTGCCAGCCAGTACGTAAACCGCAAGGGGTACTTCTCAATGGTGCTGCAAGCACTGGTGGATCACAAGGGATGGTTCACCGACATCAATGTGGGATGGCCAGGAAAGGTGCACGACACTCACATCTTTAGGAACTCTGGGCTGTTTGAGCAGCTGCAAGAAGGGACTTATTTCTCAGACCAGAAAATTACTGTTGGGGATGTTGAAATGCCAATAGTTATCCTTGGAGACCCAACCTACCCCTTGCTCCCATGGCAGCCTGGACACTAGTAAGGAGTAGTTCAACTATAGGCTGAGCAAGTGCAGAATGGTGGTAGAGTGTGCCTTTGGACGTTTAAAAGCTTGCTGGTGCTGTTTGCTGACTAGGTTAGACCTCAGCGCAACAAATATTCCCATTGTTATTACTGCTTGCTGTGTGCTCCATAATATCTATGAGAGTAAGGGGGAGATGTTTATGGTAGGGTGGGAGGTTGAGGCAAATCACCTGGCTGCCAGTTTTGAACAGCCAGAAACCAGGGCGACTAGAAGAGCTCAGCTAGGCACACTGCGCATTAGAGAGGCTTTGAAAACCACTTTCAAGACTGGCCAGGCTATGGTGTGACAATTGTGTGTGTTTCTCCTTGATGCAAACCCGCCTCCTTTGTTGATTTTAATTCTCTGTAAGCCTGCCACCCTCCCCCCTTTGATCACAGCTGGCAAAGGAAATAAAGTCAGTATTGTTTTGAAACCATGCATTCTTTCTTTATTAATTTAAAAAAAGGTGAGATAACTGATAAGGTAGTCCGGGTGGGGTGGGGGGACGCGGGGAGGAGGGAAGGACAAGGCCACATTGCTTATTGTAGCCACACTACAAATCAAAACTGCTTGAATGACAGCCTTCTGTTGCTTGGGCCATCCTCTGGAGTGAAGTGGCTGGGTGCTCTGAGCCTCCCCCTCCCACATTCTTGGGCGTCTGGGTGAGGATCATATGGAACTTGGGGAGGAGGGCAGGTGGTTGCACAGTGGATGGAGCGGCAGTCTGTGCTCTTGTTGGCTTTCCTGCAGCTCCACCAGACACCTGAGCATGTCTGTTTGCTCCCCCATTACCCTCAGCATTGCATCCTGCCTCTGCTCATTGTGCTCACTTAATGCTTTCCTGGACTCTGCCACTGAATGCTTCCATGCATTCAGCAGTGCCCTATCAGTGCAGGAGGACTGCATGAGCTCGGAAAACATGTCATCACGAGTGTGTTTTTTTCACCTTCTAACCTGCAGTAACCTCAGGGACGGAGATGATGGGGGAGCACAGAAACATTTGCACCTGCTGGGAGATAAAAAGGTAGAGTAAAATTTAAGACAATACATTTCTGAGAAAAAAAGGCAGACTCTTTCACAGTGAATCAAGCAATTCACAGCAGATAGTACATGTGCTTTAGGTACAAGGTCACGTTTGGCTTCCATATTGAGCGCCTGCCGGTATGGTGGCACCTCACACATGGCTGGGCAACAGAATTCGGTTTCTCGGCAGCCATGGTAAGCCAAAGGGTACACGGGGTTGGCTTCTAATGCCTTCATAACATGTGGGAATGTTTTCAAACTGCAGCACCCTCCTTTCCCATAGCAAGCAATACCGGTTAGGTTTGTCATTTAAAAGAGGGTCTGCGGTTTTTGGGTGGATGTGCAGCACACACCTTCCCCTCCACCCCTCTGTGTGGCTATCTGGGATGATCTCTTCATCCCTCCTGCCTCTGCGTGGCTATTCTCAGGGATGATCCCTTTTAGCCAAGCACAAACAGCCCGGCATGAACGGGGTCCTATTATTGTTCCCTTACAAAAATTCCCCTATTTCAACCAGGTGACCATGAATGATATCATTCTCCTGAGGCTAACACAGAAAGATATAGACTGAATGTTGCTTGAATGCGACCAAAACCTAAGACCATTCACTGCCATGCTTTGTGCTGCAGTGATTCCAAACTACTTGCTACTGGCTTGGCGTGGTAAAGTGTCCTACCATGGAGGACAAAATAAGGCAGCCCTCCCCAAAAATCTTCTGCAAAGGCTTTCAGAGTACCTCCAAGAGAGCTTCATGGAGATGTCCCTGGAGGATTCCAGCTCCATCCTCAGACACGTTAACAGACTTTTCCAGTAGCTGTACTGGCTGTGAACACATCCCAAGTCTTCAGGGCAAATCAAACATTAAACACTATTGCTTTTAAATCCTGTACTGTAGTTACAAATGTGCACTCACCAGAGGTGCCTTCTCTGCCTTCAGGTCGGGGATCCCACCTTGGGAGGGTATTTGCTCCAGGGTGATGAAAAGGTCCTGGCTGCCGGGGAGAACGGGTTCACCACTTGCCTGCTGTGCATTCGCCTCCTCATCCTCATCCACAAAATCTTCCTCCGTGTTGCATGAGACTCCCCTCTTGCAGGTGTCCATGGGCAGTGGTGGGGTAGTGGTAGGGTCCCTCCCTAGAATGCCATGCAGGTGATCATAGAAGCAGCATATATGGGGCTCTGACCCGGAATGACCATTTGCCTCCTTTGTCTTTTGGTAGGCTTGCCTAAGCTCCTTAACTTTCACAGGGCACTGCTGTGTGTCCCTGTTGTAGCCTCTGTCCATCATGCCCTGTGCAATTTTGGCATATATATTAGCATTTCTTCTTTTTGATCGGAGTTCTGCTTGCACAGATTCTTCTCCCCATACAGCAATCAGATCCAGTGTCTCCTGTTCAGTCCATACTGGAGCTCGTTTGTGATTCTGGGGGGAATGCATGGTCACCTGTGCTTCTGAGCTCACCATGCTGACCAAACAGGAAATGAAATTCAAAATTTCCTGGGGCTTTTCCTGTGTACCTGGCTAGTGCATTGAAGTTGAAAGTGCTGTCCAAAGCGGTCACATTGGAGCACTCTGGGATAGCTCCCAGAGGCCAATACCATTGAATTGCGTCTGCACTACTCCAAATTCAACACAGCAAGGTTGATTTTAGCACTACTCCCCTCACTGGGGAGGAGTACAGAAGTCGATTTTAAGAGCCCTTTAGGTCGACACATTCATTATAAAATCAACCTAACACGGCTAAATTCGACCTAACCCCATAGTGTGGACCAGGGCTCTATGAATTTTTTGCACTGATCTTCACAACTGAGAATGTGAGGGAGATTCCTAAACCTGAGCTATTCTTTTTAGGTGACAAATCTGAGGAAGTGTCCCATATTGAAGTGTCATTAGAGGATGTTTTGGAATAAATTGATAAATTAAATAGTAAGAAGTCACCAGAACCAGATGGTATTCGCTCAACAGTTCTGAAGGAGCTGTGGTTTGTAACCTATCATTTAAATCACCTTCAGTAGCAAATGACGGGAGGATAGCTAATGTGATTCCAATTCTTAGAAAGGGCTCCAGAGCTGACCATGGCAATTACAGGCCTGTAAGCCTGAGTTCAGTCCCAGGCAAACTGATTGAAACTATAATAAAGAACACAATTGTCAGGCACATAGATGAATATGATTTGTCGGGGAAGAGTCAGCGTGGTTTTTGTAACAGGAAATCATGCCTCAACAATCTACTAGAATTCTTTGAAGGGGGTCAACAAGCATGTGGAATGGGGGGATCCAGTGGATATAGTGTACTCACCAAAGGCTCTTAAGTAAAGTAAGCTGTCATGGGATGAAAGGAAAGGTCCTCTGGTGGATCGGTCGCTGGTTAAAAGATAGAAAACAAAGAGTAGGAATAAATGGTCAGTTTTCAGAATGGAAAGAGGTAAACAGTGGTGTACCCCAGGGGTCTGTTCTGGGACTAGTACTATTCAACATAGTAATAAATGCTCTGGAAAAAGGTAAACAGTGAGGGCAAAATTTGCAGATGATATAAAACTGTTCAATATAGTTAAGTCCAAAGCACACTGTGAAGGGTTACAAAGGGATCTCATAAAACTGGGTGACTGGACAACAAAATGGGAGATGAAATTCAATGTTGGTAAATGTAAAGTAATGCACATTGGAAAACATAATCCCAGCTATACATCTAAAATGATGGGATCTAAATTACCTGTTACCACTTAAGAAAGAGATCTTGGAGTCATTGTAGATAGTTCTCTGAAAACATCCACTCAATGTGCAGTGGCAGTCAAAAAAAAGCTAAGAGAATGTTGGGAATCATTAGGAAAGGGATAGATAATAAAACACAAAATATCACATTGCCGCTATATAAATCCATAGTACACACACATCTTGAATGCTGCGTGCAGATGTGGTCACCCTGTCTCAAAAAAAGATATATTGGAATTGGAAAAGGTTCAGAAGAGGGCAACAAAAATGATTAGGGGTATGGAACAGCTTCCGTTTGAGGATAGAGTGATAAGATTTGGACTTTTCAGCTTGGAAAAGAAATGACTAAGGGGGGATCATGACTGGTGTGGAGAAAGTAAATGTTATTTACTCCTTCTCATAACACAAGAAATAGGGGTAACAAAATGAAATTAATAGTCCATGGGTTTAAAACAAACAATAGGAAGTATTTCTTCACACAGTGCAGTCAACCTGTGGAACTCTTTGCCAGAGGATGTTGTGAAGGTCAAGACTATAACAGGGTTTAAAAAAAGATAAATTCATAGAGGATAGGTCCATCAATGGCTGTTAGCCAGGATAGGCAGGGATGGTGTCCCTAGCCTCTGTTTGTCACTTGATTACCTATTCTGTTCATTCCCTCTGGGGCACGTGGCATTGGCCACTGTTAGAAGACAGGATACTGGGCTAGATGGACCTTTGGTCTGATCCAGTATGGAGGTTTTTATGTTCTCTTAGTATATACACATTTGCATTTTTAATACAACGAACTCCTAAAAAACTGACACTTAATTCAATAAGGTTTAACTTAATAAGATTTTCAAGACAGAGGTCATTAGTGTAATGACCATTACTGGATACTGTGTCCAGGTTTTGTATACACACTTCTAAAAGGATGTTGAAAAGTTGGAGACGGTTCAAAGAGTCACAAGAATGACTATGTATGGCTGTTCTTATGTTCTTATGTACGTTTTTAACGTCCTAATAGATGAAGCACAAGATGGGATACTAGTTGGTGTCTGATACAGACCACAAAATAACATTAGGGAACGGGATGACCAGTTCCTTAAACATCTATCTATAATAAGTAGGTAAAAAACATTCCTGATCATAGGGGGACTCAATTTGAAAGACATATGCTGGAAGTCTCATGCTGCCAGTACTAAAGAATCCTTGGAAATTCTAAATGTTATCGATGACAATTTCCTAACTTAATGTATTGCACCAAACACAGGGAGATACTATATTAGGCCTCATCTTGACAGATAAAGAGGACTTTATCACAGATCTAAAAATTAATGGTAACTCAGGTACATGTTCATGACTTGATTACATTTATAATGTGCAAAGAGAATAAAGTCCACCCCAGTGATATATATAATAAGTGCTTTAAAAGGGCCAATTTCACAAAACTGAAAACAATTATGGGCCAAATCAGCAGGGAGGAAGAATTTAATCAGAAAAATGTGAATGATAATTGGGAATTGTTCAAGAACACTTTACTAGATGCCCAAAAAGCCACAATCCCATAAACAAGGGAGAGGGCCATAGTAGTTAAAAAACTGACCTGGTTTAGTGGGGAGGTGAAGGCAGAGATAATAATATATAACAAATGGAAAAAAGGGGAAATTAATAGTAATGAATATAAATAGGAAGTTAGGAATTGTAGAAAATTGATAAGGTAAGCACAGGGACAGAAGGAGAAATCTGTGGCCAACAGGGTTAAGGACAATAAAAGGAGGGTTTTAAAAGTATATTAAGAACAAAATGAATCCTAACAATGACATTGCTCCATAACTAGATGGAAAAGGTAACATTATCAGTAATAATACAGAAAAGACTGAAGTGTTCAATTAATATTTCTGTTCTGTTTTTGGGAAAACAACATGATGTAGACATATCATCTGACAACACTCTTTCCATTCCACTAGTAACTCAGGATGATGCTAAGCAGCAGCTACTGAAGTTAGACCTTTTAAAATCAGCAGCTCCTGATAACTTGCACCCAAGAATTTTAAAACAGCTGGCTGAGGAGCTCACTGGACCGTTAAGTCTTGAAACACCAGTTCCATAAGTCTGGAAGAAAGCTAATGTGCCAATATTTTTAAAAGATGAATGAAATAACCCAATTAATTATAAGCCTGTCAGTCTGACATTGATCCCTGGCAGGATAATGGAGTGTTTAATACGGGACTAGATTAATAAAGAATGAAAGAAGGGTAGTACAGTGAATGCCAGTCAACATGAGTTCATGGAAAACAGACCCTGTCAAACTAATGTGATAGCTTTTTTTATGAGATTACAGATTTGATTGATAAAGGGTATATCACTGATATAATAAACTTAGACTTCTGTGCGGCATTTGACTATATACTGGATGACCTTTGGACCAAAACTGGACACAGTACTCCAGCTGAGGCCTAACCAGCGCTAAGTAGAGCGGTACTATCACCTTCTGTGACTTGCATTCTATGCCTCTGTTAATGCAACCTAAAATTGCATTTGCTTTTTTTGCAACATCATTGCATTGCTGACTCATGCTGAGGGTGTGATTCACCACAACTGCCAAGCCAGTTATCCCCCATTCTGTATTTGTGCATTTGGTTTTTATTCCCTAAGTATAGCACCTTACGTTTGTCTTTGCTGAGTTTCATTTTGTTGCCTATAATCCAGTTCTCCAATTTATCAAAATCTCTCTGAATTTTAGCTTTATCCTCCAAAGTGTTGGCAAACCCCTTCCCCCTCCAGCTTTGTGTTATCTGCAAATTTGATCAGTTTGCACTCTATTCCTGCATCTAGGCCATTTATAAAGATATTAAACAACACCGGACCCAGCCCAGTTCCCTGTGGAACATCACTTGAGACCTCCCACCCATCTGACATCATTCCATTAATAGCTAATCTTTGTTTGTGGTTGTTTAACCAATTACACTGGTCTACAATTTTTGAGAAGTCGTCTGCTTCAGAGATAAAATGTGATATTTATTATGTATTTTGGTGTGCTGAATTCAAATATGACAATTAAAACAACTGATTGGCTACTGTTTTTAAGATATTTAAGTTTTTACATTTTATGTCTACGTATATTGTGTAGATAGTAGAATTTTAATCATAAATTGTAAACCTAGGTCTTTTCATGTGTTTATGGTTGCTTTACATGATAATATTTCACCTGTCCTGTTTATGTAACACTTTAAAAATCAGCAAAAGGGTTATATAAATAAAATTTATTATGAAACAAAAGGCAAAAAACTGTTATGTACATAGTTTAGTCCTATTCAGTGTCTACTCGGCGCTCCTTGGCTTGTCTCTTGTATTCATTAAATGGAGCATCTCTTGTCACCGTCCAGCAATAGTCTGCAAGCATTGATGGGCTCCATTTGCCCTGATAGCCTGCCAGGAGATTCCACTGCTGTAGTCTGGAGCCCAACAGCTCTGCCTTACTCATTCAGTTCACCTTGTGTTAGGAGGTGTGGTTCAGAGGAGGAGGATGGGAGAAAATGTGGGTCCTGTGACATTGATGGTTCAGGACCAGAAGTTTCATCCTCTTCCTCTTCCTTGTCTGACTCAAGTGAGAATGATTGTGGTGCATCAGGAACCGGCAGTCCTTCTCCGTGGGGTACTGGGCGTATAGCTGATGGAATGTTTGGATAATGCACAGTCCACTTTTTTTCTTCTTTGACACACCTTTCCCAACTGGAGGCACCATGCAGAAGTAACAATTGCTGGTATGATCTGTTGGCTCTCTCCAAATCATTGGCACTGCAAAAGGCATAGATTTCCTTTTCCTGTTCAACCACTGGCGAAGATTTGTTGCACAAGTGTTGCAGCATATGTGTGGGGCCCACCTCTTGTCCTGATCTCCAATTTTGCAGCCAAAAGAAAGGTGATAGGCTTTCTTAACCGTAGTGGTTATACTGCGCTTTTGTGATGCAAAAGTCACTTCACCACAAACATAGCAGAAGTTATCTGCACTGTTCACACAAGTACGAGACATCTCTGCTCACTTTGGCTAAACAGAAATGTGTCCCTTTGCAAAATCACTGACAAATAAGAGAGCACGACACTGTATGATTTCTAGAGCTGATATAGGGCAATTTGTTCAGCAGAGTGATGTAAGCTTCGTTATGATTGCATCATCCATGACTTCTAGGAATAACATGATGCAATTCATATCATATATGACGCAATACCAGCTTCAGATTGCATCATTCATTGTTTTGCCTAAAAAGCAAGTACTGTCCAAACCCAGTCATAGATTTATTCATAGATCCAGTCAAAGATGTATTTTAGTCATTTCTGGTTTAAATTGAGATCCCTTCCCTTTATAACTCACTTATCCTCTGCCATTCCCAAGTCAAGGGTTGTATATACTGACCCAATAGCATATCTTGAAAACTAAAGCCAATCAACAATTTTAAGCATCATTTTCGTTCTCAGTGACCCAGAATTAGTAAAGTTGGACTACATTTATTTCAGAAGCATTTTGGCTGTAGAGCGGTGTTATGTATCTGCTTAATGGTAGTTCCACCAAGCCCACATTTGTCCAGCAGACTTACCAGAATGTCATTTGGGACTGTCAAAAGCCTTGCTGAGGGCCACATATATTTTGTCCACTGCATTCCCCATATCCACCAAATCAGTTACTCTGTCAAAGAAGAAAATCAAGCTGGTTTGGCATGGTTTGTTCTTGGTAAATCCACGGTGGCCGTTAGCGGGATCACCCCTTCATCTGCCAGGTATTTGCAAAGAGAATGTTTTATACTTTGCTCTAGTAACTTCCCAGGCATCGACGTCAGGCTGACTGGTCTATTGTTCCCCACTCTACCTTTTTCCTTGTTTTAAAGTTGGGCACTACATTAGCCCTTCTCCAGTCTTCCAGGACCTCTCCTGTCATCCATAGTTTTGCAAATATTATTGTCATTGGCTCTGACATTTCTTCAGCTAATTCCTTCAATACTCTCGGGTGAATAGCATCAAGCCTTGCTGCTTTGAATTCATTCAAATTGGTCAGAATTTCTGTGAAATGTTCTTTACTTTGCCCGATCTGCATCCCTTCCCCTTTATTGTCTATGTTAACTTCACTTGTCATCCAGTCACATGTTATTTGTTGTGAGAAGACTGAAACCAAGTAGGCACTGAGCAGCTCCACCTTCCCATCATCTCGTGTTACCAGCTCACCTTCTCCATTGAGCAGTGGACCCACACCATCATTGATCTTTCTTTTTTGTCTGTCATATTTGAAGAACCCCTTCTTATTACCTCTAACTCATTCTTGGCCTTGGCTTTCCTGATTTTGTCCCTACATACTTGCGCTATTCCCATGTATACTTCCTTGGTGACATGCCCCTCCTTCTATTTCCTGTATGTATCCCTTTGGGGTTTTAGATAGCTAAAGAGCTTCTTGTGCAGCCACATTGACCTTCTGTGGCCCTTCTTATCTTTCCTCTGCATTGGAATAGCTTGATGTTCAGCATCCAGTATTACATCTTTTAAAAACTGCCAGCCCTCTTTGACGCCTTTTCTTCCTAATTGATATTTTCATGGGGCCTTGCCTACTATTTCTGAGTTGGTTGAAATCTGCCTTTCTGAAGGCCAGTGTCCTTGTTTAGCTGTTCTTATGCCCTCATTTCCACAGGATCTTGAATTCTATCAGATCATTATCAGTTCTTCCCAAGTTCCCAACCACCTTCACAGTCACAACTAATTCATCCCTGTTGGTCAAAACCAGATCCAAAATGAATGACCCCTAGTTATTTCCCCAACTGTCTGATTCAGAAAGTTGTCCACTTACACATGCTAAGAATGTGCAGGAAATTTTATGTTTTTTGTAATAGTGTTCCAATAGAGATCAGGAAAGTTAAAATCCTCCATTAATACTAGCTCGTGTGTGTTAGCTAACTTAGTTACCTGTTTCTAGAATGACTCATCCACTGTGGGCTGGGGGAAATGATCGTTGATATGCTTTTTTATTTATGGAGGAGATGAACTGTGGATTTTAAGTATGAATCTGAAAAGATATATCAAGACTTTATGTTTGGATATGACTCCCAGATGCACCTTATCATGTCTTTATCCTTATTGTTTGAAATGCACATGCTATATGGTGTGATGCAGTGATGGTGATAAACTTTCTTAATGAATTCAAAGCTTTTATTTGTTAACATCACTGTATTAGAAAAGGACAGTATTAGAGAACTGACAGGCAGGCCAGCTGCCACTAAAAAACCAAAACAGTAATAAAATAAAGTGCACAAGTGAAAAGCAGTGAAACCAGTACAAAAAAAGAAAATTGAAGCTCCCCTCCCTCTGCGTGTCCCCTGCCCCCGTTCTTCTTTCCCTTCTAGTGCTTTTTCGTGCATTTGGTGCTGCTGCATGGCAGTGGAGGCCTGCATGGGATACTTTTGCCCAGTTCAACTAGATTAAGTCCTGGTTGCCTAAGCCATCCAACCACAGAACTTGCCAGGGTTCCTGGTCTACAGGAGATAGTACAATGAAGGGGACTCAGGAGGTGGTGCTGGCACAGGACATGCAGGTGGAGCAGGAGCCTGCTGTCTCACAGCCATTAGCACAAGCAGCCTCTCCACCATGTCTTGCTGCTGCTCTGTATCTTATTCCCTCAAGCGACGTTCCTGCTCAAGAAACTGAGTTGCAAATCACTCCATGTGCCCTGCAGCTTCTCTTTGCCATTCAACTTGCTGAGAATCCTTCTCCCTTCAGTATTTAAGCTGCTGATTGGCTCTGTCCAGACTGTCCACCATAAGGTTGTCACAGACACACAGCCTCTTTGACCCCATGGAGTATGTCTACACTGCAGTTAAAAATCTGCAGTTGATCCATCCTATCTGACTCAGGCTCACGGGGCTCGGGCTGTGGGGCTGTTTAACTGCAGTGTAGACATTCAGGCTCAGGCTGTAGCCTGAGCTCTGGGACCCTCCCACCTTGCAGTATCCTAGAGCCTGGGCCACAGCCCAAGCCCCGAAATTTACACTGCAATTAAACAGCCCCACAGTCCAAGCCCTGCAAGCCTGAGTCAGATGGCATAGGCCAGCCGCTGGCGTCTAACTGCAGTGTAGACAGATCCATTGTGATAGTGCAACAACTACTGGACTGTGGCTGGCCTGCAGCGGTGGAAGGGCCTGAAACCAGAAATGAAACAGTACATTATTGTCTCAGTATTTCAGAAAAGGTTTAGTATTATATCAGCAGAAGGGCCTTTGGAATCTCAAAGCCAAAAAGTGTAAAATGCTGCTTCAGTATATTCTGAGAACAACAGTTTCAGTGCCCAGATGCTCCGTGGGCATAACTGAGAGTTCAGCAGAGTGTGAAGCCTTCATACATAATGGTAAAGTGAAATTTAGAAACGAGATACCTTTAAAAATTGTAGAGCATTTCAGCTGTGTGTGGAAGAGAAGAGGATGGTACACTTGCCGTGATTTGCTACTTATGGTTTCACAACCCTTTCAGGCATTCAACATTTGGAAGGACATAATTCTGGAGATTCCTGAGTGGCAAAGAAATACTGTATTCTAAGCTACCAGGGGCAAGCCAGCTATGTATGCTAAAGAGGTTTTCAAGTTTATGGTGACCAAGCAACACATCTATGAGTGAAGTGGGGTGGTGACCTACAGAGAAGGGCCCGGAAAGTATGCCCTACCCTTCCTGCCTGAAATGTGACTACCCATCTGAGTTCCTACTATGGGCGAAGTTTGCAGCTATCAGCACCCAGGATTGGATCAAAATTTTGAGGGAATGAACAGGATGCGGCACTAGCTTCCACGTGGATTACTGTCTTTCTGTAAGCTACTGAAACTTTTCTGCATTCTTGCAGTTACCCCAGTACAACTACGGCCTACAATACAGCCTGCTTGCACTACATCTATCTATGGACTACAAGCAATTATCCCAGACAAAACAGGCTCTTGATACTGCACATATGAACTAGACACATACCACAGGGACTGCTGGGGCTCATAATAAGGACTGCCTCACCAAAATTACTCCCCCGCAAAAAACACACACCTCCAAAGCACACTTCAGTCATAAAGAACTGAATAGCATTCCCGCCCCCCTTCCTGGCACATTTCTGGAGTGCACACAACCTCCTGGTCCATTTCAGACAGTTAATTCGTTACCCATGAATTACATTCCCCTCTGGCCCCAGTACAGTTTACAGGCAGCTCATATTGGTGTGGCCTGGCCAATTTGTAGAGTGTGGCATACTAAAAGGGAAGACAATGAAAGGCTCCTACTTTTAACCTCCCAGGGTATCTTTGTAACTATGTGCAAATGTCTAGTAAAAATGTCTTTATAACTGCTTGTTAGCTGTTGTTTGCCCTCCCTGAAATCCATTTTGAATTCCACATCGTGGGGGAGATGCCAAAACTCTGGCTTGCATTCCACTGTAAGCAGATACGTGTTGCTACCCAAGCTTGTAATTGCATTGGGTCATAAACCGGAAATCCCCCCAATTCATACATTAATAACAACAAACTTGGAGCCAGAAACTTACCAGGCTCCAGGGCTGCTTCTGTCTCTTCTGTCCTGCTTCCAGTTCCATGGCAGGGTACTCCTTCAGCACATCATCAAACAGCTCCTCTGAGTATGGATGCAGGATGTGCTGTAGCTGCTTTAGCAGCGAAGCCTCCTGGGGACTGGCAAGAGCACAAAAGTCTCTTTGCTAGCTTGATCTGGCAACTGTTGGCTCCCTGCTGTGCTATTTTAGACACGGGTCAGAAGGTCACCAGTCTGGCTGATCAGGCTGTCATGAACCACTGGGGGCTCAGGGCTCAATGCAGTTCCCAGCACCTGGCCAAAGTCCATGTAAAAGAGGGAGGATGACAGGGAGCTCCCAAAGGCTACTCTTGATATAGAAAGAACAAGAAACAGTGGTCCATGGGATTAAGGGATAACGTGTCCCAGCAAACATGTCATTGAAATTGGTATATCTCCCTCCAAAAGTTTCAGTTTTGACAAATCGGCATTTTCCAATGAAAACAACATATAGTTGAAAAATTCCTGAGATGCTTTTAACTTCGTGACCTCTAATGCTTCCACCCAGATTCACCAGTCAAAATCCCTTCTCGTCTTACTTTTACCAGCCACATCTGAAACTTAATTTACTACGAGTACATCAAAACTTAAGGCCTAAAATAAATGTGCACAGAAAGGAGAAATGTACATGTGGTACTTCAAATGAATTTTTTTAATATGGTGGTATGTGAACCAATAAATTTTAGGAACCACTGGTGTACAGATACCTGGAATTGCCATGCCATAATTGTAAATTGATTTTGTATTGCCACACATTGTACGTGCTATGCAGTAGAATCCCTTTTCAGTAACTGGTGATGTTGCTACCAGCTGCACAATGTCCAAGGTTGATTCTTGTATTGCGAATGTCTAGGGTTTCAGCTATGGGTTACAGAGTTATTAACCTATCAGCTAGGAAGTTAATTGGCACATGTGTTTTCTCTGTAGGGAATGATCTCTTTCTGGTTGCCGTCCATGAACTGGGTCACGCTCTGGGCCTAGAACACTCCAATGACCCCAGTGCTATCATGGCTCCTTTCTACCAGTACATGGAAACACACAACTTTAAACTCCCACAGGATGATCTCCAAGGAATTCAGAAAATCTACGGTGAGCAACATTATCCGTATGTTATTTATACTGGGGCCCAAGTGTGCTGCTGGGTATCTTACAGACACACAAAGGTCCTGTTCCTCCCCCACAGAGTTTGCAGACTATGAGCCAGATTCTCTTCTGTGGCAGGAAGGGTGAGGGGCCATCAGGAATCTTGTTACAGCTCCCTGGTTCTCATCCTGGCTCCAGCCCCAGGAGACTGCTCTAATATTCACCAGCTGACAGTTGTCACTAAGGTGCTGCCCACCAGCTGGGATAGCCAAAGCATTATGATCTGGCCACTCCTTATATTCCTATATTCCCCTTATACCAAGGGCTATGGGAGTGAAATGTAGGAGGCAACTACACCAGCTGTATGCGTGCTGGGAACACCCCCCATACTTGGATTGCTCCCTTCTTGTCACTCAGGTGGTTCAAAAGGGTGGAACAGGCCAGAGAACCTGGCCATAAGATTAGACACAAGGACAAAAAGCTATATGAGGGGTGCTGGTGAGAGTAGGGAAAGGGTTAGCTGGCAAGAATTTGTGGTTTCTGGATCTGCTTGTGGAATTTGGGCTCATTTCTTTAACATTTAAAGAACTAAAGTTCTTCTTCGAATGATTGCTCATGTCAATTCCAATTAGGTGTGTGCGCTGCATGCACAGCAGCTGGAAGATTTTTCCCCTCTAGGGTTGTGCCTTCATGGTGCTTGGTATAGGGCCCTGCCAACCCGCCACCCCCTCAGTTCCTTCTTACTGCTGGTGACAGCTAGCTGGAATGTCCTGTAGCTCTTGCCTTGGCAAGCGCTTATTTGGCAGTGTCCACTTTTCAGTGTATATAGTCTTACTTAGTAGTAGTTTAGTAGTTGTAGTATTAGTAGTTAGTTCATAAGTTTCCTTTAGGGAGGGTTTCTCCCGTGCCCCCCGCCAACACTCCCCCAGCACCAGGGCATGCCTCGGTCCCTGGGGTATGAACTCTGTGAGGACTGTGGCATATCTATGCCCAGGATCGACCCGCACACTTCTTGTTTGAAGTGTCTCGAGGAGAGCTACCGAAAGGAGAAGTGCAGGATCTCTGAAGGTTTCTCCCTAGGACCTTAAAAGACCGAGAGCAAAGGCTCAAGATCCTCCTCACAGAGGCTGCACTCCGGCCTCAATCCATTCCATGGTTGGCAGAGCCCATGCCAAGCACCTCCTCAGCGGTGCGGAGTGCACCGGCACCAACGCTGCATGAACCAGTGTGGAGGAAGGACTCCAAGAAGACGTGGCACCGCCACGGCTCCACCCATAGGCACCCTTCTGTGAGGTACCAGTCTCAGTCCCCGGTGCCCTAGAAGAAGAGGAGGCCAGAGCGGGGCTGCTGTCCCCCATCCAAGCCCAAGGAGCCTGTGGCAGGGAGACCCAAACCGGGCCACGTTACCTCAGCCCCACTGCCTCCCAGGGTCTCTTCGACTCCTGCCCGCCTGGGGGTCCAGTCGAGTCTGGGCCTTCACCGCTCTCCAGACTGGCATGGCAGAGAGCTTCAGCTCCCCTCTATGCTGGAGGTGTTAGAGGGGGCTTGGGACCTTATACACCTCATGGTGCCGTCCTCCCTACAGAGAAGGGACAAGTCTCCGGTGACTGCCCAACCCCTGATTCCATAAAGACGTAAGCCAGCGATGATGGCGCGCCAATCTGCATCTGCAGCATGCCTCTCCCCAACATGGGCCACCTACATGGGGGAGCCACACCGGTCCCCCAGCACCACTCGCCGTCACCGTGGAACACCACTCGTTCATGGTCCTCCTTCTCTGAGACCTCGGAAGCAGAATCCTACTGCTCCAATAGGACCAGGAGCAGAAGGTCCAGGTCCCGGCATCATTGCCAGCCCTGTCCAGCACCATGGCCTGCGCAGTGGCAACCTGTGGCGCAGAGGCCCTTTTGGATGCCCTGGGCTTACCATCAGGGCCAGGGACAGAGCCAGGGATCAAGATCCAGATCAATGTCAGTGGCGTCGGCATCTTTTGTCCCTCATGGGGCAGTGTTGGCACCAGCACCATCAGCAGCACCAACACCCCTGCCTTTGCCTGGAGCTCCAGCACCAGCATGGTCACCGGCACTGTAGACAATGCGGCGGCGGCGACCTCTGTGCCAGCGACTGTGGAGGCAGTGACACAGTAACACCGGGTGCCAAAAGACCCCCTTGGCACTGAGGGGAGCGAGCAAGGTCATTATCAGGGTTTTTGTCCTTGTCTTCCCCAGATAAGGTAGGGACATCGACAGCCTCGGCCTTGGAGGACAGCAAGGTCTTACAGCATCTGCTGTGGCGGGTGGCCCAGAACCTGGAGATCCAGGCAGAGGAGGTGGTAGAGGACGCTGCGTGGGCCCATATCACATCGGACCATTGGGTGCTCCACATGGTAGAGAGGGGATATTCGCTCCTATTTTCTGCCCTCCTGCACTTCTACCCTCCTTCCCCGTCCCTCTTCAGGGACCCTTTTCATGAGCAACTCCTCATACAGGAGGTGCATTCACTCCTATTGCTGGGGGCAGTGGAAGAGGTTCCTCAGGAGCTCAAGGGCAAAGGCTTCTATTCCCGATATTTCCTAATACTGAAAGCCAAGGCAGTCTCAGGCCCATCCTAGACTTGTGAAATCTCCACACGTTCATGAAGAAACTGAAGTTCCTCATGATCTCGTTAGCCTCCATCATCCCTTCCTTGGATCCAGGGGACTGGTACACTGCCTCGACTTGAAGGACACCTACTTTCACAGAGCAATAACTCCGTGCTCCAGAAAATATATCAGGTTTGTGGTGAGCAACAATCAGTATCAGTTCACAGTCCTCCCGTTCGGCCTGTCGAGTGTTTACCAAGTGCAAGGCAGTGGTGGCCACATTCCTGCGCAGGCGATAGGTACAGGTGTTTCCAAATCTCAGTGACTGGCTGATCAAGGGCCGCTCCAGGGCTGAAGTGGAGGCACAAGTCAACTTCATAAAAACAACGTTTAACAAACTGGGCCTTCTCCTGAACATGGGGAAATCTACGCTGTCCCCAGTTCAGTGGACAGAGTTTATAGGTGCGGTACTGGACTCTACACAGCCCAGGGCATACCGCCCAGAATCGAGGTTCCAGACCCTGGGTGATATCATTCGAAGTCTCAGGCAGTTCCCTACCACCACAGCAAGGAATTGCCTGAAACTCCTGGGGCACATGACCGCTTGTACCCATGTGGTGCAACACGCCAGGCTTGGACTCCAGCCATTCCAATCATGGCTAGCCTTGGTATATCAGCTGGTTCGGGACAATTTGGACAGGGTCATGACTCTGCCTTGCCCAGCCCTCGACTCCTTCCCTCCACAGGTGGTGTGTGATGGAGTCCCCATTATCAGTCCTCAGCCATCCCTCTAGCTGGGGACAGTCACATCAGCCTTGGGTTGGGGTGTACATCTGGGATACCTCAGGACACAAGGCCTCTGGCCTTAGGTGGAGCTCAGTCTTCACATTAGTCTCAGAGAGCTGAGAGCAGTGCACCTAGCATGCCAGACTATCCGAGCCCACTTGGCAGGGAGATGTGTATCAGTTATGACAGACAATACCATGGCGATGTTTTATATCAACAAACGGGGGATGCACGCTCCTCTCCCCTGTGCCCGGAAGCCTGCATGCTGTGGGACTTTTGTCTAACTCATGACAAACCCCTGCAAACATTATACAGCTCTGGAGTAGAGAATGAGTTGGCAGACTATCTCAGCAGGTCGTTTCACAGCCATGAGTGGTCCCTGTGCCCGGACGTTGCAAACTCCATCTTCCATTGGTGGGGTTTTCCCCAGATAGACCTGTTCACCATGCGACGCAAATGGAATTGCCAGCAGTTTGCTCTTTTCTGAATCACAGTCCAGGCTCCATCTCAGTTGCGTTTCATCTCCCTTGGGGGGACCACCTCCTATGCGCATTCCCTCCTATCCCTTTCGTTCACAAGGTGCTTCTCAAAGTACAGAGGGAAGACTTTTCAGTGATATTAGTAACTCCCAGTCTGGTCCTGCCAGCACTGGTACACATCTGTCCTTGAAATGTCCGTGGAAGCCATTCTTCCTGGATTTGTTAACTCAGGATCACTTCAGTCTCCAGCACCCGAACCTTGAGTCATTGCACCTCACGGCATGGAAGCTCCATGGTTGAACCCAATGGAGCTCTGTTCGGACCTAGTCAAACAAGTCCTTAGGAAACCCTCCACCGGGGCTATCTACCTGGCCAAATGAGAGGTTTTCGATCTGGTCGGCGCAACATCATCCATCTCCGACGCTTGTGTCCATATCCCTTATACTGGATGACCTTCTTGATCTTAAGCAGCAGGGGCTGTCCATGTCATCAATAAAGGTTTACTTGGCTGCCATCTCAGTCTTCCATGCAGGTGCAGGAGGATGATCGGTCTTTGCTAACCCTATGGTCAGCCATTTCCTGAAAGATCTCAGAGGGCTATATCCGTATGTCCAACAGCTGATCCCAGCTTGGAACCAGAATTTGGTCCTTTCCAGACTGATAGGGCTGCCCTTTGAACCACTGGTGACTTGCTTTCTGCTCTACCTCTCATACAAGGTGGTGTTTATGGTAGCTATAACCTCAGCCAGGAGGATGTCTGAGCTCAAGGTCCTAACATCAGAGCCTCCCTATACTGTATTCTACAAGGACAAGGTTCAGCTCAGGCCGCAACCAGCATTCCTCTGTAAGGAGCCAGGACATCTTTCTCCCAGTTTTCTATCCTAAGCCGCACACTAAGGTCTGGTCTACACTTGGGGGGGGGGGGGATTGATCTAAGATACGCAACTTCAGCTATGTGAATAGCGTAGCTGAAGTCGAAGTATCTTAGACTGAGTTACCTACTGTCCTCACAGCGCAGGATTGACATCCGTGGCTCCCCCTGTCGACTCCACTACTGCCATTCGCGTTGGTGGAGTTCTGGAGTCGACAGGAGCGCGATCGGGGATCGATATACTGTGTCTAGATGAGACGCGATATATCGATCCCCGAGAAATCGATTGCTACCTGCTGATACGGCCGGTAATGAAGACGTACCCTAAGCAGCAGAGAACAAAGGCTTCAGTCACTGGACGTTCGTTGGATGTTAGCCTTTACATCGAACAAACCAAACGATTCCGGAAGTCCATTCAGCCATTCATCGTGATAGCAGACGGAATGAAAGGACTCCCAATCTCCTCCCAAAAGATTTCATCATGGACCACATCCTGCATCTGGGAATGCTACCACCTGGTGAAGGTGCCTGCCCCTCCGCTCACAGAGCACCCCACCAGGGCATAAGATTTGTCAGCGGCATTCCTGGCACACATGGAAATATGCAGAGTGGCGACATGGTCCTTCATTCACACATTCACATTGCATTATGCCATTATCCAGAAGGCCAGAGACGATGCAGCCTTTGGTAGAGCTGTACTTCAGTCAGTGAACATTTAAGCTCTGACCCTATCTCCAAAATATAGGCTTGGGAATCACCTAATTGGAACTGACATAAGCAATCACTCCAAGAAGAAAAAATGGTTATTCACCTTCTTGTAACTGTTGTTCTTTGAGATGTGTTGCTCACGTCCATTCCAATATCCACCCTCCTTCCCCTCTGTCGAAGTAGCCGGCAAGAAGGAACTGAGGGGGTGGTGGGTTGGCAGGGCTCTATATGAAGCACCATGAAGGCACAACCTCAACGGGTGCCCAGGTCGACCCTACCGATACTGCTAGTGGAATAATCTTCCGGCTGCTATGCACATGGTGCGCACACACCTAATTGAAATGGACAAGAACAGCACGTCACAAAGAACAGTTACGAGAAGGTGAGTAAAAATTTTTTAATAGAAAATGATTCTGTATTTTCAGTGGGGAAAGGAGACTTGAGCAGGTGGGGTCTAGCACAAAAGAGGAATCTGGATGAGGAGAAGATGTTGTTGGAGAAAACTGTGGGGTGGGAAGATAGTATGAGCCCAGGGCGAGGGAAGGAGGGTAAGTGTGGTCAGAGTATGGGGTCTGAGCAGGGAAATGAGCAGAGGTGAATGTTTGATGGACATGTGAGAAGTGAAACAGTGAATGGCTGCATGAGGTGGGACAATATCAGGGTAAGGTCCCAACGGGAATGGGAGATTTAACTGGGGAATAGACATTCACTCATCCTTTAAGAAATTTCTTTACTAGTTTGCGATTGGACCAAGATTTACCATTAATCCACTGATGAAATGCTGGCATTGCTGATAAATGAACCCTTACAGACAATAATAATGGACCAACATTCGAGAAATAATTGATAATTTAGAATTTCTGGAACCTGAGCATTCAAGGGAACCACACTGGTACTTTCTGATCATAATAAAACTCTTTTGCATTGTCTAAAGTAGCATTTACAGGTGACATCTTTTCCAGGATTCAGTATAATGTTTTGTACATCAGCAGAACACAAATCTTCAGCAGATCTCAAGATGCAATCACCCACATCGTTGAATTTAGTGAGCTCAGGTCGGAATGAAGTACTCATCCCTCTTGCTGAGTCAGTAGGTCTGGGTCCAAAGGCAGATGTTGAAATATTCCCCCCAGACAGATGCAGC
Source organism: Gopherus flavomarginatus (assembly GCF_025201925.1). Taxonomy (NCBI): domain Eukaryota; kingdom Metazoa; phylum Chordata; order Testudines; family Testudinidae; genus Gopherus; species Gopherus flavomarginatus. The sequence goes on along the minus strand of NC_066627.1, from coordinate 20,786,066 downwards.
AAATCCAGGAACCAAAGATGTCTGTCCCAAGCTGAGGCTATTGGAACCACAAAACTAAGTGACTGGGCAACAAAATGACAGATGAAATTCAATATTGATAAATGCAAAATACTGCACATTGGAAAACATAATCCCAACTATATGTAGAAAATGACAGGGTCTAAATTAGCTGTTACCATTCGGTCGTTGTGGATAGTTCTGTGAAAACATTGGCTCAGTGTCAAAAAAGCTAACAGAATGTTAGGAACCAGTAGGAAATGGATAGGTAATAAATAATTATTAACCGGTGGAACTCATTGCCAGGAGATGTTGTGAAGGCCAAAACTATAACTAGGTTCAAACATGAATTAGATAAGTTCATGGAGGATAGATCCATCTATGGCAAAGATGATCAGGGAGGGTCTAGGTGTTCTGAGCCTCCAATTGGCAGAAGCTGGGAATAGACGACAGGGGGTGAATCACTCGATAATTACCCTGTTCTGTTCATTTCCTCTGAAGCATCTGGAATTGGCCTCAGTTAGAAGACAGGATATTGGGCTTGATGGACCATTGGTCTGACCCACTATGGCTGTCGTACATTCACTCTGGCTCAATCCTGGCTGATCTTGTTGATTACTCTTTGGACTGGTGGAATGGAGGGAAAGGTGTCACGCAGACCCTGGCAGTGTGCCCAGCATCCATCCAGTGCTGATGATGAAGCCAGTGGAGACTTTTGTGTTTGAGAACAGCGATTAGACTTGGCAAGTTTGTTTTCTCAGTTATCTTGGTGTCAGGAATGTTGGTTTCCCATTTGCTATTTAGATTACAGTGAAGATGGGGGTGCAGCATTTGTGTAGCTCTCATAGCTGCTGTGGGTGGTCCAGGTCTCACCACCATGCAGCAGTGTCTGGTAGACCCTTATCTTGGTGTTCAGTGTTAGTTTCCTGGTATCTCACATGCTCATGCTCAGTTGGCTGAATGTGGTAGTTGCCTTTCCAGTGTGAGAATTAAGCTCATATTTGAGTGGCAAGTTGATCCTAATAGCGGAACTTGCGTGTAACTTCTAGCACAATGTTAACTATTGAACCCTCTGCTGTGGTCAACACACCTTGTGCCACAATCATTGTCTTCCTTACACTGATGGCTAGTTCCAATTCACCACATGCTAGCGCAGAGCTGTTGCAAAGTTGCTGAAACCCTTCATCACTGTGTGCGACAAGCACTGTCATTAGTGAAAAGAAGTTCCCTTAGCAGCAGACTTTGCTTTTTGCTTAGTTTAGGTGAGTTATCACAGCCAAAAAAGCATTATCAGAAAAGGTGTCAGTGGCTCACCTTTTTTTCAGATCCTCTTTAAAAACAAAAAAGCAGCATCAGATATGAAATTGGCATCTTTGATTTTTAGTCGGTTGTTCACTAAAAGTTTCTGCTGGTTCTGTTTGACTCTGTCCTAAACCAAAGTAAGTTACTTGAACAACAACAATAGTGCAGATGATACAATGTTATAGTAATAAGAGTTAAGACAATACAAAATCAGCAGGTTTTCTCCATAAGAGATAAGATGAGGCTGTGTTTTAGGTAGAGGCCTTCACATACATAGCACAGTGTAATGTAGGACAATGTTAGGGCACAAACTGGGTTAGTGCTCTGTTCCCAAGCTCACTGTATGTTGATATAACGACGAACTCTGCGATATTCATTCACAGTGGGCAGTAGTGACACCAGAGTTAAGGCTGCACCACAGTTTTTGCTCAAGGAATGATGTTAAGCTTTCCCTACACTGTATGTCTGGAACCTTAAGGTTATTTTAAAATATTCCTTGTACTTTTTAATATGCTTGAATTTTTAAGATCAGTTTGAAAAAAGAACAATCTGAGCTAATTTCTAACTGCTTCTAAAATCACAGCACAAATATGTGTGAATGGAAGCAGCTTGGGGGTGGGAGGGGAAAGGACACCTTCTAGCCCCACTAACAGTCTTCCTCCTCCTCCTCCCAGCAACCCCACCGCAGCCTGCCACTCCCCATACCACCCTGCTGTTGTTCAAAGCACCACCCTGGTGCTCTGCCTTCCAGATGCGGGGAACTGGAATGTCTCTGTACCCCAACACCCCATTAGCCCTGCAAACCAAGGAGACTACTGAGCCTGTCAGGAGCAGTGCACCAGGCTATTTTTGGAACTGCAGGTTAGTGGTATTCATTTTGGGGGAAACAAAATAGCCCCCCCCCAACCCATATCAGTGAGGTAACTGACCCTGTATAAAAATAACAAGGAAACTAACAACAGCAAACCCTGCAGTTAGTGATGTGCCCCACCCAAAACTTTGAAGGCAGGGCAATATTAAGCTAATGGAAAAAAAACAGCGTTCCTTGTCACCTTCACATGGCTATAATACTGGCCACAACGAACGTAGCATTCCTTAATATCTCCAACAGGTACTGGAAAGGTATGCACACCACAACTTCATCCAACTCATGCTCTCTCACACAACCTAAGCCATGACCTCTGCCACGTTCAGGGAGGATAATGCTACGCGTGTGGACCGAGTGCCAATGAGATGGGCCGGTCTGGTGATATAAGAGAACAGGAGGTCGTTGCTAAGGTTTTGTGTGAGAGCAGGATGTTGGAGTGCGTATGCTTGTTGGGATCCACTGGAGATGGCAGTGAATGTCTTAGGGAGTACTGGGCTTCGATACTGACCAGGTTGTTAGACCATTTGACACTGTTATACCAAGGGACACTGAGTATTTTCCCCTTAATTACTTTGGAGAAGTTCTCTGGCCTGTGCTATACAAGAGGCCAAACTAGATGATCACAATGGTCCCTTCTGGCCTTGGAATCTGTGAAGCTATGAACTTTTATCGTCATGCTTTTAACAGCCTCCAATTTAAACACGACAGGGCTGGTGGCAGGGCATGGTCAGTGTGGAGACCTTGCCTCTGGAACTGCCCCTTTGGTCTGACACAGCCTGAGCATGGCTTAGCTATTCTGCCAGACCTTCAAAAGCAGAGTAGGTTGAGCAAGGTGGAAATGGGTTAAAGGTGATGATGAAAATTGTTAGTTCTGACTGAAGAGTGGATGAGGAGGAGTTGGTTACTGAGGGGGCCCTGGGGATTCCGTGAATCCCTCACTGAATTCAGCCCTTAACACAGAATTCTGCTACGGAAACATTATTAATTTAAAATAATATATCTAGCTCTTATGGTTGCAAAGAAAACTTTCCAGACCAAGTATAACTGAGGCAATGTAGCCTTCCTGAGTCTGCAGAGAGGTTGGAAGAATACCTGAGCTAACTAAGTTCTTGGTCTGTTGGAGTCAGTGAGGTTTATTTTCGTAGGAGACATCAGTGCCCACTCAGATGATGAATTTTCTAGGTTAACTGACTAGATTCATCATGACCATGATGAGTGAGTTCTGGTGGGGTGGGGATTGGAGGATGGAGCTGGCTTGGAGATGTCAAGGCTGCTGTTTTCCCTGGTCAGCAAAGAGTGACTAGGGTGCACAGTTTGATTCTCACAATTAACTGGGTGAATGAAGCTTTAGGCTGCAGCTTGCCTGCCATGGAGCAGTTGGGACACCCTGGCAGGAGAGTTCGCTTCCTTGGAGTGATCCTCTTGTCTTGCTTTGACAGAGTGAGGTAGGAGACATTTTTTTCTAATCCCTCTATTGTGTTTAATTTGTGAGTGAATTCAGTGCCCTTTAAACTGAGGGGGATGATCAAAACTATGCAGCCTTGTATTCTGTACAAGCTACATCACAGAAGGCTTGGCAGGGTTAAATCCAAGACCATGGATGACACATGGTCTATGAGAAACAAGTTTTTGGTCTCTCATTCCTCAGGGTCATTTGCAGCTCCATCACTAACTGCCACCACAGCTGGCACTAACTGTCCCCACTTTGTCAATTGGATTATTTACCTGCCCATCCTAAACTCTTCATGTGAAACCTAAAACAGTGTCATGTCTTTTGAGGTCACATATATGGTAGGGCTAATCTACAGAGCCCTTGATAGACAAAAGGCGATGTTCTTTCTCCAAAGAGCATGTGGCCTCAGCTGGGACCAAACATTTTGAGAGATGAGGATAAGCACAAGAGGGGCTGGAGGGGTGGGCTACAGCAACTGGACCATACCACTGTTCAGATCAGGGACACATGTCTCCAGGATTTTGTAATTTCTGATGATACTGTTGCTAAGTGGCAAGACTAGGCCTTGAGCAAGTCAAGGATGGGGCTTCCAGGGGAGTGTGGGCAGTAGACTCTGCTAGGAGGCCAGGGAATTAATGGATCCTGGAGATTGAACTCCCCTGTCCTCCCTATGTGAGGTCCCTTCAGGCCAGCACTGAGGCATGTTGCTGAGATGGAGTGTAGAGGAAGCTTCCGCAGCCTGTGTGCTGTGTGTTGTGTGGCTGAAGAGAACACTTCAGTCTGAAGGGCTAGTTGCAGTGTGATGTGTATTAAATGTATACCCCAAATTAAAAAACACAGAGGACCAAAAAAGTGCTACCATGGCTAAAAAACAAAATTAAAGAAGCGTTTAGAGCAAAAAAGAGATCCTTTAAAAATTTGGAATGCAAATCCTATTATGGAAAATAGAAAGGAGTATAAACTCTAGCCACTAGTTAAGTTTAAAAGTATAATGAGGCTGGCCGAAAAGGAATGTGAAGAGCAACTAGCCAAAGACCCAAAAACTAACAGCAAAAAAAACTTTTAAGTACATCAGAAGCCTGCTAAACAATCAGTGTGGCCACTGGACAGGAGAGGTGCTAACGGTGCACTCGAAGACAAGGTCATTGCAGAGAAACTAAATGAATTCTTTGCATCAGTCTTCACTGCAGAGGATGTGAGGGAGATTCCCACACCTGAGCCATTCTTTTGAGGTAGCAAATCTGAGGAACTGTCAGTAGAGGAAGTATTGGAACAAATAGTAATAAGTTACCAAGACTAGATGGTATTCACTGAAGAGTTCTGAAGGAACTCAAATATGAAATTGCAGAACTACTAACTGTGGTATGCACCCCATCATTTAAATCAGCTTTTGTACCAGATGACTGGAGGATAGCTAATGTGATGTCAATTTTTTAAAAAGGCTCCAGAAGTGATCCCAGAAATTACAGTCTAACTTCAGTACCAGGGAAATTGTTTGAAACTATAGTAAAGAACAGAATTATCAGACATAGATTAACATGATTTGTTGGGGAAGAGTCAACACAGCTTAGTAAAGTTAAATCATGCCTCAGCAATCTATTCAAATTTTTTGTGCGGGTCAACAAACATAGGGACAAGAGTGATCCTATGGATGTAGTGTACTTAGACTTTCAGAAAATCTTTGACAGGCTCTTAAGTAAAGTAAGCAATCATGGATCAGTAACTGTTAAAAGATAGGAAACAAAGGATAGGAATAAATGGTCTGTTTTCAGAATGGAGAGAGGTAAATAGTGGTGTCCTCCAGGAGTTTGTACCTGGACCAGTGCTGTTCAACATATTCATAAATGATGTGGAAAAAGGGGTAAACAGTGAGGTGGCAAAATTTGCAGATGATACAAAACTACTCAAGATAGTTAAGTCCAAAGCAGGCTGTGAAGAGTTACAAAGGGATCTCACAAAACTGGGTGACTGGGCAACAAAAATGGCAGATAAAATTCAATGTTGATAAATGCAAAGTAATGCATATTAGAAAACATAATCCCAACTGTGCATATACACAATGATGGGGTCTAAATTAGTTTTTACGACTCAACAAAGGGATCTTGGAGTCATTGTGGATAGTTTTCTGAAGACATCCACTCAATGTGCAGCGGCAATCAAAAAAGTCAATAGAATGTTAGGAACCATTAGGAAAGGATGGATAATAAGACAGAAAATTCCATAATGCTGCTAGATAAATCCATGGTATGCCCACGTCTTGAATAATTATCAAAAATTATTAATCTCAAAAAAGATACATTGGAATTGGAAAAGGTACAGAGAAGGGCAAAAAAAAATGTAAGTAGTATGGAACAGTTTCCATATGAGGAGAGATTAATAAGACTGGGACTTTTCAGCTTTGAAGAGACAACTAAGAGGGGCTATGATAGAGGTCTATAAAATCTTGATTGGTGTGGAGAAAGTGAATAAGGAAGTGTTATTTACTCCTTCACATAACACAAGAACCAGGGATTACCTGATGAAATTAATAAGCAGCAGGTTTAAAACAAACAAAAGGAAGTATTTCTTCACACGACGCACAGTCAACCTGTGGAACTCATAGTCGGGGATGTTGTGAAGGTCAAAAGTGTAAATGGGTTCAAAAAAGAATTAAATAAGTTTATGGAGGAAAGGCCTATCAATGGCTATTAGCAAGGATGGGCAGGGATGGAACAACATACTCTGGGTGTCCCTAGCCTCTGTTGGCCAGAATTGGGAGTGGCTGATGAGATGGGTCACTCGATTGCCTGTTCTGTTCATTCCCTCTGAATGAAGCACCTGGCATTGGCCACTGCTGGAAGACAGGATACTGGGCTAGATGGACCAAAGGTCTGACCCAGTCTAGCCGTTCTAATGTTCTTACCTTCTCTGATTAGAGGCCAAGGATCACCTTTGCCACTGATTGGGTAGGAGACCTACAGTATTGGTCCACTGCTAGAGATTAATGAACGCATAGATTTTTCTGAGCTCTTTGAGGGAACATATTGTATAGATAGTGGACCACTCTGTCGATAACCTGGTAGGACAGTATGATTAATTTTGTCCCCAGCTATCGACACAGTGGCTCCTAAATGCCTCCTCTCTCTGTGTTATCTTCACAGGTCACCTTGGTATTCAGATGGTCAGCAACACATGAAGCATGAAGGGAGGAGGCTAAAGTGCCAGTGATGGAAGTCACTCTCAAGGTGATCAGTCATGACACACAGACTTTTTGAAGTTTTATGCCATGGTTGTGATGGAGTTGAAGAAAGTTTTCTTCTTCCCCACACCAGAAGTCTCAATCCAGGCTGCCTAATCACATACACAGGGTTTAGCATGTCTTGCTGTGATGAATTTTCTATCTACTTCACTGATTAGGCTCAGACCAGATAAGCTGCTTCTGTAGTGGCAGGTCCATGTCATGCAAACAAATGCAATGTTTTTCTCTCATTCAGATTCAGCCGGTTTTGCTCATTGATGTTCTGAAAGTGCTTGGTGAACTTAGAGCTACAACCTGTGGTTTGGCTCTGATACCTTTTGGTTGGCTCTATCAGGCACTGGTTCACAATTGGTGGAAATAGTCAGTGCCTGTAACAGAGGTTAGGGTGGCAGCATCTCTTAAATAAGCATTTGTTAAGCCTTTGGTCACAAAGCCATTGTCTCTGATGCGGTTGCTGATAAGTGGTCTGTCTACTCTTCGGAGCTGAGGGGCTCATTCTTCACTTGAAGAGACGTGCTGTCATTGCAATAGCGTACTGAAAATAGAGGATAGCCCTGGCAGCGCAAGTGGCAGTAGGAGGTAACTGGCCCAAGTACATATCTAGTTTCTCAGATGGCCACGAACTCAGGACAGCTACTCCCTCCCACTGCTTGCACTGCCATGGCCACATTCTATTTTTAGCGTTCGCTCGACGAGACCCACCACAAGTATACCTCCTTGAGCTGGGAATCATACCCAAAACTCAGTGTGCCAAACTCAAAACAGTCAATCTTCACCCTGCCTCCAGCCTTCCTTCTTGGGGACAGTTACAGGGAAGAGTTTCTGGCAGTCCTGAGGATCCCAAGATTGCATAGGCCCCTTTCACTCTGGATTTAAACCAGACTATGGTAAAAAGACAGTCCTGGTGTGATGGTCTGTTGCTAAGAGGAGGGGTTTTGTTTTGTTTTGGTGAGGGGAGTTGGACCAAAATCTATGCAGCTCCTGTAGATCTTTCAGCAGCATTTGATACCCCTGACCATAGAGCAAGAGAGAGCTGTATGTGAGTAGTAATGTTCTCTAAGAAAGGACCCAGGGGCTGTGTGTTGTATGAATGCTCTTCTGTCCTAAGGATTATCTCGTGTGTAATGTAGCATGGTTTTCTTCACCTTACTGACCAGAACGAGGACAACCTTGGCTAAAAGTCCATCCTGATTTGAGGGCAAGATGAAGGCAGCAATAAGAAATAAAAAAGTGACATGACATAAATGGAACAAGGGGAAATAGACACCAACTGATATGAATTTGAAGTTATGAAGTTCAGAAAATTTATAGGGAACTAAGGCATCAGGGGAAAAGCCATGGCTAGCACAGCTAAGGACAGTAAGAAGGAGTTTTTAAAGTTTATTAGGAACAAAAGAAATCCTAGGAATGATATCGGCCCATTACTAGATAGAAATGTAAATTGTTAATAATGATGCAGAAAAGCCAGCAGTGATCAATAAAAATTCCTGTTCTGTATTTGGAAAGGCGGATTATGTACTTGTATCCCATGAGATGATGTACTTATCAGTCCATTAATAACTTAAGAGGATACTGAACAGCATCTAGTAGGGCAGGGATGGGCAAACTTCTTGGCCCAAGGGCCACATCAGCTTTGTGCAACTGTATGGAGGGCTGGGTAGGGAAGGCTGTGCCTCCCCAAACAGCCTGGCCCCAGCCCCCTATCCGCCCCATCCCACTTCCCACCCCCCTCAGAACCGCCAACCCATCCAACCCCCCCTGCTCCTTGTCCCCTGACTGCTCCCTCCTGGCACCCATGGCCACTATCCAACCCCCCTGCTCCCTGTCCCCTGACTGCCCCGACCCCTAGCTACACCCCCCGCCCCCTGACAGGCCCCCTGGGACTCCCACTCCCAATCCTCCCTGTTCCCTATCCCCTAACCACCCTCCCAGAACCTCTGCCTCCTCCAACCGCCCCCTCCTCTCTGCCTACCCCCCAGAACCCTCCACTCCCTTACCCAATCCCCCTGCTCCCTGCCCCCTTACCAGCAGCAGAAGCTTGCAGCCACAACACCTGGCTAGAGCCAGCTGCTCTCCCCACACTGCCCAGCGAGAACGCCGGGCCAGAGCACAGCCAGTGCGGCAGCGTGGCTGTGGAGGAGGGGGACAGTGGAAGAGGGGCCAGGGACTAAACTTCCGGGCCGGGAGCTCACGGGCCAGATGTGGCCTAAGGGGCCATAGTTTGCTCATGTCTGTAGTAGGGATATGCATTCTTAAATTAGAAGGCCCAGATAACTTCCCCCAGGAGTCTTAAAAGAATTTGCTGAGGAGATCTCTGGCCCTCTGATGTTAATTTTTAATATGATATTTTCTGTCTTCTTATCTATCCCTTTCTTAATGATTCCCAACATTCTGTTCGCTTTTTGGCTGCTGCTGCACATTAAGTGGATGTTTTCAGAGAACTATCCACAATGGCTCCAAGATCTCTTTCTTAAGTGGTAACAGCTAATTTAGACCCCATCATTTTATATGTATAGTTGGGATTATGTTTTCCAACGTGCATTACTTTGCATTTATCAACATTGAATTTCATCTGCCATTTTTTTGCTCAGTCACCCAGTTTTGTGAGATCCCTTTGTAGCTCTTCGCAGTCTTCTTTGGACTTAACTATATTGAGAAGTTTTGTATCAGCCACAAATTTTGCCACCTCACTGTTTACTCCTTTTTCCAGATCATTTATGAATATGTTGAATAGGACTGGTCCCAGTTCAGACCCCTAGGTAACACCACTATTTACCTCTCTCCATTCTGAAAACTGACCATTTATTCCTAACCTTTGTTTCCTATCTTTTAACCAGTTACCAATCCATGAGAGGACCTTCTCTGTTATCCCATGTAAACTTACTTTGCTTTTGGTGAGGGTCCTTGTGAAAGGTTTTCTGAAAATCTTAAGTACACTATATCTACTGGATCCCCCTTGTACATATGCTTGTTGAGTCCCTCAAAGAATTCTAATAGATTGTTCAGGCACAATTTCCCTTTACAAAAACCATGTTGACTCTTCCCCAACAAATGATGTTCATCTATATGCCAGACAATTCTGTTCTTTATTATAGTTTCAACCAGTTTGCCCAGTACTGAAGTCAGGTTTACTGACCTGTGATTGCCGGGATCAACTCTGGAGCACTTTTTAAAAATTGGCATCACATTAGCTATCCTCCAGTCATTTGGTACAGAAGCAGATTTAAACCAAAGTTAGTAGTTCTGCAATTTCACATTTGAGTTCCTTCAGAACTCTTGGGTGAATACCAGCTGGTCCTGATGACTTATTACTGTTCAATTTATCAATTTGTTCCAAAACCTGCTCTAATGACACCTCAATCTGGGACAGTTCCTCAGATTTGTCACCTAAAAAAAATGGCTCAGGTTTGGGAGTCTCCTTCACATCCTCAACCATGAAGACCGATGCAAAGAATTCATTTAGTTTCTCCACAATGGCCTTATCGTCCCTGAGTGTTCCTTTAGCACCTCAGTCATCCAGTGGATCCACTGGTTGTTTAGCAGGCTTCCTGCTTCTGATGTACTTAAAAATGTTTTTTGCTGTTACTTTTTGAGTCTTTAGCTAGCTGTTCTTCAAATTCTTTTTTGGCCTTTATAATTATATTTTTACACTTTACTTGACAAAATTCATGCTCCTTTCTATTATCCTCACTAGGATTTAACTTCCATTTTTAAAGGATGCCTTTTTGCCTCTCACTGCTTTGTTTACTTTGTTGTTTAGCCACGGTGGCACTTTTTTGATTCTCTTACTGTGTTTTTTAATTTGGGGTATACATTTAAGTTGAGCCTCTACTATGATGTCTTTAAAAAGTTTCCATGCAGCTTGCAGGGACATCACTTTTTGCAACTGATGAAGTGGGCTCCAGCCCACGAAAGCTTATGCCCAAATACATTTGTTAGTCTCTAAGGTGCCACAAGCACTCCTCGTTATTTTTTGCACTGTACTTTTAAATTTCTGTTTAACTAACTTCCTCATTTTTGTGTAATCCTCATTTCTGAAATTAAATGCTACAGTGTTGGGTTGCTGGGATGTTTTCCCCACCACAGGGATGTTAAATTTAATTATATTATGGTCACTATTACCAAGTGCTCCAACTATATTACCCCTTGGACCAGATCTTGTTCTCCACTTGGGACTAAATCAAGAATTGCCTCTCTTCTTGTGGGTTCCAGGACTAGCTTCTCCAAGAAGCAGTTATTTAAGGTGTTAAGAAACTTTATCTCTGCATCCTGTCCTGAGATGACATGTACCCCCCTCCCGTCAGTATGGGGATAGTTGAAATCCCCCATTATTGTTGAGTTTTTTATTTTTATAGCCTCTCTAATCTCCCTGAGCATTTCACAGTCCCTATCACCATCCTGGTCAGGCGGTCAGTAATATCTACTACTATATTCTTATTATTCAAGCATGGAATTACTATCCATAGAGATTCTGTGGTACAGTTTGGTTCATTTAAGATTTTTACTTAATTTGATTCTAAGCTTTCTTTCACATATAGTGCCACTCCCCCACCAGCATGACCTGTTCTGTCCTTCTGATATATTTTGTACCCTGGTGTTACTGTGTCCCATTGATTATCCTCATTCCACCAAGTTTCTGGGTATATAATCAGGAGCAGCACCAGAGTTTCAGGTGCCTTAGGCAGAATTCAGGGGGTGGCATTTTGTGCGCTCCCTACGGGGCGTACGGGAGCTTCCTGTTCCACTCCATTGCGCCGCCGAAGAAGGATCCTCTGCCGAAATGCCGCAGGTGACAGCTGCAGTCATTGAGCTGCTCGATTGCCTGCTGCTGTTTTCTGTGGCACAAAATGCCACCCCCAAATCCTGGTGCCCTAGGCGACCGCCTAGGGTCGCCTAATGGAAGCACCGGCCCTGGATATTATTATATTATATTATATTATATTATATTATATTATATTATATTATATTATATTATATTATATTATATTATATTATACCCATATCCTCTTTTAATATGAGGCACTCAAATTCACCCATCTTATTATTTAAACTACTAGCATTTGTATATAAGCACTTTAAAAATGGGTCACTTTTTAGCTGTCTGCCATTACAGGATGTAATTGAATGGGACTCTTTTTCATTTGACTGTTTCTTATAAGATCCTACCTGTATCCATCCTCTTCTTCTTACTAGAACACAGAGAATCTCCATGAATCAATCCTCCCCTAAGGGATGTCTCTGTCCGATCCACGTGCTCCTCTGCACCCTGTTGGCTTTCCCCCATCCCTTAGTTTAAAAACTGCTCTATGACCTTTTTAATTTTAAGTTCCAGCAATCTGATTCCATTTTGGTTTAGGTGGAACCCATCCTCCGTGTATGCCCTGTACTGCTATACAATACCCAAGCTATATTAGGTCCAATATTTCTTTGAAAGGAATAATATGCACACAGCTTGCCATCCCAAATGGAATTTCCTGGACACTTCAGTTCAAAGACAAGGGATTAGATAAAACAAGAGAGAGATTTTAAGTGAGTGCAAGGAATGAGGCATAAAAGTCAGAAATGGTTACATGAAAAATAAAGATAGAGTAAAATGCATCTAGTGCCTAAAATAACAAACCGTGTTAAACTTAATGCAGAGTTTTCTCACCACAGGCTTTCAACAGTCTCACTGACCAAATTTTTTCTTTGAGTGCTTGCTCATGTTGATTCAATTCTAGGTGTGTGCGCGCACCCAAGTCCGCACCCGTCAGAGATTTTTGCCTTAGCGGTATCCGTAGGGCCGGCTGTAGCACCCCGCTGCACTCATGCCATGGTGTATCAGGTCCACATGGTGGTCAGTTGGAGTGCCTCTGTCCCTTGCTTCACAAGTGGCTAGTGATTCCTTTCCTGTCTCAAGCTTGTGCTTCCAGTTGTAAATAGTTCTATTGTTTGTTAGTTAGTAGTTAAGTAGCTGTAAAGTGTTCAGTTATTTAGGGTCCCAGTGGGGCTTTGCCCTGGCATGCCCTGTTCTCCAGGTTTTAAGCCCTGCTCCATGTGTAACAGACCCACTAGATAGTGGACTGCAGTGCCTCAGGAAGTCCCACGTGAAGGAGCGTTGTCACATCTGTTAGAACTTTTGTCCTCGGACGCAGTGGAAACGCGATGCAATGTACGTCTCGGGGCCCTCCTGATGCAGGCAGCCCTGCACTCAGTCTCGGAGACAGCTCAGCCTGAAATGGCACCCAGCACTTCAGCCTTGGTATGTAGCACACCCTGGTCACTGGGCTTCTCCTGGCACTGTCCTTGGTGCTGAAAAAGAAGCTGAAGAAGATGGAACCAGGCAAGCCTGATAAAGGTGCTCTGGGCAAAGGACCCTATTTGTGTCTTATGCCCACTCCGGACCCAAACAAGGGATCTGCCCTGGGGAGTTCCTCCCTCGGAAAAGACCCGCCACCAACTCCGGGGAGCAGTACAGGGTCCAAGCGGATGGTGCAGTCAGTGCCCACTCAGCTCTTCATGCCTGCACAGCCAGAAGAGCTCCCACCGCAGCAAGCACCACATTCAGCAAAGGACCCGGCTAAGGCTCCCCATGAAAACAAGCCCTCCAGTAAGGCCTCGGACAAGATGAGTGAGTGCCACTAGTCGCCAGAGCCAAGACAGAGCCCTAAGTTGCCAGGCTCTTGATCTCCGCGGTCCAGGTCTCTGGTACATCATTACCAGGCATAGGTACCGCATTCCCGGTCCCCTTCTTTGTGCTAAAGCTCTCCCTGGTGTAGTGGACCTCCTCAGCACCGGTCCTCGTCATGTAGTTGTTTACCAATGCTGAGACCTTGAGGCCAGTCCCTGACATGACACCGCTATCCCTACTCCCAGCACCAGTCGGAACGCTCCTGGCACTGATCACCGGTGTCGATGGTTAGCTGCCAGACCCAGGCCTCGACAGCCCTGCCGTGGTCACCGGAGCGCAACGACTTCTCCACATCAGAGGCACAGTTCAGCCTCTCCCCCAGGCAGCAACAGGACTGGGCTCTGGAGGGAGCATCTGTCAATGGCCGACCCTATGGCCTTATTGCAATGCCTGGGAGGGTTCCTGTCATGCCATTAGTCCACTCCCAACAGCCCTCGGTTGCTGCATCAGACAGTCCGTAGTCAGCACCCATGGCTTCAGTGACCATCGTGGGTGAGGAACCGGTGCCCACACCAAAGCTACCCTCCCCATCAGGGGAAGACACTGGCGGGCCTCCCCCAGTGATCCAATCTTCCTCCTCCTCCCCAGATGAGGCGGTGGTGGGCCCCTCCAGAGCTAGCTCATCGGACGATTTCAAGGAGCATCAGGCACTGCTCCGTAGGGTGGCTTTGAACTTGGCCCTCAAGGCAGAAGAGATAAAGGAGCAGATGGACGCATTGTTCATTGTGCTCTCGGCAGCCACCCCAGCCCAGCTCACACTCCCCGTGCACAAGGGGGCCCTGAACATTGCCAAGTTTATTTGGCAAACCCCGTCCTCTATTCCGCCCACGTCCAAGAGAGCGAAGAAAAAGCACTTCATCCCTGTGCGGCCAACGAGAGGGATAAACAGGGTCCCACCAGTTCCACCCTTAAAAATAAAGACGCTAAGAGGTTTGACTTGTTTGGTTGCAAGTTTTATTCTACTGCCAGCCTCCAGTTTCGGGTGGCGAACCACCAGGCCCTCTTGGGCCACTATAATTTTAACTTGTGGGACTCCCTCCTCAAGTTCAAAGACTCCATGCCCCAGGAGGTGGCCCAGGATTTTGCAACTCTGGTGGAGGATGGCACCATGGTGGCTCAGTGCTTCCCCCAAATGGCCTGGGATGTGGTTGATTTGGCTGCCTTGGTGGTCGCCTCAGCAGTGGTTATGAAGTGCAGTTCCTCACTCCAGACCACAGGCCTGTCCCAGGAGGTGCAAGCCTCTATCCAGGACCTCTCATTTGATGGTGTTGGCGTTTTCTCTGACCAGACAGATGTGTGGCTGCATGGCCTTAAGGACACATCGGCAATTCTCTGCTCTTTGGGGATGAACACTCCTTGGATTTCGAGGCAGTCATTCTGACCTCCTTTGCCACTGTGACAGGGGCAGCCTCGTCAAGGGCCTACAAAGAAAAGGGACACCAGGTTTAGCCACCACCGTGTGTCATCGTCCTGCTTTCCTGTGCAGCCTGTCCCAGCTAAGCATCAAGGGGACCAGAAGAGCTCATTTTGAGGGTGCACCTGGGAGCGACACACCAGCCATCTGCCCAGATCCTTCCCGTCCTTTCCTCGACTGTCTCTCCCCTTATTGTCTGGCCTGGTCCAGGGTTACTTCGGACCGCTGGATCCTGGACATAGTTGCTTGGGGCTATACCCTGCAATTCTTGGCCGCCCTTTCCCATCCCTCTTCAGGGACTCTTCTCATGAGCATCTCCTCATTCAGGAGGTCAAGAAACTCCTGGACTTGGGTGCTGAAGAGAATGTTCTTCAGGATATGGAAGGAGGAGGATTCTATTCCCACTGCTTTCTAATCCCGAAGGCAAAAGGGGGCCTGAGACCCATTCTGGACCTGTGAAGCCTCAACATGTCTCTCAAGAAGTTGAAATTCCGCATGGTCTCCCTGACCCCCATCATCCCTTCCCTGGATCCAGGGGACTGGTTTGCCGCTCTCAACTTAAAGAACACGTACTTCCATGTCTCCATATTCCCGGGACACAGATGGTTCCTGCACTTCATAGTAGCTGGGCAACACTTTCAGTTCACGGTGCTACCTTTTGGCCTGTCCTTGACTCCCAGGGTGTTTACAAAATGCGTGGCGCCAGTGGCAGCTTACCTCAGATGTCAGGGGGTCCAGATATTTCTGTATCTCGATGACTGGCTCATCAAGGACAGGTCTCCGGAACAGGTACAAAGGAGCCTTGATCTGGTGTGTTCCACCTGCACTGGACATAGGTCTGTTGATAAATGCAGAAAAGTCCATGTTAACACTAGTCCAACTCATAGTTTTCAGGCCATGGCAGGCTTAGTCTCCCCATACAAGCTCGCCTGCTTGCCACGGCCCACACGTCTGCGACTATTGGGCTGCATGGCTGCGTGCACATATGTGGTCAGCTATGCCCATCTTCATATAAGGCCTCTGCAAACATGGCTGGCCTCAGCTTACATTCCAAGCAGGCACCCCTAGACCACGTAGTCATGGTACCGAGCCATGTCCTACTGTTGCTGGACTCGTGATGGAATCCCAGTTCTGTGCTCCAAGGAGTTCCCTCTGTGTCCCCGACCCCATCTCTCACCCTGGTCTCCAGTGCTTTGGATCTGGGCTGGGGAGCCTGCCTGGGTGAACTCAACACCCAGAGTCATTGGCAACAACCCAACCTGGCCCTCCACATCAATGTAAGGGAGCTCAGGGTGATTCGACTGGCCTATCAGGCTTTCTTGCCCCACTTGAGGGGCAAAGTGGTGCAGGTCCTGAGGAACAATACTACCCCGATGTATTACATCAACAGACATGGGCGACAGGTCTTCAGCCCTTTATCAAGAAGTGCTCAGCCTCTGGGACTTTTGCATGAGGAACACCATTCACCTAGTGGCCGCCCACCTGGCAGGGACCAAGAATGTTTTGGTGGATCGCCTCAACAGGACCTTCTCATCTCACCACGAATGGTCACTCCCTCCAGAGGTAGTCAGTCTGATCTTCTGCAAGTGGTGGAATCCCCAGGTGGACCTGTTCACGTCCAGGCAGAACAGGAAGTTCCATGTGTTCTGATCTCTGCAGGGCAGGGACAAGGGCTGCCTGTCGGACACTTTTCTGAATTCATGGTCGGGAGCGCTGATGTACTCTTTCCTGACGGTGCCCTTGATCCACAGGTTCCTCCTGAAGGTGAAGCAAGACAAGGCCAAGGTCATCATGGCCTCATCAACACTGGTTAGGCATGCTGCTGAGTCTGTCGGCAGTCACCAGCCTGCAGCTGCTTCTTCAGCTGGATCTGCTGTCCCAGAATCACAGCAATGTGCTGCACCCAAACCTGGTGGTGCTGCATTTGACAGCCTGGCTGCTGTGTGGGTGAGTGGAGAGAATCAGCAATGTTCCCCTGGTGTCCAGCAAGTCTTGCTGAGCAGCAGGAAGCCTTCTACCCGAGCTACCTATGTGGCAAAGTGGAAGTGAATTGCTTGTTGGGCCTTGGATCGTCGCATCCCACTGCAGGACGTCCTGGACTATTTGCTGCACCTTAAGCTCCAGTGCTTGTCACTATCTTCAGTCAAGTTGCACCTGGTGGCCATTTTGACATTCCATCTTCCATTTCAAGGCAGGTCAGTCTTCACTCACCCTATTACGCCACGGTTTCTGAAGGGCCTGGAGTGCCTTTACCTGCATGTCCGGGATCCGGTACCCACTTAGGACCTAAATCTTGTGCTGTTACTGCTCGTGGGTCCCCCCTTCAAGCCCCTAGCTTCCTGCTCCCTCTTGCTTCTCTCCTGGATGGTCTCCTTCCTAGTTGCCATAACTTCAGCTATTCGAGTGTCCGAAATCAGAGCGCTAACATCTGAAACACCTTACATGGTCTTCTATAAGGACAAGGTTCAGCTGCATCTGCACCCAGCCTTTCTATGCAAGGTCATCTCCCAGTTCCATACTGGTCAAGATATATACTTGCTGGTCCTTTGTCCTAAGCCCCACACGATGGATGAGGAATGCAGGTTGCATGCCCTGGATGTCAGATGGGCTCTGGACTTCTACACAGACAGAATGAAGTCATTCCGTAAGTCAACGCAGTTGTTTGTGGCGATCGCAGACAGGATGAAAGGTTGCCCTGTCTCTGCCCAAAGAATATCTTTGTGGATCACAGCCTGTATCTGCTACTGCTACGAGCAAGCAAAGGTGCCCCTGCTACCGATAGTTACAGCTCACTCGACTAGGGCACAGGCATCTTTGGCAGCCTTCCTTACACAGGTGCTGATCCAAGAGATCTGTCAGGTCATGACCTGGTTGTCTGTCCACACATTCGCTTAACACTATGCGCTGACTCAGCAAGCTCGGGATGATGCCAGCTTTGGCAGAGCTATGCTACAAACTGCATGATGGTGAACTCTGAGCCGACCTCCACTGATTCTGCTTGCGAGTTGCCTAGAATGGAATCAACATGAGCAAGCACTCGAAGAAGAAAAAACAGTTACCTACCTTTCGTAACTGTTGTTCTTCGAGATGTGTTGCTCATGTTCCTTCCATTACTTGCCCTCCTGCCCCTCTGTCAGAGTTGTCAGCAAGAAGGAACTGAGAGGGTGCAGGGCTGGTGGCACCTGATATACCGTGGCATGAGTACGGCACTCCAGGGGGCACCACAGCCAGCCCTATGGATACAGCTAAGGCAAAAATCTCTGATGGCCGTGCATGTGAGTGTGCATATCTAGAATGGAATGGACATGAGCAATTCATCTCAAAGAACAAGAGTTGCTGAAGATAGGTAACCGTTTTTTCTTAGGTCAGGACCTCTTCTTCCAGAGTCTAATGAATGCTTCCTTTGTCACTTCACGTGCTATGAATCGATGGGTGGGGGGGTTGGGTGTCCTGGGTGTCAGTCTCTCCTTTTTATAGTTTCTTTACCCCTCTTGAAAAACATTTACAGTTGGGTACCAGAAGACAAACTGTCTATGTGGAAGGATGTTCCCTGCTGTTTTTTTCTCACTGATTTTAGCGTTCTTTGTTTTCTTTCCTGCTTGATGATTCCATTTACTGCTTAAATACAAATTAAGCAGAGCACACATTCCTTTGTTTGAGACAGACCTGTTTGCCAACCTCTGTTTGGAACAAGTGTTAAAAACACCATTTAGTGGAATCTTATAATTTCACAAACAATGTTGCAACACATATTTTATCAGGATGATACTGATCAGCAAATTATGAGTTTTCAAATGATTGTTACAATAGCGTGTGGGGTGTGAATACAGGGGTACATTCTGTTACAGTTCCAATATTCCAAATAGGCAAACGAGATGACCAGAGTAACTAGGACAGTTAGCCTGACATCAGTCCCAAGCAAAAAAATGAAAAAAATGTATACAAGATTCAATTGATAAATAATTCAAGGATGGAAATATAATTAATTACAGTCAACATGGCTTTATGGAAAATAGGTCCTGTTAAACATCTGATTTCATTCTTTGAGAAGATTACAACAGCTGCATAGATGTAATATATTTAGACTTTTGTACAGTATTTGACTTTTTATCACACAGCATTCTGATTAAAAATTACCTCTATACAATATCAATAAAGTACATGCTAAATGGATTATGAACTGGCTAAGTGACAAATCTCAGAAAGTAACAGTCAATGAGGAATCATCATTGAATAAGGGTGTTTCCAGTAGGCTTCCTCAGGGATCAGTTCTAGGCCCAATGAAATTCAATATTTTCACCAATATTTTGAAGTAAATATAAAATCACTGCTAATAAAATTTACAGATGAAACAAAGATTGGCAGAGTGATAAATAATAATGAGGACAGAGCAATCATACAGAATAATTGAGTTCTCTTTGTAAACTGGACCACTTCAAACAAAATATGTTTTAATGCAGCCAAGTGCAAAGTTACACATCCAGGAACAATGAACGCTGGCCATATCTTCCAGATGGGGGGACTGTGTCCTGGAAAGCAGTGACTCTGAAAAGGGTTTAGGGGTCACAGTGGACAAACAACTCACCATGAGCTTCTTGTGGAGAAAAGAGCCACAAAAATGATTCAAGGGCTGGAGAAAATGCTTTGCAGTGAGAGAGCTTTAAAGAGCTCCATTTGTTTAGCGTATCGAAAAGAAAAGTAAGTTTATTTGATTATAGAGTCTAAGTATGTTCATGGGGAGATAATACTAGGTACTATAGCTCTCTTTAATCTAGAGGATAACAGTATAACAAGAACCTGTGGCTGGAAGATGAAGCCACACAAAATAAACTTAGAAACAAGGCACACATTTTTAACAGTGAAGGTGATTGACCATTGGTAAAAACTACCAATGAATGTGGTGGATTCTCCATTTCTTGATGTCTTCAAATCCAGACCGAATGCCTTTCTGGCCCGCAGCTGGCCCATGCCAGCTGACTTGGACTCGCAGGTCTCAGGCTAAGGGGCTGTTTAATTGAAGTGTAGACATTCGGTTTGGGCTGAAGCCCAGACTCTAGGTCTCTGTGTAATGGAAGGCTTGCAGAGCTTGCACTGCAGACCATAGGTGCCGACTCCATGGGTGCTCCGGGGCTGGAGCACCCACAGGGAAAAATTAGTGGGTGCTGCAGCTCCCTGCCCCCCCCAGCTCACCTCTGCCACCGCCTCCTTCCCAGAGCGCATCCCGTGCCCGCTTTTTCCCCCTAGCTCCCAGCACTTGCACCGTGAAACAGCTGTTTTGCACGGCTGGGAGGGAGGGGGGACGGGGGAGGAGAGAGAATGCAATGCACTCGGGGAAGAGGCAGGGCCGGGGCGGGGATTTGGGGAAGGGGTCCAATAGGGGCAAGGAGAAGGTGGAGTTGGGGCAGGACCAGGGGCGGGGGGGGGCATGAGCATGCACCGGCGCTGGGGAAAGTTGGCCCCTATGCTGCAGACCAAGCCCAAATTGCAATTAAATGGCCCCTTAGCCTGAGTCAGCTGGCTCAGGTGAGCTGTGGGTGTCTAATTGCAGTGTGGACAGACCTTATGTGGCCTTGGAGCAA
This sequence comes from Gopherus flavomarginatus, assembly GCF_025201925.1. Taxonomy (NCBI): domain Eukaryota; kingdom Metazoa; phylum Chordata; order Testudines; family Testudinidae; genus Gopherus; species Gopherus flavomarginatus. The sequence continues at coordinate 20,765,545 of NC_066627.1, read as the reverse complement.
AACTGCAAAGACGAGCTAGCCAGAGACTCCAGCCAGTAGGAACAGATGCAACCAAAGCAGGGACCTTTTTCACCTTTGGACATTCCAGTCAAAACTGTAGAAAGTTCTGACTCTGCCCTGTGCTGATAAATTGTTTGCTTCAATCCTCCCCATCTCGCCTGAGTCTCTTCACCTCAGATTCACGCCACACCTGCCCTTCTTACACTCTTCTGCCCCATCCCCCTCACCTCCCTTCTCTTTCCATTTAGCTGATCCCCTCCTAAGGAACTCTCTCCACGAAAAAAATGTGGAAGTACTGTATTGTTGGTTGGCCACAGAAATGGCAGAATTGAAGGAGAAAACACCTCTAGTGGAGAAGGCCTGCAGAGTCATGGGACACTCCTCAGAGCTGTCAGCAGCAAGGGAGTAGGGGTGGGTCCTGGGAGGGAGTTAGGTGTGTGGGTTTGCGGAGAGGATTTACTGGTGTGGCAGGGTGGGACACTAAGAATCCCTCAGTGCCAACTGGCAAAGAATTCCCTGTTTGTAACAGGAATTCCTATCAGGCCTGAATGTGACACTTTATACCTCGGGGGAGAGCCCTGGTAACCCCCATATTCATCATTTGTTCATAAATCTAGTTCTTTTCTTTAAAGCAAAACTAGGCAAAATCACACAAAATGAGACAGAAAAATATAGCAAAGATGGATGCAACTTCTGCCTCTGGTGCTTTCTGCTGGGAAATTACAGGCCTAGCTCATGGTTTTATTAGCCACTCCAAGATCTGACAAACCTTCACCAGCATCAGGGAGTTTAAAGCATTGCGTTTAGCTGCCTTCCTGGTCCTGTGCTTACAGCAGTATTGCAAAGGGTGGCATCAGCTTGGTGCCTAAGCCTGTTGCTTTTTAGACAGCTGCCCAAAAGATAACGTCAGTACCCAGAAGAAATAAGGTGAGGGGACAAATGATACACAAGGGAGGGGATGAGAGCAGGAACCTCAGGCCCATGCCTAAGGTGGTGTTCAGGAGTTAATCTGTGGAGGGAGTGATGCCAATCTGATTCCCTCTCTATGGCCTGGTCAGAACGTCTTTCCAGATCAGGGCAACACAGACCCATTGGCATCATGGTGGATGCCGGGGTCCATCCCAGGAGACAATCTGTTAGGTGCAGCAGCAGCCATGATGATGAAGGTCACTCCCAGTCTGCTCGCCCCACTGGCTCTTAAGTGACCCCTGCATAAGCACTGTCTAGCTGGGGGGTGGCAGCCTCAGCCTATTGAAACTAACCAGGCAAAACACATTTGGGGGTTTCCAGCTATAACCATTTCCAGAATCCAGCCCACCCCAATGTCTAAGAGATTGTTGTTATGCCAACTGGAGACCTTGCCAGGAGCATGGCAGAGCCTTTATCACAGTCCTTTTCGCTTCAGCCAGATGGTACCAGTTTTTCCTCTCACTTTTAACAGCATTTCTATCTAACAGGCTCAGAAGGATGTTTATTGCCTTGTACAGTTTAGGGTACAAGTTTCCACATAGCAATGAGCTCATTGTATATCTTTACAGTACGTAATGTTTCTGCATGTTGGTGCCATCATTCGGTCAGATCACAGAAGTGCTCAAACTGGAAACCTTCTATGAAAGGCAGTGGCCGTGGTTTCACTCTTCTGAGCAGTTCCCCAGACTGGGCGTTAAGGACGGTGTGGTGCGGGAGCTGCCATCATTTGAGTTAGTCCTGCTCATGTACGTCCATTAGCGAGCCCATGGTATTATTCTGCAAGAAGGGGTGTCAAACCCAATAGCCTGGCTAAACTGAACTGGGGTAATTGCATTCTGCATCCCTTGCCCTTTCCATTGGCTACTGTATTATTTTTCACCTCCTGACTTCAGCTGTTCTGTGGTGCCATTAAATAGCTATTGCCTCTCCCCACAGCAGGAGTTGTAGCTGGCGTTGTTACTTCATATTCCTTCTTGGTTGTCTCCCATACTCCTTGCATCTGTGAACAGACACTTCAATACATTAACTCATGTTAAATTCTTATTGTTTCAGAATAGCTCTGACTTTTCTCCTGTTACTCTTCCTGGAAGCACCTGTCCTACAGTTCAAGTTAGGTGAATGCTCCCCTTCTCCAGCTCTCCTGTCTGGCAACTGCTGCGCATGTCTGTGCAATGTGTAAGGGCAGGTCTACACTGCTGCTTAAGTGGAAAAAGACCTGCCCCCTCCCCCCCGCAAGCGACACAAGTTACAGCGACCTAAGCACTGTCCGCACCGGTGCTCTCCCGTCGGCATAGAGCTTCTTCACCAGACACATGGCAGTGATGCAGCTGTGCCAGTGCAGTGCTTCTAGCATAGACCTGCCCAAAGGAACGAGTGAGAGATTTCTGGTGAATCCCTGGGCAGGAATATTTGATCAGTGTGTTGGCTGTCAAATGTCCTACGACTAAAAACAGGCATTCTAACTGTTCACCTTTCTAATCAGTTTTCTTTTGTTTTTTAGGTCCACCTGCTGAGCCACTGGAGCCCACCAGACCTTTACCAACTCTTCCTGTGCGCAGGATTCATTCCCCTTCGGAAAGGAAACACGAAAGACAGCCAAGACCCCCCAGGCCACCTTTAGGTGATAGGCCATCAACTCCAGGCATGAAACCCAACATCTGTGATGGCAACTTTAACACTGTGGCTCTGTTTAGAGGAGAAATGTTTGTTTTCAAGGTACTAAATCAGTCTTACCAATGATGTTTTCTAAGCTTTATATCCTGGAAAAGAATAATAAGTGTAAATAATTACACATTATCAGCTATTTTATGGTACCACTTTGCTCTGCTGAAAACAGTTCTATTATGTGTAACTGACATAATCAATGAGCATGAGAATTTTAAAAGGAAAGTTTTAGCAGATTTGAAAATACTTTACTAACGCTTGGCATGGTGCCTAAGGAGAAGGGCATAAATGAAAGAGTGTTCTTTGTGATGTTCATAATTTTGTTTTGCCTTCAGAATTACCTGCATCCTTGACAAAAAATAAACCAGGTTCTGTGTAATGTTTTTAAAGCAAAAATATCAGATAGCAGACTCTTCTAAACAGCCGTGCAGCCTGCAGTTGAGAAGCACCCTTCTTTCACTAATTCATTGTTCACTGGAATTCTTCCTACATAGCAGATGTAATCATAAAGCTATATGAACAAATCTGTATCTAGAATACATCAGCATTGTGATGACATCTTACTTTACTACTACTTAGCTCTTTTCATCAGTAGAACTGAAAGTACTTTACAAAGGAGGTCAGTTTCATTATACCTGTTTTATACATGGGGAAACAGGCATAGAGAAGCTCCATGACTTGCCCAAGGTCACCTAGCAGACCAGTGAAAGAACCAGGAGTACAACACAGATCTCCTGAGTCACAGTCCAGTACTGTATTGACTAGCCCACGTTGCCTCCCTGAGCACATTACCTAGCACTGCTCTGAGATGGCTGGAGGCACCGATAAAGCAGGGAAGGGGCCTTTCTAAAAAAAACTGCAATTTTTTGTCAAGAGTGGGTATATAACCTGCTGGTCTCTGAGGGTGTAAGCATATTCTGAGAACAGCGACCAGATCAGACCTGGCAGGGGAGACATGGGGGAGAATGCCTAGTTTGAGGATCCTGATGAGGCCTAGATGTGAGTCAGCCACCAAGAAGCTCAACAGTGTCAATACTTAAGTGGGGAAATGCATGTCCACTGATGCAAATTTAGGCACCATGGGGACTTTACTAGCAGGAATTCAGGGCTAGGCAGTGGTTTCAGGGATCTAAATTTTGGATATAGGTGCTTAATGTGGCAACTAGTAGCGTACTCTCCTTTGTGGATCTAGCTCTTAGAGTTGGGTTAGATCCTAAAGCTCAAATATTTGTTATGGAGGTGCCAGTCTCAGCGTCATTGTTAAGGTTGAGTTCCTTTTTATACTTAAAGAAGGGATTCAGCCTTTTTATTTATATGAAAAATATGGCAAGTCCTCTGGGAGAACAGAATGAATATTCTGAGAATTTACAAGTACTATACATCCATTAATTGTTAGTTATTATTAGTTAAAATGGAGAAGATGGGATTAATATGAGAATTGAAAGGTGGATAAGGAACTGGTTAAAGAGGAGACTACAATGGGTCATGCTGAAAGGTGAACTATCAGGCTGGAGGGAGGTCACTAATGGAGTTCATCAGGGATCAGTCTTGGGACCAATCTTATTTCACATTTTTAGTACTAACTGTGGCACAAATAGTGTGAGTGTGCTAATAAAATTTGTGGATGTCATGAAGTTGGAAAGTGTTGCCAGTATGGAAGAGGATCAGAATATCATACAAGAAGATCTGAAGGACCTTGAAAACTGGAGTAATAGAAATGGGATGGGTTTCAGAGTAGCAGCCGTGTTAGTCTGTATCCGCAAAAAGAACAGGAGTACTTATGGCACCTTAGAGACTAACACATTTATTTCAGCACAAGCTTTCGTGGGCTACAGCTCACTTCTTTGGATGCATAGAATGGAACATAGAATGTGCTCCATTCAATGCATCCAAAGAAATGAGCTGTAGCCCACAAAAGCTTATGCTGAAATAAATTTGTTAGTCTCTAAGGTGCCACAAGTACTCCTGTTCCTTTTGAGAAATGGGATGGTTTCAGACTGGTAGCCGTGTTAGTCTGTATCAGCAAAAACAACGAGGAGTACTTGTGGCACCTTAGCGACTAACAAATTTATTTGAGCATAAGCTTTCATGGGCTAAAACCCACTTCATCAAATGCATGGAATGGAAAATACAGTAGCAGGTATAAATATACAGCACATGAAAAGATGAGCGTTGCCTTACCAAGTGTGTGTGTGTGGGGGGTCAGTGCTAACGAGCCAATTCAATTAAGGTGGAAGTGGGCTATTCTCAACAGTTGACAAGAAGGGAGGAAAATCACTTTTGTAGTGCTAATGAGTTCAATTATCAGAGGGGTAGCCATGTTAGTCTGGATCTGTAAAAGCAGCAAAGACAACGAAGTGCATCCGACGAAGTGGGTATTCACCCACGAAAGCTCATGCTCCAACAGGACTCTTTGCTGCTTTTAATGAGTTCAATGTAATCAAGGTGGCTCATTTCAAACAGTTGACAAGAAGGTGTGAGTATCAGCAGGTGGGGAAATTAGTTTTTGTAAAAGCAGCAAAGAGTCCTGTGGCACCTTATAGACTAACAGACGTTTTGGAGCATGAGCTTTCGTGGGTGAATACCCACTTCGTCAGATGCATGTAGTGGAAATTTCCAGGGGCAGGTATATATATGCAGGCAAGCTAGAGATAATGAGGTAGTTCAATCAGGGAAGATGAGGCCCTGTTCTATCAGTTGAGGTGTGAAAACCAAGGGAGGAGAAACTGGTTCTGTAATTGGCAAGCCATTCACAGTCTTTGTTTAATCCTGAGCTGATGATGTCAAATTTGCAGATGAACTGAAGCTCAGCAGTTTCTCTTTGAAGTCTGGTCCTGAAGTTTTTTTGCTGCAGGATAGCCACCTTAAGGTCTGCTATAGTGTGGCCAGGGAGGCTGAAGTGTTCTCCTACAGGTTTTTGTATATTGCCATTCCTAATATCTGATTTGTGTCCATTTATCCTTTTCCGTAGCGACTGTCCAGTTTGGCCGATGTACATAGCAGAGGGGCATTGCTGGCATATGATGGCATATATTACATTGGTGGTGGTGCAGGTGAATGAACCGGTGATGGTGTGGCTGATCTGGTTAGGTCCTGTGATGGTGTCGCTGGTGTAGATATGTGGGCAGAGTTGGCATCGAGGTTTGTTGCATGGATTGGTTCCTGAGCTAGAGTTACTATGGTGCGGTGTGCAGTTACTGGTGAGAATATGTTTCAGGTTGGCAGGTTGCCTGTGGGCGAGGACTGGCCTGCCACCCAAGGCCTGTGAAAGTGTAGGATCATTGTCCAGGATGGGTTGTAGGTCCCTGATGATGCATTGGAGAGGTTTTAGCTGGGGACTGTATGTGATGGCCAGTGGAGTCCTGTTGGTTTCTTTCTTGGGTTTGTCTTGCAGTAGGAGGCTTCTGGGTACACGTCTGGCTCTGTTGATCTGTTTCCTTATTTCCTCATGTGGGTATTGTAGTTTTGAGAATGCTTGGTGGAGATTTTGTAGGTGTTGGTCTCTGTCTGAGGGGTTAGAGCAGATGCAGTTGTACCTCAGTGCTTGGCTGTAGACAATGGATCGTGTGATGTGCCCGGGATGGAAGCTGGAGGCATGAAGGTAGGCATAGCGGTCGGTACGTTTTCGGTACAGGGTGGTGTTAATGTGACCATCACTTATTTGCACCGTGGTGTCTAGGAAGTGGACCTCCCATGTAGATTGGTCCAGGCTGAGGTTCATGGTGAGGTGGAAGCTGTTGAAATCGTAGTGGAATTTTTCCAGAGACTCCTTCCCATGGGTCCAGATGATAAAGATGTCTTCAATGTAGCGTAGGTAGAGAAGGGGCATGAGTGGACGAGAGCTGAGGAAGCGTTGTTCCAGGTCGGACATAAAAATGTTGGCATATTGTGGGGCCATGCGGGTGCCCATAGCTGTGCCACTGATCTGGAGATATAAATTGTCATTAAATTTGAAATAGTTGTGTGTGAGGATAAAGGCACAGAGCTCAGCAGCCAGTTGTGCTGTAGCATCATCAGGGATACTGTTCCTGACAGCTTGTATTCCATCTGTGTGTGGGATGTTTGTGTAGAGAGCCTCTACATCCATGGTGGCTAGGATGGTGTTTTCTGGAAGGTCACCAATGCATTGTAGTTTCCTCAGGAAATCAGTGGTGTCACGGAGATAGCTGGGAGCGCTGGTGGCATAGGGTCTGAGTAGAGAGTCCACATATCCAGACAGTCCTTCAGTGAGAGTGCCAATGCCCAAGATGATGGGGCGTCCAGGATTTCCGGGTTTGTGGATCTTGGGTTGTAGATAGAATAACCCTGGTCGGGGCTCTAAGGGTATGTTGATTTGTTCCAGTGTTAGTGTAGGGAATGTCCTGAGTAGATGTTGCAGTTTCTTAGTGTATTCCTTAGTGGGATCTGAGGGAAGTGGCCTGTAGAATTTGGTGTTGGAGAGTTGTCTGGTAGCCTCCTTTTGGTAGTCAGACCTGTTCATGATCACAACAGCACCTCCTTTATCAGCCTCTTTGATGATAATGTCTGGGTGGTTTCTGAGGCTGTGGATGGCATTGCGTTCTGCACAACTTAGGTTATGAGGCAAGCGATGTTGTTTTTCCACAATTTCTGCCTGTGCACGTCGGTGGAAGCATTCAGTGTAGAGGTTTTTGTAGTGACACAGCCACTCCCAGTCTTTATTCAGGCCTGACACCAAATTAGGTCACTACAAAAACTAATTTTCCCCCTGCTGATACTCACACCTTCTTGTCAGCTGTTTGAAATGGGCCACCTTGATTACACTGAACTCATTAGCACTACAAAAGTGTTTTTTCCTCCCTTCTTGTCAATTTTTGAGAATAGCCCACTTCCACCCAATGAACCACCCAGATTAGGAGAACACATTTTCCACAAGACATTTGTAACCACCTGTAGTAACACGTCATAAAGTAACCTCAGCCATTGTGCAGGACGGTGGACTAAATGACCCCCTTCAGCACTGATGATCTTGATAAACTGTATGAGTGTTCATTGTAAATTCTGGAAAAATATGCGTTGGAGGCCCTGCAAGTACTGGTATCTTGTCTTCTGCCATGTATGTGGGATGGACGCGCGCGCGCACACACGCACGCACGCACACACGCACACACACACACACACACACACACACTGATTAAAGGATAGTAATGATTAGTACCAGTCCCTAACCTGTTATAATGCTAAGAGAAAGCATCTTCCTATAAACTTGGCCAAATCTGGTTGGAATGCAGTCATTGCTCAAGATCAGTGCAACTACACAGCGCTCAAGTTCGTTATTATGGCATCTGGGGCCATTTCATGAACTAATTAGTGGTTGAATGCAGGGTATAAAAGTTCAGACACCTCAAAAGCCCTTTTTCTCTTCCTAGGATCGTTGGTTTTGGCGTCTGCGCAACAACCGAGTGCAGGAGGGGTATCCCATGCAGATTGAACAATTCTGGAAAGGCCTCCCTGCAAAGATTGATGCTGCCTATGAGAGATCTGATGGGAAATTCATTTTCTTTAAAGGTAGAGTATGTTTCCAATGCAATTTTACATCACTGTTCTAATCCCTCTTTCTGTGGCGAGCTTTGACAAATGGGATTTCTGCTTGTCTGTTTAACATTGTATTGGTGGGAACTGTATCTCATATTGGAACCATTTGTGGAAATCCACAAAGAAAGGTAACTGAACTCCTCACAAACCCTCAATTCTAATTACTCAGAGCCAGACACTAAAAGGTATTTGGGTGCTTAAAGATGCAGCTAGGTATCTATTAGGATTTTCACACGCACTGTGGGCTAGATCCATAAAGACACTTGAGTGCCTAACTGCCCCTGTAGGCACCAGGTCCTCAAAGCCCCGCTCAGCTGCAGCCTAACCCTGTCGGTGTCTAATTCCTCAGAGGTGCCTAAGGCTCTGCTAGTGGGAATATGCAAAATTGCCTAAGTCCTGATGCTCCTGAGTTGTGTGGTGCCCTAGCTTATGCCTAAACCCTGGTGGGATTCTCAAAATAGGCATTCCCCTTGCTGCCTTTTGTACAGAGCCTGATCCAGTAGGCAGAGGTCCTATGGGGCTAGTGGAGAGGTGGGTGTGTTCAGTAGCCCCAAAAGCCCAGTGGCTACTGCATTCCCTTAGGAGGTGGGAAAGCCGGGTTTGTATCCCCACTCTACCTGAGTTGGAACAGGGATTTGAACCTACAGCATTTACGTGAAATGCTAGTGGGTCCATTGGGGGGCTTCTCTCAATCTCTTGTTGAAGCCTTCGTGCTTTGTATAAAGACTTATTGGTGTGGGGACTTGAAACCACTGTCATGTGACCCTCCCACATGTAGGTGAGTGCTCTGAGCGCGAGGCTATGGAGTCAGTCTCTCACTTTCCCAGTGAATATTTCATTAGTTACACAAACTGGAACAGCTTCAACAGGACTGCTTGAGAGAGACCCATGCAAGACACTCTGCGCTGAGGGTTAGAGCACCTTGCCTTAAATGTGGGGGCCCGAGGTTTGAATCAGGGAGAGCAGCAGTTTGGACCTGGGACTCCCACATTCTGGGAGTGTGCCCTAGTTATTGGCTGTAAGGCCGTGGGGTTGTCTGTCTCTACAGCTGCTAGGACACAGGCTACCTAAATGGCTGACCTGGCTTAAGTGCCTGATGGCTGAGAATCCTGACCAGAGAGAGGCACCTAGCTACCTTTGAGGGTATCATGGCTTCACAGGGTCTGGTCTATGCCCCAGCCTGTAGCCAGTCCCTTGGGAGTGACCCCTTTAGTGTGCTGGTCCACACAGTTCCATAGGCCAGGCCCGTGGCCTCCAAAACAGGGCCTTCGGGTGCCAGAAATCTCTGTGGCCTCCTGCAGTGAGTCCAGCCAAGCCAGACACTGTGGGAGGCTTGTTCTTACCCTTTGCAATGCCAGGCAGACTTTTCAAACAAGTTAACAATTGTTAGTGTCCTGGCCTACAGAATCTGAAAGTCATTAGGTTACCGCAGAGAAGCAAAGGTTAAGACAGAGTTCAGACTGGCCAACACTAGGGCCCTTGGGCCATGCTACCATAGGAACCAATTTTCCTTCCTCTCTCTGGGCTTTTCTACACTTAAAACACCACAGCAGCATAACTGCACAGCTGCAGCACTTCACTGTTGGCACTACTTACACCGAAGGGGGCGGTTCCTGTCAGCATAGACAATCCACCTCCCCAAGAGCCAATAGGTAGGAATTCTTCCTTCGACCTCAGCACTGTTCACACAGGGACTTAGGCTGGCTTAACTCTGCTGCTCAGAGGTGTGGATTTTTCACACCCCTGACCGACATGTTCCAGTGTAGACCAAAGGTCTGACTCTGTCCCTCCCTTTGTCTGTCAGTCCCAGGAGCGAGCCCCTGTGTCTGCATGAGCTCACAGAGCCTGACACCTTTCCCCACTGTTCTCCAGCTAGGGGGCCCTTGCTCTGCTTCCTGGCAGAGAGGTGAGTCACGGGCCCAGCTCCAGCCCTGTGTGAGGCCAGGTCTCTCCCTCAGCCCTGCCCTGCACATCCCCCGGGCGCCCCCGCCCCATGCATCCTCCGAGTGGCCCCCCACCCCAGCGCATCCCCCGGGTCATTTAAAATAGCCCGGGGCCACCACTCACCACCAGCAGCGCAGCAGAGCTAAGTGGCTTCCTGCCTGCTCGCTCCACATGGCTGCCAGCCCCTCCATGCAGCCCCTGGGCAGGGTGGGTCTGTGTCCTGCCCCACGCGCCCCTGCGGCAAATGGAAAGCTGCAGGGGCAGTGCCTGGGGGTAGTAGCACATGGAGACCCCCGGCCCGCCCTGCCTAGGAGCCCCCGGTAAGTGCTGCATCCTCCCACCCCCTTCCAGAGCCTGCACCCCTCCTTTGGCCCCCAAACTCCCGCCCAGAGTCTGCACCCCCTCCCTCTGCACCCCCCCACCCTCAAACTCCATCCCAGAGTCTGCACTCCCTCCTTCCGCACCCCCTCCCATCCCCAAGCTCCCTCTCAGAGCCTGCACCTCCACTCCCAGCCTGCACACAGCACCCAAACTCCATCCCAGAGCCTGCACCCCCTTCCCACAAACCCCATCCTGCCTCCAAACTGCCTCTCAGAGCCTGCACCCCCTCCCCCTGCACTCCTTCCTGCCCTCAAACTCCCTCCCAGAGCCTGCAGCCCTCCCTCCACACCCCCTCCCATCCCGAAGCATCCTCTCAGAGCCTGCACCCCCATCCCCAGCCTGGAGCCTGCACACAGCACCCAAAACTCCATCCCAGAGCCTGCACCTCCACCTCCTTCCCACACACCTCTCCTGCCCCCAAATTCCCTCCCAGAGCCTGCACCACAGCCCTCTGCACTCCCTCCCACTGCCTGCACCCAAACTCCCCCACAGCCTGCCCCTCTCACCCCCTCCTCCACCCCCACCCCTTGCCCAAGCCCAGACCCTACACCTAAACTCTATCCCAGAGCCTGCACCCCTCCCCCCACCCCCACCCAAACTCCCTCCCAGAGCCCAACCTCTTACCTGTCCTGCACCCCAATTCCCTGCCCCAGGCCAGGGCCTGCACCCCAGATCTCCTCCCCCAACCCAAACTTCCTCCCAGAGCCTTACACAGGTGGGGGGGGCAGCGTTTGAGGGGGCGGAGTTTGGGGGGCAGGTTCTGGGAACCACCAAAATCTCTACAGACTTGCCTCCCCTGCAGAGAGGTGGGGGGAAATCTCCTCCTCTTGGCTGTTGGTCACTAGATGTGAATGCCCTGCCTATGCCTTGGCAGGATCTTCCGTTCACATACATAGATTCTATTCAGTTTGTTAATGACCCAGGCAGCTATGAGGCAAACATTCGGGCCCTTCCCTATATGGTCAGTACACTGAAGTGCAAAGCCTAGAGGAAAACAGAGGTACACGCAGGAATCATAAAAATACCATCAAAATTCCCACATTGGTTACAGCTGGACAGGGCTTAGGCCTCACCCCTCTCCACAGCATGTCCCACCGCTCAGCACGCTGGCTTCTGTGAATCTCTTTCTTAGGCCACTAACTTCCCCATACAATGCCTGTGGTCCGGGGTGCCTAAGACCTAGTCCTCTTTGTGGATCTAACCCCATGGCGCTAACTCCCACGGAAGTCATGAAATCAACAGAATTGAGCAATTAAGCACTTTTTAAAATCCAACTAGGCACCTATCTGTATCTTTAGGCAACTACCTCCCTTTAAAAATCTGGCCTCACCCACTTCACGCCTGATCTCAGGGAAATGAGGGGAGGATTTGGCCCAGAGGTGACCATCTCTAGATGGAAAGTGATTGCTGAATGGAATTCATTGTAAAACCAAACATACAGCAGTGTCACCAGTACAGTAGACATGCTTCATCATGTTTTATGCCTGTGTAGTCTGGTGTGGATCTCGTCATAAAAGTGATTCTGGACGGCATGCAGGGACAGGGTGGGAGCCACATAATTGATGATTGTACAGCATCCGAGGAACATGAGATTGGCAAGTCCATCCAATCACATCTTGCTCACTGCAGTATTCCATTGTAAATGTAATTATGACACATTGTTACAAGCTCTTTTTAGCCTGATGATAGAGGAGAATGTCTTTGAATTCTTGAGGCAAACCTGACGATCCACTTATAAATTATTGGACTTAGAAAAAGCCTAGTGTTTCTCACTTGTCAAAAATTGTTCCCACAATGCCTTTTTCATTCAAAAGTCAAAAACATATTTTTTCTATAAAACTCATGTTTCATCAACCGGGCCTTAGTGAGAATTTTAACGTATGGACCCCTCTTGTGAATAATGGCTTAAAGCTTTTAAAGTTAATCAGATTCATATTCATTACTGTTTTGAGTTCCAGCAGGTGCCCTGCAGAGATTACAGTGACTCTAAGAAACCTTAAATCTACTTCAGATTCTACCTAATCTAAGTCTTCATTTAAAAAAAAAAATTACCAGCAATTTTTCTCATGAAGAATCTCTGCAATGTAAACCAATGACTAGGATTGTTTGTCAATACAGTTGGTCAAACTGTTCATAGTGAATCATTTATCCAACCCATTTATTCCCACAAATATTCTGTGAACAAAACAGAATTTTTAGGACTCCTATTTGTAAATGTTTGTCAAATCGTGTGTCTTTATTAATCACAGTTTATGGACTGTCCATAAATTGAGCCACTACACTTATTTGTTATCCCTATATATTACATATGATTGGTCACCCGAATCACATGGTACTGTTTCTGTTGCCTAACTGGATGACTGAGGCTTTATAAAGGAGAGCTTATAAAGAAATCTTTGTTCTCAACAGGACAGGAAAGGGAGGGAGCAGGAGATAAATAGACCTAAGGAATTCTAGGACATTTAATTTTTTCCTGTCCCATTCTGCACAACCAAGAGCATTATATTTGGCTCCTTATGTAGACTCCAGATGTAAAAATAATTGGCTTCCTTCCTAACTGGGGGAACAAGAAATCTTGCAGCCTTTTCTATAGCACTCATTGCTGTTGTATCTGAGCCTGACAAATATTAATGTGTTATCTTTGCAGCAACCCTATTTTATAGGGAGGGCTTCACAGGCCAGGAACTGAGGCACTGGGAGATTATGGCCAAAATTTTCAAGAGTCTCCAGTAATTTCAGATGCTCCAGTTAGATAATGAGTGAGCAAGCAAGAGAATGATCCTACAGCCTGATGGTTAGAGCACTCCCCGAGAAGTGGGAGACTCACGCTCCAGCCCCGCTGCTTTAAATCTTTATTTAATCCAAAGTGGAAGCTTCAAGAAGAGAGACTGAGGATACTGCACATCAGAATATCTCACAGCCCAGTGGTTAGGGCCTGCATCTCAGAAGTAACAGCCCCCTGTTCAAATCCCTTCTCCCCCTTAGATAGAGGGGAAACTTGAATTGAGAGTCTCCCACCTCCTGGGGGAGTTCCCTACCCACTGGCTAAAAGTTACCAGAGAGCTCCTTTCCCACCCTCTGCTCTGAGGCTGAGGTGAGTTAGGTGGAGGAACATCTATCTTCCCCCACTTTGTGCATCACACTGGCGCTTACGCATCTGGGTGCCTAGAGGGAGCCAGCAGTGTGCATATCCAGAGCCAGGAACATAGGTGCCTAGGAGACCTTTACAATAGAAATGTAGATGCTGAGTGATTTTAGGTGCCTGCTGACTTCGGTAGCGGCAGCTGAGTGGGGATTTTATGAATACCACTGGAGCCTAAATTTGGGATTGTAGGGATCTAATGTGGCAGTTAGGTGCCAAAGTCCCTTTGTGAATCTAGCCCTCGCCCTAGCTGACTGACCCCGCCGCACATGCGGGGAGGCAGGGCAGGACTTTTTTATGCCATTTTCCCACCCTACCTCACAGGGGTGTTTCGAATATAAATTCTTTCATGTTTGTTAGAACTGACGCAGAAACAAAGTGACATTCCTAAGGCCATGAAATCTGGCAAAGCTACAGTTCAAATTCAGGGCCTGCCACCTTCCAGCCCTGAGCTCATCCCTTTCTGCCAGAGGGGCTGAGCCTTCACAACTCCCATTAACTGCAGCTGTACCTTTGGTGGCTAAACACTCCTTTCCCCATCCAGCCCCTTCAAAATTTCTCTGCCTCCAAGTCATGAAGGTGGGTTTCCTGTAGGAAGATAATATCTGCTTTCAGTGTTTCTAGATGAGTGATTATTCTTTTCTTTTTATCGGGTGAGTCATCGCTTTGATGTTCCTGAAAACACAATTTATAATATTAGGTATAACGAGTGCTTACATAAAACATTTCTTTATTAGGTACCTAAGTAGTGTCATTTCTTGGGGCACAGTTAATTACAGATCTAGGAAAGGTGTGTCTGGGTTCCCCTTCACCACTCCGGAGATGTGAACGGGGCGGGGGAAACAGAGAGAGATAGGCAGACCAGGAAAGGTAAAAGATAATGCGGGTGTGACAGGGTGCTGGGCAGGAACTTCTGAGCCAGAACCTCTGTTCTGCCAGCTCCAATTAAGGGAGGTAAACTGGAGCTGGCTAGAGAAACCTGCACCAGACTGGCAAATGGGAAACAGCTGCTACCTTAATTAGCCAGGAGCAACATACAGGCCTAGAGGAAGGAAGCCAGAGGAGAGCGAGAGAGTGGAAGGAAAGCAGCAGCTCTTCCCTCCTGGGTGCAGAGAGTTCCCTACTCACTGGCTAAAAGTTACCAGGGAGCTCCTTTCCCACCCTCTGCTCTGAGGCTGAGGTGAGTTAGGTGGAGGAACATCTATCTTCTCCCACTTTGTGAGAGCGGAGGAAGTGAGTGTTATGGAGCGCTATGGCTGGCCCACAAGCAAAAAAAAAAAGGAAAAGGATGGCCCAAATGCCGCCCCTGCAAATGTGCGCCCCAAGCACCTGCTTGCTTTGCTGGTGCCTACAGCCAGCCCTATTTACAATTATTGCCCAGGGCTTTGCATTTGGAGGGGGTTTTGGTGCAAGGGGTGGTGAGCTCTTCTTAATATCTTGAGTTCTGATCAGGGGTGAGACAAAGGCCCTGGCAGCATGGTGGATAAAAATACCCCAGTCCTCCCTTTTTCCAGCCCCACAATTCTCAGACTATTTCTCCTGGCACTTCCCTCTCACGATCAATACCCTTCTCCGGCAGTGTTTTAATAGGTCTTTCCTGTGGCTGTGCAGTTCTGTTCCTAGTACTCACTGTGTCAGCTAGCAAGGAGAGTCTGTTCTCAGCTTTCTCTAGTCTTGCTGCCAAGTCTTGCAAGTCAGTGTACTAGTAAGATTTATGATCTCAGGTTATAGCTTCACATAATCTATCCACTTGAGACTTGTTTTAGCCAGTCCATAAATTCATCTAGTCTCAGAGGGGCACATCTCCCTGGTCAGCCATCCTGTGCAACGGCTTCTGCTTTTTAGGATTGTGTAGAAAGTCTGGAGACGGCACAGCAGCCCTAAGGGCATTAAATTAGAAGAAAAGTGTGGTAGAATAATCTCTAATACAAATTCGCTGGAAAAAACGCAATTCCGTGGCTGCTGGTTATGACCGTCAGAAGGTGGGGAAAGGAGCTATAAAGCTGTGCAGCCCCAGCCCTCTAGTGGCTCCTGGAAGTCTGACCATATTGTGTTATACTGTATCATTCGTTTAGCCCTCTTTTCAAAATCATTTACGGGGGAAGAGTCTCAGGCGACAGGAAAGCTAAAGCAGGCGGGGGAATGGAATTCACTTCTTGTTCTCACCACAGCAGTTTGCCACTTGCCTCAGTACTTGCTTGTGAGGTGGCTGATGCTAGTCTTGGGGGTTCACTTGAGGAATGGCCTCTGACTTTTGCATGTGACCCAACATGTCTTTTAGGATGCAGCCACCTTCTTCCATATGCTGGCTCTATGATTACCTCTCTTCCATGATGTGTGCAGCAATGTGCCACCAGTAGGGAGAGTTGGGAACTACAGGACACCCTCGCTATAATGGCCTTCAGAATGAGAATATAATGAACCTGGTCTCTGGATCCCACCTCCAGCCCTGGGGCTGCAGTGAGGGCTGACAGATCCTCCAGCCCTGGGTCTGCGGTGGAGGCTCAGAGCTGCTCCAGCCCCTAGCTTGGATCCCAGGGGGGTTGTTAGAGGAAGAGTGCACTGTACTTAGGGCAGGGGCCAGATAGCTGTCTGGGAGTGAATGTAGGAATGAGTAAGACAAAACACACAGAACCCCTTCACGGGAAGCAGGCAGGGTTGAATACTATTCAGCACCTGCTCCTTTAGTTGAGTGTTATCAGTTTTCAGAAAGTAATAGATGAAATGACTCATTTGTGGTGGTACTGAGCATGGTATTTAGCATATTTGCTGACTGCTGCTGAGAATGAGAATATGCTGCATGCTGTGATCCCAAATAGCGCATCACATCTTAATGGAGAAGTGAGCCCACCTTCTCGTCCATTCACACCCGTCCAACACCCTGCTGGTGACTCTTGGTACATAATGCGTCTCAGGAATATGCTGTTGTGTCTGTAGGCTCTCTAGTGAGGTCAGTCGTTCAGCATTCTCCTGGTCATTTACTTGGCGTGAATCACTTTTGTCTCCTTTTGCTTTTCATCCCTCTCTCCCCTCTCCCTCCGCTCCCCTTGGTTTCTCTCCGCTGGAAACAAGGAGACTAGCACCATGTGACTAGCCAGCTCTCTGCAGCCCACCAACAAATGTTCTTGGGCCTCCACAGGTCCACAGACCACAGTTTGGGGACGCTGTTGTAATCAGCCTGGCAAGTGATTTTTCTTAAGCACTCCCGTTGTGTGCCTAACCAGATGTTCACTTACAGGCCCTGAGAACATTTCAGATTCAGGCAGTTGGCTGGATCTCAGTAAATTCATTGTTTGTTTCCCCCCCTCATTCCTAGGAGATAAATACTGGGTTTTCAAGGAAGTGACAGCAGAGCCAGGGTACCCGCACGGCCTGGTGGAGCTGGGAAGCTGTCTTCCCCGGGAAGGCATCGACACAGCTTTGCGATGGGAGCCAGTAGGCAAAACCTATTTCTTCAAAGGAGACAAGTACTGGCGCTATAATGAGGACAAGAGAGCGACTGACCCAGGATACCCAAAGCCCATCACTGTGTGGAGGGGAATCCCACAGGCCCCACAAGGAGCTTTCATCAGCAAAGAAGGCTGTACGTAGAACCCATGATTGCAAGTGTTTGTCAGACTAATATCAGGTCCTTGTTTCAGATGCTTTTACTATGCTGGAATTCAGGCCCCAGCGCTCACAATGCTGCTCTGCCATCAGTGGCCACAGAGTTTACTAAGGGCTGGATTCACAAAGAAACTTAGGCAGGGCCATGCTGAGCATCACTACACCTAACATCTATGTGCCTAGAAAACCATTGGGATTCAAGAAGGATGCGTTAGGTGCCTGAGCCCCTGTGCACTGAGTGGAGAGAGAGGGACACCTCAGAATGGGATTCATAACTGCCAGCTTGCGAGGCAGCTACTCACCTAAACTAGCCACTGGGAGGTGCCAAGTCCAGATGGGTGCTAAGCTCTGCCCCCTCAGAGATAGGTGTCTCAGTCCAGGCTCCAGGGAGGGGCCTCCCTCTGCTCAGGGGTCTCAGCTGCAAACTCTCTTTTAGGGCATGTTGCCCATGCTGTTTTAGCAGGCGGGCAGAGGGAGGAGGCAAGCCACGGGTTACGGTGCTCATGTAGGGTGCAGGAGACCCGTAGTGCAAGTGCCCCCTCTGCCTGAGGGGGAAAGGGGATTGGAACAGAAATCTCCCATCCCTCAGATGGGGGCTGGGCTCTGGGGTATTCTGAAGTGGGGACACCCTCAGTCTCTCTTGTTGAAGCTCTTCCTCTAATGAAAGAATGATTGGGCCCAGGCATGAGGAGGACTGTAGTCTGGTAGGGAGAGCACTTACGGAGAGGGGGAATAGGCAGGATCCCGGCCCCCTGCTCTAATGACATTTTTAAATTATGTATTCCCAGTGGAACAGCTTCAACAGGCAAGATGGAGGGCGCCTCCCTCAGGCTAGGCCATTGGCCTGAAAGGGGGCAGATCTCTGCTCAAACCCCTTCTCCCCTGCAGGGTGGAATGGAGAGCTTCACATCCCAACTGAGCACCCAAATCAGTTACAAGGGACCCCTCTCCTATGGGGGTCTTGTGTAAGTTTGCCTGGAGGGACCTGATTTAGTAGGTGAGCTCTGGGCCTTGGTATTAGATTGGGCCCCACAGACAAGTTAGGCGGAGAAACTCCTTTCTTCCCCCGCTTGGTGGAGTGCTCTGGGATGTAGGCAACCTGCTGACTGCAGTGTTTAGACTCAGAGGCAGAAATATAAGCACCTAAGGAACTTTTACTGCAAAAATGTAGGTGCTGAGTGAGTTTAGGCACCTACAAGGTTTGGCTACAGCTGAGCAAGAGTTTTGTGAATCCGAATGGGGCCTGATTCTGGGATTTAGGCACCTCACATGGCAGATAGGCACCTAGGTCCTTTTGTGAATCTAGCCCCAGTAACCTGTGACCCACTTCCCTGCCCCATTCAAACAAACACACACCCTCTTTTCCATGACTAAGTCTCGTTATTGTATTATAAGCTCCTTGGAGCAGGGACTCTCCCTTGGTGTTTGCCCAGTGCCCAGCCCCATGGGCCCCTGCTTGGGGGCTACGAGCAATATTTAATTTCCATCCCTGGCTGCATCTATCTGACTGTTTCTCTCCCCCAGTTGATTTTCTCCTTCATCCTCCAACTCTTCTCCAGCCAACTGGGAAAGAGAAGCAGCTGGCTGGAGTGGAGTCTGTCCTCTGCAGAGGACACAGGCACCCTGATGCAGTGGATTTCTCTCAAGATGTTAGGAAAGCTCCCCGAGCCCCTACAGAGCAGTGGAGTAGAAGCCAGCTAGGCAGGAGCCTGGAAGAGGGGGGAGATGGAATCTTCCCTGTGACTTTGCCCACAGGGAGAGAAAGACTAAGAAACAGGGGTGTGGGAAGCATCTGAGGAGCGAAGGCTACTGCAGTCAAGGAGCAGCTGAAGGCACCAGCCTTTCAGCAACAGGAGGGAAGCTTTTGAAGCCACTGTCCACCTGGTTAATAACCAAGGCCCAATCTTCCAACAGGTGTGCTCTAAAAAGCTGCTTCTATCCAGGGTCTTCTCCCTCACTGCCCCCTCAGAGCCGTATGTATGAAACAAAATATTCTAAAAATATCAACAAACCAATATCCAAATCAGGGCAGCTGCTGGGCCCTGCCGAATACTGGAACATTTTTGTAACATAGAGGAAGTCCCTGAGTGCGTCAGGGCAGACGTATTGGTGCTTTAGTTGACCATAATTTGCCCCTGAATGCTTGGATTAGAATTCCAAATAAACAGCAAATCAGCTGCTTGGCTTTTCCCATAAAAATTTGCTCTACATTCCTCCAAAATCAAGCAAGTGCCTTCTGATTTCCAAATTTGCCATGGGAGGTTCCTTATGTATGGTTTTCTTGCCCCCACAGCCTCCTACCCTTAGGCAGAGAAATAATGACTGTAAGCGAAATGCCTTTCAGTACCTCTTCGCGCCCATTCGGTTTCAAGTCTTTGAATGTTATGGTATGAAGTGATCTCTCTTTTGTCCCCTAGTTTATACCTACTTCTATAAAGGGAAGGAGTATTGGAAGTTCGATAACCAGAGGCTGAGTGTGGAGCCAGGCTACCCTAGGTCAATCCTCAAAGACTGGATGGGCTGCAACCAAAAGGAAGTTGAACAAAGCAAAGAGAGACGCTTCCCTCACGATGATGTGGATATTATGGTGACAATCAATGATGTGCCTAGCACTGTAAATGCAATTGCAGTAGTTATCCCTTGCATCTTATCTCTGTGTATCCTTGTCTTGGTATATACCATCTTCCAGTTTAAAAACAAAGAAGTGCAGCAAAACGTTACCTATTACAAACGACCTGTCCAGGAATGGGTATGACACATTCACTTGCACATTTCAGCTCAGAGCTGCTCAAATGAGTTCCGAAGTCCATCAAACAAAACTGTTCAAGTGACTTATTATGAGTCGTGGGAGTTCTGGGACTGAAAGAAGCAGGAAATACAGAGGTGGCCTTGCAGAGTGGAGCCTCTTTCCTTCTTACTGCCTCAGTCATGTGTCTGTCTTGCTGTGCCATTCTCCACAGGTCCCCTTGTGTGTGTCAGAGACTGCAAGAGGAATTTCCTTGAAATGTTTTTCAGCTGACTTGGGAAACCTTCTTCAGTGCCCTGCCCCAGTGGTCTCTGTTAAACCCAGCATTCTCCAGTGTAGCTAACCACCTCTAAATGGACCAGGTTTTTTACAGTTGTCTCATAAATGAATTAAGATAATTCAATCTATGAAACAGGAGCAATTCAGTATCTTAAGGAGAAGACATGCTGATGCTGAATCATTCTAAAAAAATCTTCTTAGTTTATTACAAGAACCAGGGAATTACCTGGATGCAATTTTCCAATACCTGCTGGTCAGATGTTTTGTACATTCATAATAATTGATGCCATCACTCAGCACAGTTCACAAGGAGGAGGTAATTCTGTGTAGGCCAGGAGTTCAAGGAACTCTTAACCAGATATAGTAATAGCAACTCCTCGGTTGAGTTAGTCCACAAGACAAAGACCAAAACACTCCCTACTGTTAACACAGCCCTAAATGCTTTTGTTTTAGGAACCTCTCATGTAACGAATATTTAAATGTCATATTACCACTATTTGAAATTCCCATCAGTCACAAACAATAAATTGTTACCAAAACAATGAACAATTTATATAAGAACTCTGCTGTATTTTATCTGAAAATTCTGGGAAGTGTTGTTATAGTGGCATGTGTAATCAGATTCTGAAATTTGCGGCTCATGTTTCAAGAGAATGAAAATGCTTGTTTGGAGGGAAATCTTCATTACAGTTAGGCAAAATGGCCTGGCTAAAGTAAGAACTATGCCTGTGCCTAAAACATGAAAGCATTACATAACTTTGAAAATTATTTTTCATTTTTCACTCACCTCTTCACAGTATCTGGCCAAAAGGTGGAATTTCAAAGTACAGTGAGAAGGATTGTTTTCACAGGCTGACTAGCAGTTCTGAGGTTGAGAGCCTCAGATAAGAGCTTGATAAGTATCTAAATTTTGGGTACTGAGCTTTGACAAAGCTCCTTCTCAGACAGCAGTTGTCTGTTCTTCCCTCTTGTAAATGTGAATGCTCGGGGATGTCATGTCCTAGCTAGAGCCTTCCTTAATCTGATTTTCCATGCTGGTATCCAAACAATATGTTAAATGACTATGAAAAAAATGAAGGCGGCACTTCTGTTAGCATTCCAGGTGCCATTCAGTCCTGTGCAGAGAAGCCCATACCAGCCCTAGGCAACATTTACACATCACTTGTGTCCTGTTTTAACTGGGATGTGAGTGGGCCCTAGCCTTAGAGTGGGTATTCTGCCTTGGGCTGAATTTCGCCAGCGTAGCTGATGAAGCAAGAAGCATCGAACTGCTGATTAACATTCAACAGTGTACATGAGTCAACAATCAATGTGGATCTCACAGTTTCACTTGTTTCTTTTAGCACGTGATTCAGGTTATAAGTATTGATGATGACAAGAGCAGAGCAGGAAGAGAGAGATTGGTAGTGTTTGTCTATTTCTACATGCCTGTCTCGGACTCGGATACTATCGCGAAGGGGGCGGTAGAACTCTCAGTGACTGGTTTGAATTGCACATTGTGTGGCCTCAGACTGTTTTGTATTTTATACTTGATAACGCACTTCAGGAGCCAAGAAACACTGAGTGCGTCTTCAACAGAATGATAAAATCAGTGGAAGAGAACTCGGTAGATGTAACATATTTGAATTTTAATGAAAGACGTGACGGAGTCTCCGGCTGGCTGGCCAGACTGCAAACAAAGGACCAAATAAGGCCAGACCTAATCACTAACCACTTCTCCCCAACACAGTATGTTGCTATGTGTACTATACCCCTGGTGGTGACATGCACATTATAAGTTCCAGCCCCATATGCCACATTGCATTTACCATTCACTTTACTATTCCTCTGAGAAGCTCCAGACAGACACCAGTTGAAAATATCTCTCATTTCCCTTCTGCCCAAATCTGGAATTCTCCCCGCAAATGACACTGGCCTCTGGGGAATACTGCGGGTGTCTTAGCCAGCCTTATACCTGTCACTTGTCCATCTCCTGAGCCAGCACGGCTGGAAATGTTTGCTTTATCCCATTAGAAAGCCAGAGAGCCCCCTTGCCAATGAGGTACGGCTTCTGGGACATATTTTTAGACAGGCCTTCATTTATGCTGGAATATTGGTATAGAAGGGTACAACTTGCTCAGGAAGGGCAGGCAGGGAAAAAAGGGAGGCGTTGCCTTATATATTAAAAATGTGTATCCTTGGACTAAGATTGAGCTGCAAATAGGAGACAGACTGGTCAAAAGTCTCTGGATAAGGATAAAAGGGCTAAAAAACAAGGGTGATGTCAGGGTAGGGATCTACTACAGACCAGCTAACCAGGAAGAAAAGGTGGATGAGGCTTTTTTTAAACAACTAACAAAATCATCCAAAGCACAGGACTGGGTGGTGATGGGGGACTTCCAACAGATGCCTGAGTAGTTGAAAAATAACACAGCAGGGCACAGATTATCCAACAAGTTCTTGGAATGTTGTAGAGACAATTTATTTCAGAAGGTGGAGAAAGCTACCAGGGGAGAGGCTGTTCTGGATTTGATTTTGACAAATAGGGAGGAACTGGTTGAGAATCTGAAAGTGGAAGGCAGCTGGGGTGAAAGTGATCACGAAATGGTAGAGTTCATGATTCTAAGGAATGGTAGGAGGGAGAACAGCAAAATAAAGACAGTGGACTTCAGGAAGGCAACTTTAGCAAACTCAGGGAGTTGGTAGGTAAGATCCCATGGGAAGCAAGTCTAAAGGGAAAAACAATTGGAGACAGTTGGCAGTTTTTCAAAAAGAGACATTATTAAAGGCACAAGAGCAAACTATCCCATGTGTGGGAAAGACAGGAAGTGTGGCAAGAGCCCACTCTGGTTTAACCAGATCGTCAGTGATCTAAAAATCAAAAGAGAGTCCTACAAAAAAGTGGAAACTCAGTCAAATTACTAAGGATGAATATAAACACATAACACAAGTATGTAGGGACAAAATTAGAAAGGCCAAGATACAAAACGAGATCAAACTAGCTAGAGACATAAAGGGTAACAAGAAAACATTCTACAAATACATTAGAAGCAAGAGGAAGATTCTCAACCAGTTCCTCCCTATTTGTCAAAATCAAATCCAGAACAGCCTCTCCCCTGGTAGCTTTCTCCACCTTCTGAAATAAATTGTCTCTACAACATTCCAAGAACTTGTTGGATAATCTGTGCCCTGCTGTGTTATTTTTCAACTACTCAGGCCCATTACTCATGCGGGGGGTGGGGGGGGGGGCGGAAGAATAACAGAAAATGTGGAAATGGCAGAGGTGCTTAATGACCTCTTTCTTTTGGTTTTCATCAAGAAGGTTGGTGGCTATTGGACGTCTAACATAGTGAATACCAGTGAAAATGAGGTAGGCTCAGAGGCTAAAACAGGAAAAGAACAAATTAAAAATTACTTAGACAAATTAGATGTCACCAGGGCCTGATGAAATGCATCCTAGAATATTCAAGGAGCTGACTGAGGAGATTCCTGAGCCATTAGCAGTTATTTTGGAAGACGGGAGAGATTGCAGAAGACTGGAAAAGAGCAAATATAGTGCCCATCTATAAAAAGGGAAATAAGAACAACCAGGGGAATTATAGACCAGTCAGCTTAACTTCTGTGCCAGGAAAGATAATGGAGCAAATAATTAAGTAATTTGAAAACATCTAGAAGATAATAAGGTGATAAGCAAGTCACCATGGATTTGTCAAGAACAAATCATGTCAAACCAACTTGATACCCTCTCAAAAAAAGCTAATAAAGCATGGGGGTGGGGAGAAGTGGTAGATGTGGTATTATCTTGACTTTAGTAAGGCTTTTGATACTGTCTCACATGACCTTCTCACAAACTAGGGACATGCAACCTAGATGGAGCTACTATAAGGTGGGTGCATAACTGGTTGGAAAACCGTTACCAGACTGTGTGGTTCACAGTCATGCTGGAAGGGCATAACGAGTGGGATCCTGCAGGGATCAGTTCTTGGTCCGGTTCTGTTCAATATCTTCATCAATGATTTAGATAATGGCATACAGAATACACCTATAAAGTTTGTGGACAATATCAAGCTAGGAGGGGTTGCAAGTGCTCTGGAGGATAGGATTAAAATTCAAAATGATCTGGACAAATTGGAGAAATGGTCTGAAGTAAATAGGATGAAATTCAGTAAGGACAAATGCAAAGTACTCCACATGGGAAGGAACAATCGGTTGCACACATACAAAATGGGAAATGACTGCCTAGGAAGGAGCATTGCAGAAAGATCTGGGGGTCATCGTGGATCACAAGCTAAATATGAGTCAACAGTGTAGCACTGTTGCAAAAAAAAAAAAAAAATCATCATTCTGGGATGTATTAACAGGAGTGTTGTAAGCAAGACAAGTAGTAATTCTTCCACTCTGCTGTGCGCTGATTAGGCTTCACCTGAAGTAGTGTGTCCTATTCTGGGTGCCACATGTCAGGAAAGATGTGGACAAATTGGAGAAAGTCCAAAGAAGAGCAACAAAAATAATTTAAGGTCTAGAAAACATGACCTATGAGGGAATATTGAAAAAAATGGGTTTGTTTAGTCTGGAGAAGAGCAGACAGAGAGGACATGAGAACAGTTTTCAAAGACATAAAATGTTAAAAGGAAGAGGGAGAAAAATTGTTGCTCTTAACCTCTGAGGACGAAGCAATGGGCTTAAATTGCAGCAAGGGAGGTTTTGGTTGGGCATTAGGAAAAACTTCCTGTTAGGGTGGTTAAGCACTGGAATAAATTTCCTAGGGAGGTTGTAGAATCTCCATCACTGGAGATTTTTAAGAGCAGGTTGGACAAACACCTGTCAGGGACGGTCTAGATAGTACTTAGTCCTGCCATGAGTGCAGAGGACTGGACTAGGTGACCTCTCGAGGTCCCTTCCAGTTCTATGATTCTATACTGGTATAAATAATAGTAGCTACAGTTTTCTGCTGTTAAGTTTTGCAGGCAGGTTATGTCACTTATGCCACTGTCCCTGATTTGTGGGTACAATTTGGGACTCTCACAGTTGACACCTAAATTTTGGAACAATAAGTGCTCACAAAACTTTGCAATGGTTTGCATTTGCTAATGGGAGCTTGTTAAGAGTCAGGCTGAAATGCCACGCTTTCTTCTAGCCCTGGTAGATCACAAGATCTCTGACCTTAATATGAACGGAAAAGCTACTGTCATTTATTATAGATGTTTTTAAAATACATCAGCTATTTCTCTCTCCCCTCTGAACCATACAATTGCATTCATGTTGCTATGGCCATCTGGCTATGGATATGAAATATAGTGCCAGCTTCCTGAATTTTTTAAGGCATATGTAAACTAGTTTCTGTAAACTATCTGATATCTAAAAACACATGACTGTGTGGCGTAGTATCTGGATGGAGGGTTTAAGGGCATTTGCTTGGGATGATCTGTGTAAGTGACTATCCCAAACTCATGCACATAGATGCTTGCATTGCTCTGCAGTCTCTATTATTCTTGCATCTGTGCTCCCTTACTCTCCAGAGAACAAGCAGAAAGGGACGGTATGAGCAGAGCCCTCCAAAGCCGCGGATAGTCGCACCCACACGTGTTTGTATTGTTTGCCATCTTTGCAGCTTGGCAGTACCACCGAATTTTTGTATCCGCGCAGGACTCTAGAATTGATGTCAGTGGAAACACAAATGTAAGCACATGCTCCTGATGCTAATGAGACATTTGATTACACTCCTCTGCGCGGCCTCAACTTTGCTTGTGGAAGCAGTTGCCAGGTGGCAGCAATGCAGGATCAGGGGCTTGTTTCCCGGTCTGCAGCTCCCCCTTACTAGCTTTCAGCAAATATTCTCACAGGGAGACTGGTCAAAACTCCAGCTTCCCCTCCCCTGAGCAATTCGGACACTTCACCATGTGCTTGCTGCAAACTGAGACAAAGTCAAAATAGCACAATCTCTTACAGAACAGGAAGGTCAGTTCAACATTGACTTGTTTCTGACCCCCCAGTCCCTTCCATGGGCTGTGCACTGCTGTGAGATCACCTCTCCCATGATGCAGCTCAGCCAGCAGGAAGGCCCCAGTGCATAGTGGGAGATGTGGGCCAGCCAGGGAATCCTGCCCGCAGAGAACAGGGGCATGAGGCACCCAGCACTTTGGATTAATGTTGAACTGACCCAAACTGAAATATTTCTATTCACGTCAACCTGACCCCAAAGGAAATATTAGGGTTCAATGGAAAAGTCTCAGCAAATTCTCTTGTGGAAAAGGCATTTTCTGTTGAGAAATCATGTTGGCCTCTCTGGCCTTCCCCTTCCCCCCACAGCCATTGCTCTTCAAGTCCATCCATCCCGAGTCCCCTCTGTGCCCCTCCCTCCCAGGGTCCTAGACCCTTCCCCACAAAGCCACCTTCCCCCCACCCCAACAGGGCACCTCTCTAAATTTCCTGTGAGCTTTCCTGCAGTAGTGCCCTGATGCTGCAAACTTCTCCCCAACAGGGCCCCCTGAAGGGAGCGGAGGGGGTGGGAGGGAACACAACCGTTGTGCTGCCAAATAGGTTTGTTCTGCAACTCCCACCAACATGAGCCTCCACTCTACTCCCTGTCTCCCCATTCCTTGCTGGTTCAAGCCCTGCCCATCGCTGGATCACAGCACAGCCCCCTCCACCCCTGCTGTCCCTTTCACTCTTCCACCTGGGTCACAGCTCCACCTCCCCATGGCAGAGTGGCACTGGCACACGGCCCTTATCACTTTCCAACCCCCACCACCGGGTCACAGCCCCACCCATACTCCTTCATCTCTGTGTAAGGGGGCTGTTAGCCCTATACTGAAACTTGGGGAGGAGGGGGGGAAGGATTGGTTGGCTGGCCCTCTTCCAGGCCCAGGAGAAAGAGCCAAAGAGGCATCAAGATCCTGAGACTGACAGACTCCAGGGCCAGTGGGGAGAAGCCAATTCTCCAAGTCAGCTGGATTGACAGGGCAGGCAGGCCAGTCACAAGCCCGGGGGCCCATTTTCCACGTGAGCTGGGGCTGCCAGGGGCAGAGGAGAGCAGCAGCGCAGAGCCAGGACCGCTGTGGTGGGAGCCATGGGCCAGAAGTGAGATAGCGGATGTTGGCGATGTCCCACACGTAGTGCCCTATCCACCTGGTTACCTCCTTTCATGCCAATCGCCTGGTGGGTTTTGATGGACAGGCCTGGACTCTTCTCAAGCCTCAGCAGGGGGCAACTCTCTGATTTTCTTCCCCACTGAACTTATTCAGCAGTGTCACCAACTCGCTCCCTCCCCTCCGCCCCCGCCTTCCTGGCAGGGCCACCAGAGCCGCTTGGAAAGGAAATTCTAACTACAGGCAACTCCCACTTACGTGCCAGATAGCTGGCGACTCCCGAGAAATAACACACATGCTTTGAGAACATGGGCCAACCTTCTCCTCCCACAAAAGCAGCATGTCAAAGGTGCCAGGAGACCAAGCCCTGCTAAGCACCTCCGGGGAAGGACAGAGCCCAATTCCACAGGCAAAGGCTCGCAGCCATTTGTTCTAACTGCAGGTTCCTTTCATGGGAGCTGCCCCTCTGGGGATCACAGACATTATGTCTTTGGTAGTCTTCAGTAACAGGCGTCCCTCTGCAATGTGACACAGGAGACAATCAGCAGCAGTCAGGGTGGGTGTGGGGAGCATGTATATCTGACAGCTAAGAGGGAGCAGCTGTCCCAATGCTTTGTTATTACACTCTCTGTGGGCCGGGGCCAATGGCTCCCGTGTTAGATGTATACATGAACTGAACAGCTACGGAGAATGAGGTCACTTGGTCTTTTCTCTCCAACATGAATCCCAGAGGCACCCTTTGCTTTCAGAGCCCTGGCTGCCCCACCTGTTCCCTATCACTCCTGGATAGTCCCTTATGAAGCAGTTTTGTTTGTAAGCAGAACTGACACCTACTTGCCCTTTGATACGCTTGTTTCCTCACTCCAAAGGGACAGCTTCAGAGTGCCAGACAGGGACAAAGAGCAGCTGAGTTCAGAAAGGCACCAGACAGCCACAATCTTTGGTGCTTGCAACCTCCGACCTTTTCTGTAAAGCTATAGACAGGGCAAAGTAGCCTACGGCCATCTGGCCTGGGAAGAACTGTCTAGCAACAGGCGAGAGGAAGCATTATGCTCTTTCATTAAGCCATTTTAAGTGTGTTTTAAAATCTATTGTTTGTTAGAAAACCACTCCCTTTTATAAGAGAAAATTCCCTCGGGCGGGGGGGGGGGGGTGAGGAGGAGGATGTCAATGCAAAGAGAGACAGACCAGACTTGAAGTGTGAACAGAAGCATCTTTAGCAGCTGTAAGGGCCCAAGTCAGTTTCACAAATAGAGCAGCTCTAATGTTACAGATTGCAGCAGCGCTGAGATCACTGAAAGGACCGGAAAACAGCAGCCGGCAACACAACATTCATATTTATAACTCACTTATGCTGTTTGCCAGGTTTCTGCAGTAGGAAGTAGTTAACAGAACATTAAAAATGTTGGTTATGTGGCACCCTCCCAGCAGGGTCCACAGAAATGATAGTAGAAGGGTCTGGGTGTCTGTAATTCAGAAAGCAGATGAAACAGGAGCCTGGCACTCTGCTCCTGAGCCAGTGCCGGAAGGTCAGGGCAGCGCTTCTCATGTCAAACTAGAAAGAAAACAGAAATCAGGTTTAACAAACAGAGAGCAGGTAAAGGTAGCCAGCATCTCCAGCTGCAGCACGTCAATCTCTTCACTGACCAGCTTTCTGCCCTATAATTCCTGAGAGTTGTCGTTGAACGTGAAGTTACATAAATCGAGAGTAACAGAACCAGTGCACTGGACCAAACGAGAACTCACAGCCAGATTCACCAGGCCAGCAAGAACATGGTACCTCTTCAGCATTCTCCGCCTTGCCTGGGGACCTGCACAGCCCCCAGAGAAAGTTCAAGCAGCCTCAGGATTGCTGTGACTTATGCTCAGTTGCATCCACCCATTAAACCAGGAGCTGTGGAGGGGCAGCATGGAACTGTTTCACTCGACATCCCCAAGGACCTTCCTGTGGGCTGGCATAAAGAGGACCTTTCAACTGGAGTGGCATAGAGGAGCCACAATGGAAGCGAGGACCTAGTCACTAAACTGGGAGCACTCAGGCAGGGACGTGTCTATGTAGCTTGTCCACACACCGTGGCACATAAAAGAGGTACAACCATAATCATAAGGGCAGGTAAAGAGACTTGGTTCCTAGCCTTTGTAGATGTCCAGCTCATTTAGAAAATGTATTTTCATAGGGCCTTTCAGCTCAAAGGATTCCAAAACCCCTTATAAATGTCATATACAAGGACCCCTATATAGCCACCACTGGGGAGGACCATGGTGCACCACACCCCCACTCAGGCCAGGACAAGGAACCACACACTTACAACTAGGAAGTACATTGTTTAAAAGCCCTTTAAGGCAGCAGAAATACATCTGACCCATTGCTGGGCCCAAAGTGTTTTCTCAATTGGGAACTTCTGAGAAATCCCAGATCTTCAGCAGAGTCTCTACTATCACGTCGGTGAAGTCCTTGTCAGTCCTCAAACAGTGACAGGCCCAGTTAGTGAAAGTCGGGCCCAAGATATACAGCTGCATCCACCAAGAGTAGCAAGTGGTGACAATGGTGGTCATCATCACTAGCACGGTGGGAGGGTCACAGCTGTGTAAATGTGCTAAATTTAAACATGAAGAATTTTTAAACTATCAAAATTTTATTCAGAAGAACATAAGAAGAACATAAGAATGGCCATACTGGGTCAGACCAAAGGTCCATCTAGCCCAGTATCCTGTCTTCTGACAGTGGCCATTGACAGGTGCCCACGAGGGAATGAATGGTACAGGTAATCAGCAAGTGATCCATTCCCCGCCACCCATTCCCAGCTTCTGGCAAACAGAGGCTAGGGACACCATCCTGGCTAACAGCCACTGATGGGCCTACCCTCCATGAATTTATCTAGTTCTTTTTTGAACCCAGTTATAGTCTTGGCTTGGTCAAACTTGGATAGTTTTACAGATCCAGAATTCCAGCCCAGTTTGAAGGAAACCAATTCAGTCATTTTAAAAGCTATGAACGTTTTATGTCACACATCACTGAGAAGTGCACTATTTCCACATGCATATATACAGGCTTAATGGAAAAACCTAGCACACATCTTCAGCACATTGTTTTCAAATGCTCAGAATTTCTGGTTAATCAAAATCAAGGTTTTCCCTTGCAAACGAAGCAAAGGTGCTGGTCCTTAAAGACTACACTACATTCAGGCCAAGGTTCAAGCTTCAGCCATTTTTGTTTTACTGTGTCTAAAACAGTATGGAGAAATGCTTGTAACAACTGTACGTCTCACTCACTGTTCTCAAAAACAACTGAAGGGCTTTTGCTCAAAAATAAAATTAATCTTCAGGGGAAAAACAAGCATGGAAAATTTCAGCCCATACACTTAATTTTCTAGAAGATGAGCACGTGAAAATTGAGGACAGAGCTTGGAAACTAATTACAGTGAGAATTAGTAGGTTCCCATTATAATGTCATAGAGGTAATAAGAGCCCTAAGCATGCTTATGAAAGTGACTAGCAGAAAAAGCTACTTGGAAGAATTAAAGAAAATAGAGCTTGTATCTTTTTAATTTTTGACAAAACTTAGAATCTAAAGAAAACCCAATGAAAGAAACGAATCCTGGAAAACAAACCCTGGCTAGCTCGTTTTTGCAGGTTTTGAAGATGCATATGCACATTATACGATGTCACCTACCTGTCAATCAAGGAATCTCTCATGCTGGTAGCAATGGCACTTGGCTGCGCTTCGTTCAGTTTGAAGATGCTCTCGATAACCGATAGCTCTGTGCTGGTTGTGTCCAGCCCACAGAAGGCACACCAATCATTCACAACCATCCCTGCAGCAATAACCTCACTGCCACGATTTACTGTCCCAGCCTGGCAAAGACAAACAGAGAGAGAAAGAGGTCAGCACAAGACCACAGTGACAGCAACAGAGACAGCTAATCAGTTATACTTCATTGCATTGCTAGTCACCAGGGAAGGGCACCAGTCCAAACTATCCCGCAGGCTCCTGTCACCACAATGCTTACAATGATTTGAGACCATTGTGTTTGAAAATGTTACCTCTTTGATGGTAAGAAACTGACCGAGACACATTTTTGGGCTGAAGCATGGTAGTTTTTTCATGTGGGTTCCATCCATAAGCAGACCTATATGGGTAATGTTGATTCAACTATTTGCATCTATATAACTGGACAATGTAATATTTGGTTATTTAAAATTCTGTTTAGGAGACAGTGGTGACAGAGAGAAGCTTTTCTTCTATGATGGATACTTCTGCTGAAAGGTGGACCAAGGTCCTGAGGAACAGGAGACAATGTACAGTCATTATTCCCCACATCCAGTGTCTTGCCCCTCTGATCAACTGCTCAACTTTAGATCAGCTCCTAATTCAGGTTTCTAACCTCTGGCTTAAATACTGCCCAGTGCTTCTGGGGCATGGTGCCTGGGCTGGGCAACAGTGGGTTCCCCATGTAGTCCCAGAGCAGGAGCAGTCACTTCCCCTCTCAGCCCAACTGCTGCACACCAGATTTATGCTACAGAGACCTCTGATTCCAAAGCAATTAAAGCAACCACTGAACTAGAGAACTAACAATGCTAAGCTACAAATAAAACCAGACAGCTTCTGAAGGCAGCGCTGCAAATGTATTCTCTCTCTCTCTCTCTTGCTGGAAGGAAATACACTTTAGAAAAACTAAATTGAAGGCATTAATAGGACAGCTGATCTCTCTTTAAAGAAAGAAAAGCAGAACAAGAGCAAAAGCTAAGCGGCATTTAAACCCAGAGGAGAAATTAACTGCACAGAAATCAAGCAGAACACAATAGATGGGAAACTAAACTCTACAGCTATGCTGAAAGTGACAAATCGGACTGGGGATCAGTTTGCCACCGCATGCTTCAAAGGGAATAATTCTACCACTGGGATTTTTAAAAGGCCAGTAAAGGCCAAATCACATCACTCCTTCCCCACACTCCCAGATGACGACAACACAATACAGGGCAGATCTCTCGTTAGCCATCAGAGTGCAACACCTTGTGAACAGGCAACGTGTCCTATGCAGCCCATTCAACTTCACTCCGGCAGCAAACACAGACCAGCGTGGTACTGCCTTCCAGGCCAGCTCCTCCCCGCAGTGCAATCAGCACAGGGTCATAGCAGTGTTCACACGGATAATGACGACATTTATTTTACTACTCCAACTTTGTTTGCCAGAGACTTTAAGCACTGAAACATACACCTGCAGTTTAGAAGTTGGAGTGGGAAGTTTTGGCAGCTGGGGCATTTGGTACCCGGAAAACTTGAGAGGCTATTTGGGGGAGAAGGAAAGAGACACTACTGAGAGGGCACAGCTTCTTTTCACGTGGGCAGTGGTGAAGCGAACAAGTCCACACTCTACAGCTGCTTGATAAAAGCTAGAGGAGGCAGACAATGCAGCTGGGGGAAGGACACAACATGGAGGCTGGGAAGATCCAAACCTCTCCTTAGAAGACTCTGGGGTGGGAAGGGAGAGAGAAAGCACAAGTCTACAAATGCCTTACCACAAGTGGGACTTGCAGCAGTGAGGAGAGCTCATCCTGGTCTTCAGTTGAAGTCTTTGGGTGCACAAGTCCTCCCTGGTTACTAAAAGCACAGTAACTTCCTACCAGAACCTGGTCTGCAACCGTCTGTCTGAAAACTTCTACTTTGAGCACATCTGCCAAGATCTCTTCAGTCTCCTATAAATACATAAAACGAGAAGCGTCTCTCCTGGGCACAAATGTTATCTCAGAACTCAGAATATTATGTAAAAACCCCATATTAGTTGAGCTGGGAGCAGAACTACACTTGGGAGAAAACTTGCTCAGGGTATTTTGGAAGAATCTATTTTGACTTTCAAGAGCTCAGATTTTCATTTTGTAAGTATATTAACTACACCTTCTTTTAGGTCCAACAACAAAAAACAATTAGCACTCCATCATTCTTCTCCTTGACCTGCCAGCTGACTTCAACACAGTCAACCATGCTCCTCCTCTTCAATCTTACCCACCCATCCATGGTTTGTTTACTTTGGAAGTTGAAGCTAGACTGGAAATACGGTGTAATTTTTTAACAGTGAGAGTAATTAATTCTTGGAACAATTTACCCAAGGTGTGGTGATTCTTCATCACTGACAACCTTTAAATCAAGACTGGATGTTTTTCTAAAAAGACCTGCTCTAGGAATTATTTTGGGGAAGGTCTCTAGGTCACACTAGACGATCACAGTGGCTCCTTCTGGCCTTTGAATCTATGAATCTTCAACTATCATCTTCATGTTAAGATTCCTCACAGACCCACCTCTCCACTCCAGATCTGCCATCTTCTATTCCATCTAATACCTCAGCCAGTATCTCAGGTTTCCTGGTGAGTGTCCAGCTGTCTGCTTAAGCTCAATATGACCAAAACAGAGCTCTTAACCTTTCATCAAAAATCCTCCCCCTCCTTGTGGGTAACACCACCATCTTCACTATCACCTGGGCATCATCTTAAACATGGCCCTCTAGACTGACACATCCATGTGTCTGCATGTTGCCGCTTTTTCCTGCAAAAGACCTAAGACCGCTGTTCTTCTCCAGCCATACAGCTAAAGCCCTTATCTAGCCTCTCACCATCTCAATCACTACAACCTACTCCACTCCAGCCTTGATAAATCCCTTCTCACCTCACTTACAGCCATTCAAAATATGGCTGCAAAGGCTAGCTTTCCTGGCGCCTCCTTCTGACTGTCACACCTCTTTGCATCCCTTCACTTGCTCCCCCTGCTCCATCACAGCAAACACAAACTATTTGCATTCACTTTCAAGGCCCTTCATAGCCTATCCCCACCCAAGCTAGCATCTCCGATATGAATATCGAGATGAAGACAACTCCATTCTGCCAATAATGCTAGTCTCTACCACCCACTTATTAAACTTTCAAACAAGCACCCCCTACTGTCACCTATGCTGCCCTACACATGGGAGAAACTTGTAAACAACCACAAAGCCATCTCCCTCTTTGTCCTCTTCCATGCTCCCTTTCTGCCGTAATGTCTCCAAAACCTGAAGCTAAGCAGCGGGTGGCCTCAGACCACTGTGTATCATGCTGACCTATATGGTCTCATTGTTTCCTTCTACTCTTAACCTTTTTGTTGTATTTGACTGTCTTTTGCCTTCTACTCAGATTAAAGCTCTTTGGGGCAGGGACGGTCTCTGTTCTGTTTGTGCTACTGTAAAACAAGCAACAACAACAATTCAAGAGGTGAGATCACCAGCACAGAGAACCTTTTCTCTAGTCCAGGTGCTGAACGAAACATGTACTTGCTCAATGGGAACAGGTGGAAGAATTACATGGTCTCTTCTTTCAGGCATGGCTACCAAATCCAATAGTTAGCACTAGTCTTTGACAGCCCTCACTGACAAATCTGATTAGTAGTTGTCCAATCCATAACCTTGTGTAAGTGGAGGGAGGGGAACATTGGTTGTGCAACAACCTAGCAAGGAAAGACACTCTGACACCAGAACACAGAACAAATATTGCCTCCACCAATACTCTGCACTGGTACATCATCTGTTATCCAAGGATCTCAAAGCATTTTTCAAGTTAGAGCATTAGATTCTTCATTTACTGTTAGTTCTTTGGGGCAGGAAGCCATGTCCTCATATGCACTTGTACAGCCCCAAGCACAATCCTGACTGTTCTGCTGAATGATTAAGACACCTGTGGGGTATTATCGCCTGAGGAATACAGAAAGCTAAATGACTAGCCCAACATCACACAGGGAGTTTGAGGCAGAGCTAAGAACAGACTCAAGTCTCCTGACTTGCAGCACTGGGCTTCAGCCACAAGTTCATCCCAGAACAAGTGTATTACAGAGAACACACTTTTCTGGGCTGTTTGTTAATCAGCTTTTTGTGGACAGACTGGAAGATGTCCAGCAGCATACGAAACAAGGAGCTATTCCTTCAAGGTGCAGCCCCCTCCACAAGGGGCTCCTATGGCTCTGCAATTCACTTCTCCTAGACATCTTCACCTAGGGACACAGGTCCCACTGGAGACCCTGCTGGACCCCTACCTTACCCTGGGGAGGAAAAATATGAAACTGGCCTAAGGAGAGAAACAGGCTAAGTGAGGCAGTGAAGGAGACAAATGGCCCCAGGAAAGGAATTTGATAGACCAACAACCAAATCAGTTTGCAGTAATGAACTTGTTTAATGAGAACTTAAGTGTTGGCAGTTCATGCTCCCAGGCAGGGTGAAAATTCACTTGGCAGGAACCAACCAACATAATACCGGCTGCACTCTGCTAGCAAGGAAACACACAACTCAGGTTCTAGCAGCTTTTCCGCAGTCCCAGCTGCTAAACTCTCTAATCATCTCCCATTTCAATTTCACAACCTTCCTCTGTCTGAACTTCCTGGTACCCAAACTGTGCCCCCAATCCAATCAAAACGCTGCCTCCAGTGATCTGCCCTGCCAAATCTAGCCATATTACCCCTCCTGTAGCTCTCATTTGACTGCCTGTTCTCAACTGCATCACGTTCTCCTATTTGTTTCAAAGCCATGTACAGCTCTGCTCCTGCCTATGCCTGTAACTTAATCTCTTACCCTGCCCTCTCAACCACACCATGACAGCCTTTGTGCTTCTGGGTCCCTGACTTCCATTTCTCTGCTTTCCTCCATGCTGTACACCAGGATAAGCTCACCACCCCTTCCCTCACTCAAATCCCCCTAAAATCCAACTCATCTATATTGTTCACAGTGCATCCAGAGAAAAAATCAGCTGCAGTTTAGCCATCCAGATGCACACATGCCTCAAGTGAGTAACCACCTGATACTGTCATCACGGCTGTCCTCCATTCTACTCCCTCTCCATTAGTCCCAGTACAGGCAGTCCTCGACTTTAGGACATTCGACTTATGAAGCTTCTGAACTGATACCCTGATACAATTTATGACAACTGGTTTCGACTTCATGATGCTCGGTCCCACTGTGGAGCTGTAACTGTGGAGTTACAATTTACGACAATGTTCAGGAACAATTGTGTGGTAAGTCCGAGGACTGCCTGTATGTTGAACACTAGACTGTAAACTCTTCAGGACAGAGCTTGTCTTTTTATCTGCCCTATAAATAAGGATTAGTGAAAGGGAGAATGACGGGCCATCGAAGCTGAACCTTGAGGCAGGCTTTTAGAGCAGAAGTCAACTCTGCCATTCCTCTGCCGAGAAGAATGAAAGGCTAGATAAAGCAGGTTCCCCTGCTGTAAAACGCTATTAGCATGCAGCCTTGTGTTACTCGGCATGAACTGGAAATGCTTATAGCGATCCCCAATAACTAAGAAATCTAGCTCTAGGGTGGGGTTCGCTTTAAAGGTCTGCACTTGTAAAAGAACAAAAGCCATTTACCCGGTCAAGGTCTGGATGGACAAGTGCTACATAGTCATTGCATGTGGTGACATTGCCCAAAGCTGAGAGACGCTCCTCCACCCTTTGGATTCGGACTGAGTCTGGCAGGCTGTTGCGGATGTGCTGAAGCTCCTGGTCTGTTGTACTGCTTGGGACCAACAGCCCATGCCGGTTCCCTAAAAGAAAAAAGGAGTTCTACTTCAGACCAAGTCAAAGGTGTTCACCCGCTGGGCTTGTCCACTTCCAAGCCTCCGAACAACCTGGCCTCAGGGCTCCTCAGGCTCACCCAGCACCTCCCCCAACATACAGCATGACTGAGGCAAAGTTCCCATTAAAAAACAAGCCAGCACCCAGGGGTTAGAGTCAGAAAAAACAGTTACCTACCTTTCGTAACTGTTGTTCTTCAAGATGTGTTGCTCACGTCCATTCCAAGTAGGTGTACCCGTGCCGCTTACAGAGTCATTGCAAGGTTTTCCCGTAGAGCGGTATCTGTCGGGTCGGCTGTGGAGCCCCCTAGAGTGGCGCCTTCACGGCGGTGTATATAGGACCCTGCCAACCCGCTGCCTCCTTAGTCCCTTCTTGCCGAATACTCCGACAGAGGGGAGGCAGGTGGGGTTTGGAATGGATGTGAGCAACATCTTGAAGAATAACCGTTACAAAAGGTAGGTAACCGTTTTTTCTTCGAGTGTTTGCTCATGTCAACTCCAAGTAGGTGACTCCCAAGCAGTCCCCCAGAGGAGGGGTCAGAGTTCACAGAGTTACAGACTGCAGCATGGCTCTACCAAACACAGCATCGTCTCTAGCTTCAGGAGGAATACTAGGTGCAGCCACATTTGCCTTGTAAAACACAGTATAAGGGGGCTCGGACGTCAGGGCCTTTAGCTCAGACACCCGACTGGCTGACGTTATAGCCACTAGGAACACCACCTTCCAAGAAGGTGGAATAGAGAGCTCATTGCTAGGGGCTTGAAGGGAGGACCCATCACCCCTGAGAGCACCAGGTTAAGATCTCATAGGGGAATTGGCTGCCGTACCTGAGGGTACAGCCTGTCCAGCCCCTTGAGGAAGCGTCCAACCACAGGGTTAGTAAATACTCGGTGGCCCAGCTGAGCTGGGATGGAAAGCTGAAATCGCAGCCAGGTGCACCTTGATTGACGACACTGCCAGAACCTGCTGTTTTAGGTGAAGCAAATCGTCCAGGATGAAGGGAATCAAGGCCTGCAATGAAGGAGTGCTCTTCTGTAGAGACCAAATAGAAAATTTCTTCCACTTAGCCAGATAAGTGGCCTGAGTGGAGGGCTTCCTACTGCCACAGAGAACCTCCCTAACCAAGTCACAGCACACAAGCTCTAATGAGTTCAGCCATGGAGTTTCGATGCTGTGAGGTGGAGCGATTCCAGGCTGGGGTGCTGGAGGCAGCTGTGGTCCTGCGCGATCAAATCCGGAACCATAGGCAGGGCTATATGTGTGTCCACTGACAGGTCTAGCAGTGTGGTAAACCAG
Organism: Gopherus flavomarginatus; assembly: GCF_025201925.1. Classification (NCBI taxonomy): domain Eukaryota; kingdom Metazoa; phylum Chordata; order Testudines; family Testudinidae; genus Gopherus; species Gopherus flavomarginatus. Next base: position 20,727,308 of record NC_066627.1, on the reverse strand, counting down.
TGCTGATGGGGCCACACTGGTGCTATCAAGACTAATGACACTTTCTCTTATCAGACCTTGAGGAAGACCTTGTGGATGAGCGGGAACGGTGGGAATGAGTACAGCAGGCACCCCTTCCATGAGAGGAGAAAGGCGTCTGCAAGCAAGCCTGGGCTGTGATCCAGGAAGGAGCAGAATTGCTGACATTTCCTGTTGCGAACAGGTCTATTTGGAAAACGTTGATCGTGACATCCAGGCGGAGAGACCACTCATGGCTGCGAAAAAATCTGCTGAGGTAATCGGCCAGTTCGTTCTGCGAGCCCGGAAGGTACAGTGTCTCCAAGTGTATCGAGTGAGCGATGCAGATGTCCCACAGCCTGAGGGCTTCCTGACACAGGGGAGAGGAGCGAGCACCACCCTATCTGTTTATATAGAACATCGCTGTAGCATTGTCTGTCAACACTGATACACATCTGCCCTGTAGATGGGTTTGAAATGTCTGGCAAGTAAGGCGCACTGCATGTAGCTCCCTGACATTGATGTGCAGCGAAAGTTCTGCCTGGGACCATAGACCTTGAGTACTGAGTCCTCCTAGGTGTGCTCCCCATCCCATTGCTGATCCATCTGTGACTAGCGACAGCAAGGGCTGAGGTCTGGAGAAGGGTCTGCCTGGGCAGACTGTCTGTGAACTGAGCCACCAACAGAGGGACTTGAGAACCTGAGGAGTGATTGTGACCAGTCTGTCTAGGTGGTCTCGTTTCAGCCTGTACACTCAAGCTAGCCAAGCCTGAAGGGGACGGAGCTGCAGCCTGACATGCTGTGCCACATACGTGCAAGTCACCATGTCCCAAACAGTTTTAGGCAATTTCTAGTCGTCGTAGTTGGAAACCTTTTGAGATCCTCTATGATGGCGCTCATGGCAAGGAAATGAGATTCTGGAAGAAAGGCTCCGGCCTGAGTGGAGTTCAAGAGGGCATTGATGAACTCTATCCTTTGAGTGGAAGTTATGGTCAACTTTGCCACATTCAGGTTGAGGCAGAGCCAAAGGAACATTGTCCACTCCAGGCTGGTCCTCCACTTGGGTCCGCTAACAGCCCTTGATTAGCCAGACATCTACGTATGGGAATACCTGCACCTGCTGCTTCCATAGGAAGGCTGCCATGACTGCCATGCACTCAGTGAACACCCAAGGGGTTGCCAAGAGGCCAAAGGGAAGAACCGTGAACTGATAGTGAATGCTGTTGACCACGAATCATAGAAACCATCTGGGGACACTTGAAAGTACACATCCTCCAAGTCAAGGGCGGCGTACCAGTCCCCTAGATCCAGGGAGGGAATGATGGAAGCCAGAGAGACCATGAGGAACTTAACAGATTCATGAATCTGTTTAGGTTTCGCAGGTCTAAAATAGGTCTGAGCCCACCCTTGGCCTTGGGGATTAGGAAATATCAGGAGTAGAACCCTCTACCCCTGAACTCCAGAGGGACCTCCTCTATCATCCTAAGTTGTAGGAGCATTTGCACCTCCTGCACTAGAAGTTTCTTGTGAGAAGGGTCCCTGAGGAGGGACAGGGATGGTGGGTGGGAAGGCGGGAGAGAACAGAATGAGAGAGAATATCCCAATTCTACCATGCTCAAGACCCATCGGTCTGAAGTTATTTGAGACCAGGCATAGTAGAAATGGAACAGATGATTCACAAAAAGAGGGGAAGGATCCAGAATTTGAATTGGTGCACCATCCTCAGGCGCAACTTCAAAAGTTCGGTTTTGAGGCCCGAGGAGGACTGAGATGGTTGCCTCCTGTTACTTCTGCCCTGTTTCCATTATAGTCCTACCTGGGAGGAGCAGAACAGAAGCATGGGGCGGGCTGAGATTTGAACAGCTTCCTTAGCGGGGCCGGCATGTGAATCCCCAGGGATTTAAGGATTGCCCACTAGTCCTTAAGGCTATGGAGCCTAGAGTCTGTCTGCTCTGAAAAGAGTGATGAACAGTCAAAAGGTAGGTCCTGGATAGTGTTCTAGGCCTCATGCTGGAACACCAAGATCTGAAGCCAGCAGCTGTGTCTCATGGCTATGGCGGTAGCCATCATGCAAGTGGCCAAACCTGCTGAGTCCAAAGCAACCTGTAGGAAGGTCCTTGCAACCACCAGACCCTAAGTCCAAGTGAGCTGACCCAGGCCCGCTGCGGGTTTATCATCATTGTGCAGATGTATCCTTGATTGTTGTTGCTTCTTCATGAGGGAGAAAGTCCCCGAGAGGAATGATTTGAGATTTGTTGTTTTAAGATACTCTTTTGCCTTTAAATTTAAAAAAAAAAAAAAAACACACAGCCTTGGCCATCAGGAATATCCTGGTTTTACTTGAGGGGCTTTGGGGTCTCAGGCCTCGTTAATTATGCAGAGCGTGTAGATAGAACCTTTAACAAAGGTGTCCTTTCCCCAAAATGTTAACTAGGTGTTATTAAAAAGTTTTAAAACAGTCTGATTAAAATTCACTTTCCCTTCTTGGCCTGTTAATTCAGGATTTCACAAGTCCCCCAGTGACTGCAGTCTCAGAGAGCAAACAAGACCTGAATTTCTAACACAAGCGTCGGGGGTGTGTGTGTGGAAGATTCCTTTAAAAAACCCTACCAAGCAAAGTGAAAAGGGCAGAAGCCTCATTTTTTTCCCCTTTAATGAGAAACGAAATCCCCCTTGCAGATGCTAGACTGCTAATAATCTAACTGGCGTTCCCAACTATGCTCATTTCATTACTCTAATGCAGCACAGTTATAACAATAATCAAGATCTGTCAAAAGCTGCTCCAGACAAACTGATAAAGGACAGAACATTCTCCTGCCTCTCACTGGAACAGATCGTAAAAACAAGAGCTGTGTCCTGCTGCGTCCCTGGCTACATGCTAGCGAAAGGAGGAATGTTGCCTTTGCAATATGTATTTGTAATGGCTAAATGCTGAACCATTAATGCCCATCAAAACAGGGTATTCCCTGCAGATTTATCAGCAAGAGAAACATACATATGACACCGAACTCCGCATCCCCACAAGTAGAGGCGTGTGAAACATGCTGCAGAGGAGTGGCTCTGTGATTTCCCCCACCACCACAACAGAAGCCAAACCCTATGACATTTTTGATTTTGGAAATAAGTCTTCCCAGTTCCACTCCTCTGCCCCACCCTCAGGACTGGCTCCACTCAACAACCTCTAAAAAGAAATCCCTTCGGGTCCACGGGGCTATAGCTGCAGCCCTCCTACCATCCCCTATTTGTCACAGCTGGAACCTCAAACTCTAACCCCTGTTCAGTATGGGAACGGGTGGCTCCTAGGCAGATCCAGTTACAGAACGTCTTGACTCAGAGGATTCCTTATACTGCAGAATGAGTCTAGAATCTTGTGAAATGACATGTTCCAGCCCAATCCCCATTAAGAGCACCCCACAAAGGTATCAGCTCGAAGGACATGACTTACCAACACACATTCTCCCAATGATCCGACAGCCAGCGATGGAAGCATGAACAACAGGGATGGTCTCAGAAAGCTCCCCCTCAAAGATACTGCAATTAGAATGACATTGAAATGATGCTGCGAAGCGAAGAGGGACATATACAGAGAATCCCATTCAATTCAGAGAGACTCATACCCCCGGGAAATCAGCTCAAGATACCTGAGCAAGAGACCTGATGTTCCTGACCTGTTTTATAAAGGTGAGTATCTCCATTTTACAGATAGGAAGACTGAGAGGCAGAGAAGTTCACTGACTTGCACAAAGCTTTACAGCAGGTTAATGGCAGAGTCAGCAATAGAACTCAGGCTTCCTGAGCCCCACTGCACCGTGCCCTGTCCACTAGACCCACACGATTTTCCCAACTAAAATGAATTAATTTCATGTTAAAGTGAGGACTAGAATTCTTTGACTGTGTCAGCAACGCAGTAAATAAACAACAGGCTGATGGTCAAAAGCTGTTTGAAGTCCAAATAAATTCAAAGTCCCTCATGGGAAGCTAGTAAGGAAACTAAAGTACTGTGGGGTGAGAGGTGAGGTACAGTCATGGGTTAGAAAACATGGCTACTAGGGTGGCTACTAGGACACCTGCTGTTTAATTTATCTATCAATGATCTGGATAAAGGGGAGAACAGTGAGGTCGCTAAAACTACATGCAACACCATTATCTGAGGCTACGGCCTTATCTAAACTACTGTTTTGTTGGCAACATAAGTTACACTGCCATAAGCGCACGTGTGCACAGCACTATGTATGTAGAAGAGGTTCTCACACAGAGTTTCTGCCGCTCATGGAGGTGGTTTTATTATGCTGACGGGAGAGCTCTCTCCCGTCCTCAGAGAGAAGGGCCAACTTCTTGCCCTGAGAGCCACATCGGGGTTCCAAAACTATATGAAGGGTCGGGTAGGGAAGGCTGTGCCTCCCCCAAAAGCCTGGCCCCCATCCCCATCCACCCCTAGTGCCCCCCTCAGAGCCTCCGCCTCATCCAACCCCCCCCCCGCTCCTTGTCCCTTGACTGCCCCCTCCTGGGACCCCACCCCCTATCCAACCCCCCTGCTCCCTGTCCCCTGACTGCACCGACCCCTACTCCTGCCCCCTGACTGGCCCCCCCAGGACTTCCACGCCTATCCAACCGCCCTCTGCTCCCTGTCCCCTGACTGCCCCCCGGGGACCCTCTGCCCCTTATCAAACCCCCCTGCTCCCTTACCATGCCACTCAGAGCATCAGGACCGGCAGCCACGCTGCCCAGCTGGAGCCAGCCACACTGCTGCGCAGTCTAGAGCACCGGGGCAGGCCGGTGGCTCTCCCAGCCACGCTGCCCAGCAGGAGCTTGCAGCCACGCCACCCAGAGAGCCAAGCTGAGCCTGTGGGTGAGGGGGGACAGCAAGGGAGGGGCCAGGGGCTAGCCTCCCCAGCCGGGACCTCAAGAGCCGGGCAGGAAGGCCCCGCGGGCCAGATGTGGCCACAGGCCATAGTTTTCCCACCTCTGGAATACAGCATCTTCACCAGATGCACTGCATGGGCACAGCTGTACCACTGCAGCGCTGTACCTGCAGACATGCCCTAAGTTAATCAAGACTGAAGAGGACAGTGAGGAACTTCAGAGGGACAAAATCAATCTAGGTGAATGGGCAACATGAGGGCAAATGAAATTCAGTATTGACAAATGCAAGATAATGCAGGCTGGAGGGACCAGCCTGAACTACTCTCACATCTTACTGGCAAGTTAAATGTAACAGCCAAGAAAAAGCCCTGGGTATCCAGGGGGCAGCTCAACTGAAACCTCTGCTCACCACCACCAGTGGTCAAAAGCAAACAAGAAGCTAGGAAACAGAAGGAATGGAGAATACTAGAAATGCAATGCTGTTACATAAGCCAGTGGTTCTCAACCAGGGGTAGGTATACCTCTGGGGGTACACGGGGTCTTCCACGGGTATATCAATTCATCTAGATATTTGCCTAGTTTTACAAAAGGCTATGTGAAAAGCACTGCACAGTCAGTACACATTAAAATTTCATATGGACAATGACTTGTTTATACTGTTCTGTATGCAGAAATGTAAGTACAATATTTATATTCCAACTGAATTATTTTATAATTATATGGGGAAAAGGAGAAAGTAAGCAATTTTTCAGTAACAATGTGCTGTGACACTTGAATTTCTATGTCTGATTTTGTAAGCAAGTAGTTTTTAAGTGAGGTGAAACTTGGGGTAAGTAAGACTAATCCGCCTCCTGAAAGGGGTACAGTAGCCTGGAAAGGTTGAGAGCCACTGATAAGCCAATGGCCCTGTCCTGGCCTGACACACACGTTTCTAGTCACCTTTCTAAGGAGATGAAGCAGGACTATCGGACACCGGGCTGAGCTGCGTAAGGAGACAGTCTAGATCCCAGCTCTCTTTACAACCCTCCACGGATTAGAAAACGCCAGCCTCTTCTTCCAAGAGCATCTAGACTGCAAGGAGGGGGGGAGGATAGGCCAAGCCCCAGGACCAGGGAGGCAGGCAGGGGGGTGGCCCAGGCCCCAGGAGAGAGGGGGGCGGCCCTGGGCGAGGAGGGGGGGAAACGCCAAGCCCCACAGCTGGGAGGGAGGTGGGTGGCCCAGACCCCGGGAGGCCCTGGGCAGGGGAGGACCCAGGAGGGAGGGGGAGGCACCCCAGGGCCAGTGTTGCGGGGGGAGGTCCAGGCCCCAGGAGGGAGGGGGGAAGACCCTGGGCGTGGAGGGAGGCAATGAGGGGGGCCAAGACCCAGGGCCGTGAGGCGGGGGAGAGGGTGGCCCAGACCCCAGTAGGGAGGAGGCGGTCCTGGGCGGGGGCAGGCCCCAGGAGGAAGCAGGGAGGCAGAGCCCCAGGGTCGGGGAGGGAGGCCTAGGCCCCAGGAGGGAGGAGGAGGGGGACCGAGCCCCAGGACCGGGGAGGGACATGGGAGGAAGGGTGGCCCAGACCCCAGTAGGGAGGAGGCAGCCCTGAGCGGAGGGGGGGGGGGCAGGCCGACCCCAGGAGGGAGGTGATGGCCAAGCCCCAGGGCCGGGGAGGGAGATGGGGGGAGGGTGGCCAAGGCCCCAGGAGGCAGCCCTGGGCGGGGGGGGGGGGCAGGCCCCAGGAGGGAGGTGGTGGCCAAGCGCCAGGGCCGGGGAGGGAGGTGGGGGAGGGGAAGGGGGCCCAGGCCCCAGGAGGCGGCCCTGGGCGGGAGGGAGGAGGCCGAGCCCCAGGGCCGGGGAGGGAGGCGGGGGAGGAGAAGGGGGCCCAGGCCCCAAGAGGAAGGAGGCGGCCCTGGGCGGGAGGGAGGAGGCCGAGCCCCGGGGCCGCGGAGGGAGGTGGGGGAGGGGAAGGGGGCCCAGGCCCCAGGAGGAAGGAGGCGGCCCTGGGCGGGAGGAGGGAGCTGCGGGAGGGGGCCCAGGCCCCAGGCGGAAGCCGGGGGAGGGGCCGGGCCCCGCGGGCGGCCGCCGCGCTGACCTGTAGAAGTTCTCCGAGCCGCCGATGGCCACCAGGCAGTAGCGGTTGGTGAGCTTGGCGAAGCAGCCGATCTCGTGGTTGTTCTCGAAGCTGGCGCGAACCGCCATGGCAGGAGCGCGGCACGCGCCTCAGCTCCCCCCGCCCCGTCACCGGCACCGCCGCCTCCGCCTCGCGCGCGGCAACTTCCGGTCCAGGCCCCGCAACCACCGGAAGCGCGCGGGTAGAGCGGCGCCGCCCCGCGTCTCTGTGGCCGCACAGCGCGGCCGGGGGCGGGGCTCGGGAGGCTGCGCGCTGCGGCCCCGCCCGCGCTGGGCAGGCGGGAGAGTCCGCGGGGAACCGCGCTGCGCCCGCGGGCCCCAGCCCGGCCCTGCTGCCTCCTGGCGCGCAGCGCAGCCCGGGCTCTGCTGGCGGCCAGAGACCTTCGCTGCGGGGCCCCGGCCCACAGGCTGGACATCGCTGCCTCGCAGTGCCGGGTGGGCAGCCGGCTGCTGGGCCCGTGCTGGACCCCAGTGTGTGCGCCGTACCCAGCGGGGCTGCCTGGGGCCTGGCATCGCCACACCCAGCGGTTCCTCCCACCCACGGGACCCCCGGCTGGTCTAGTGCCTAGATGTCGATTTCTGGCTCGGACCCTCCTTCCTGCCAGAGAACAGCCACTAGCCAGACATGCATCCCACGAAGTGGGGATTCACCCACGAAGGCTCAGGCTCCAAAACGTCTGTTAGTCTGTAAGGTGCCACAGGACTCTCTGCTGCTTAACCAGACAGTTCATTTGCTGCTGTTGGCACCGGGGCAAGGTATCAGTTTGCCTCCAGTCTGTGAGGAACTGGGCTGGGGCTGCTTTCCTAAGTTTGGAGCATGTCTCAGCAATGTCATACAGTACCATCTTATCACTTTACATACGATGTTGGGACAGACATTTTACCAGGATAACAACGGTCATCAGATTGTGAGTTTTCAAATGATACCTCACAAGATTTACTTTGTACAAAATGTATCCTAGTTTTATAAAAAGGGTTGACATAACAGTACAGACTGCCACACGTGTAAAGGCAGGCAGCAAGCTAGCAGAACAGAGACAACCCGTCTGCTCTGGTATTCTATTTTCTATAGGTTTTTGTGCAGTAGGTCAGCACCTTCAGTTGTATAATTGCAGGGCCTTCGAGTACTGGTGCACCTTGGTCCCTCCTATCTGCCTTTGGCCCATAGTCTAGTTTTCTGTGCTTCTAATTTTCCGTGGTCTCATTTTGGTTGTTAGGTTTAGTGTGCAGGTATTGGATGGCGATGGAGGCCCGTGGTATAGGAAGTCAGGTGGTCCCTTCGGCCTTAAATTCGATGACTCTAGGACAGTGGTTTTCAAACTTTTTTTCTGGCTACCCAGTTGAAGAAAATTGTTGATGCCCATGATCCGATAGAGCTGGGGATAATGGCTTGGGGTGTAGGAGGGACTCAGGGCTGGAACAGAGGGTTGGAGTGCAGGGGTGAGAGCTGCAGAGTGGGGCCAGGAATGAGGGGTTCAGGGTGTGGGAGGTGGCTCTGGGCTGGGGCAGGGGTGCCGGAAGGTCAGGGCTGTGGATGACGGGTTTGGAGTGCAGGAAGGGGCTCTGGGTTTTGGGGGGCTCAGGGTTGGGGCAGGGGATTGGGGTGCAGGCTTACCTTTGGAAGCACAGCAGGGGTGCTAAGGCAGGCACTGCACCCTGGAAGCAGCCAGCAGCAGGTCCGGCTCCTAAGCGGAGGTACACAAGTAGCGCTGTGTGACTCTTGCCTGCAGGCACCACCCACCCCCAGCTCCCATTGGCCAGTTCCTGCCCAAATGGAGTGTGGAGCCAGTGCTCAGGGCCAGGAGCTCTGCGGACCATCTGCCTAGGATCTGGACCTGCTGCTGGCCACTTCTGGGGCGCAGCGCGGCGTCAGAACTGGTAGGAACTGGTCTGCCTTAGCTGGGCAGCAGCATCAATGGGACTTTTAACTTCCCAGCTGGTGGTGCTGACGAGAACCGTCACGACACAGTGCCTTCCATTCCACGACCCAGTACTGGGTCATGACTCGCAGTTAGAAAACCACTGATCTAGGACATCTATCATATCTTGTTTGTTCTCTCATCCTCTCCCCAGAGGGAGAAGCAGGTGCAGTGGAGTCTTGTTTTGGTGGGGGAGAGGGGTTATTTTCTTTTAGTATTTTATATATATATGTGTGTGTGTGTGTTTATACTACAGAAGCAAAGTCAAAAATGCACTGTACATATGGGGTGAAATGTAGTGAGGTTTGTGATGATCCTTAGTTCCTGCAGGAGCTCATTCCATAGTCTTGGACCATCCCCAGAGAAAGTTTTGGCTCTCTCACAGACAAGCTTTATGTGTATTGTTGAGAGTTCCAATGTGCCAGGGGACATAGTTGTTGACTACAGTCTTTGCCTGGGAATGGCAATGCCTTGCTCAGCAACATGCATGCTCTCACATTTATTCTTCCACATCCTCACCCCAGACACATACATGCATGCACAATCACATGACTGGACACTGATATTTTCAGTGGTAAGTTTTGTTTACTTTTTAAATGTAGTTCGCACCATCTCTCTCAACATCGTTGTCGGGAAGTTGTAGCCTGAACAGTTATTGCACTTACAAGATTATGTATTAGGGTGCAACATGCACTTGCCTCAGTTAACAGGTTCTTTTCTTAGGCTGCTACTTAAAGTTAATTGAAAAGATGGAATATGGTGAAACACAAACTTTATTTAGTACAGACAACTATAATTGAAATTATAGGAAAGGATCAATATACACTAAGATTAGAATAAGGTAAGTACAGTAAAGTGGTTTCCTGCATTGCTCTGACTTACAGGCTTGCATTGTGCATATTTACAACGTATGGAGACCATTGGAAACAAAGATGGAAGGGAACATAAGTGGAGCCCATCAGAAAGGAGATCCTGATTAAGTTTACACAGTCTTGGGGACCTGACGCACCCCAAGAAATGGGAACTGAGGATGGCATTTTATACCCTTTCTTATGGTGATAGCACAGATATATACGATGTCATGCTTTATCCTGATTATAATAAGGTCAACAGCGGTCCTTAACCATACATGGCCTTTGGAGTGTCCTTAATTATGCCTCAAGCATTGATATTCCTCTCTTACATCACTTATTTATTAATAATTCCTATACGTACAAGCAGTCTAACTGCTTAGACAATGCATAGCAACTTAATTGCTAAAGCCCCCCAAACTCCCTTCCTGTGGAGTTCTGTAGAGTACTGGACCTGTTTGGGGTTACCTGATTGTGTTTCAGAATGAAAGTAAAAAATATTTGACCTGGGATTATCTTCTTAGATTTCTCTCATTTCAGCTGCACTTCAGCCTTTAATATAATTACTTACACAAAGCCTAAACCTAATATGATAGGCCCCTTACATTTTAGCAAGCTTAATAACCCATATACTTTTGTTCACCTATTTTCCCCCATGCATGTTCCACACTAACAAGCCATACACCCTGTCATGGTATAATTCCCCACTCTGAACCTTAGCGTCCAAAAGATGGGGTACCAGCATGAATTCCTCTAAGCTCAATTACCAGCTTAGTACTTGTAGCGCTGCCACCAACCAGGAATTCCAGTGCCTGGTACACTCTGGTCCTCCCAAAACCTTGCCCGGGGACCCCCAAGACCCAGACCCTTTGGATCTTAACACAAGGAAAGTAAACCCTTTCCCCCACTGTTGACTCTCCCAGGCTTCCCCTCCCTGGGTTACCCTGGAAGATCACTGTGATTCAAACTCCTTGAATCTTAAAACAGAGAGGAAAATTCACCTTCCCCCCTCCTTCTTTTTCCCCCTCCCAGACTGTCCCTGAGAGAGAAAGTAATCCTAACACAGAGAGAAAATTAACCTTTCTCTCTCCCTTCCCTCCTTTCTCCTCACCAGTTCCCTGGTGGATCCAGACCCAGTCCCCTGGGGGTCTCACCAGAATTAAAAAAACAATCAGATTCTTAAACAAGAAAAGCTTTTAATTAAAGAAAGAAAAAACGGTAAAAATTATCTTTGTAAATTTAAGATGGAATATGTTACAGGGTCTTTCAGCTATAGACACTGGGAATACCACCCCAGCCTAAGTATACAAGTACAAATTAAAATCCTTTCAGCAAAATACAAATTTGAACTCCTTCCAGCCACATACACATTTGCAAATAAAGAAAACAAACATAAGCCTAACTCGCCTTATATGTCCAGAATAGTAAATACTAGGTAATAAGAGACTGTTTCAGAGAGATTGGAGAGAAACCTGGTTACACATCTGGTCACTCTCAGAACCCAGAGAGAACAACCACCAAAAACTAACAGCACACACAAAAACTTCCCTCCTTCAAGATTTGAAAGTATCCTGTCCCCTGATTGGTCCTCTGGTCAGGTGACAGCCAGGCTCACTGAACTTGTTAACCCTTTACAGTCAAAAGAAACCTGAAGTACTTCTGTTTTATTAACCCTTAACTATCCGTTTATGACACACCCACAGACATACAATCTTATGCTCCTATTATGTCATTTTACCTCTAGCAAGCATAAAATCACCCAAGAGACATGAGATAGGCTCATAAGTCATAAATACGGCTAAGATTTTGTCACTAGAAAAAAGGCACGGAGAGGTCATGGGCAATAAAAAAAAATTCACGGAAGCAGTGACCTCTCCATGACTTTTACTAAATATATCCGTGACAAAATGGGGAGCTCAGCTTTAGGGGGTCCCGTACCGCTTGCAGGGCTGAAGTCACAGAGGTCTCTGGAAGCCACGGATGCCAAGAGTTCTGTAATAAAATCGTAGCATTAGTCATAATATTAGGTCAACGGTCAACAAAATTGATATAGGAAAAGAAAATCTTTAAACACTCCTCTTATTTTAAAAAGAACCTTCGTTAAATCACCAAGAACCAGTCAAAGAACTATATAGACATCAAAGGATTATTTTTAAAATAAAGCTTGTAGTAAAATGGTTTTTTTTTAATAAGTGCTAAAGGAATGGGGAAGCCTGGACTATTTCATGTTACTCTGTGTTTTGTATTTGTTTTCAAACTGACATAAGATAAAACTATCAGAAAAAAATTATGGTAACTCTGGGAATGAGATTACTAGGCCCTGGTCTACACTACAAATTTATATCAGTGTAACTAAGTCGCTCAGGGGTGTGGAAAACCCACACACCTGAGTGATGTCGTTACACTAACCCAACCCCCAGCGTAGACAGCGCTATGTCAGTGGGAGGGCTTCTCCTGTCGACACAACTGCCGCCTCTCGCAGAGGTGGAGTACCTGTGCCGCCAGGAGATGCTCTCTTGTCAGAGTAGGTAGCGTCTTCACCAAGTGCTACCACGGCGCAGCTGGGCCAGTGCAAGTGCAAGTGCAAGTGCGCTGCTGCAGCACTAAGTGTAGACACGCCCTAGGACAAGAGAGAACATGTTAGGGCTCAAATCGACTCAATATTTGCTTAGATTTTGATTTGTTATAGCTTGTGATCAGATCCAGTTTACTGTGTCCAAGAGTCAGTGTTTTCTCATCCCTGTGTATAGTGCAGCTATTTTCCTTTGGCACTTCATCACCGAGTCTAGCAGAGCTTGGGACTGCAGCTGTCCGCTCCCTTTTTAACTGGTTGTATTGGATAATCAGGTCCAGTTTACTATGTCCAAGAGTCAGCGTTCTCTCATTCCTGCAGATTTTGCTGCTGCTTTCTATTGCTTTTCCACTTGAAACATCACTGGGCGCTTTCTGCTTGGTATCTGCCCCATTTGTACCAGTGTTCTCAGAGGAGTACTGTAAGTTTGGTCCCTGTCTGATGGCAGAGTGATGGAGCAATTGGTCATTTTTCGTTTTAGCCAATGCCGCCTTTTCTGTATGACTAGGTTCACTGCAGCTTAGTATGGGGAAAGACACGGGCTGCAAGGATGCCTGGTGTGACATAGGATTAGGCTTGTCATATAAGGCAGATTTGAAGTTAGCTGAAGTGCTGTGGCTTGAGTTTGAGATTTCCGAGTGCTGCTTGGAGTCACTTGGCTTTGTGGAGCTGATGGCTTCCTTCCTCTTTTCACTGGTGAAACCTGGACCCAAGTCTTGCTTTTCAAGGAGTACATTGTAGGTGGAGTTCTTCAGAAAAGGAGACACCTTTACGCTCTCAATGCTTGAATTTGAGAGACTGCTTGCATGGCTTGCGGTTTCAGCTTCATTCGTTTGGGCAGATGTTAAGAGAGACTGGAAGTTCCCTGCTGAGCTGTGAGGTGAAGTGGAGCTTGTTGCAGCCTCGGGGATACAGAAACCAGGCACAGGTTTGGATTCTACGTACAAGCTTTGGAATTCTCTGTCAAAGTCCTCAACGATTTTGCCTCGGAAGTGTGTCACCAAGCAAGTGTGAACTTGACTGCAAAGCCAAGTAAAACTAGAAAAGAAATGTAAAGGTGAAATGAATCAATAGAAAGAGATGATTAGCAGGTATTTCTAACCTTTGAATGATTTACCGTAGTTATTACAGCACTTCTATCCTCACACTAATGGGTGCATTGTAATATATTCGAACCTCCACGATCTCAGAGGAAGGTGTTTGTTTCACCACAGGGTGAAGGGAGAAGGATGTCGTGCCCTAGGCTCTGGATGTACATGGAGAGGGGAAGGTGCAGACATACTTGGCTTCTTGCAGGCAGTTAAAACGGTAATAGGGAGATGTCCCAGGAAGGGAGGAGGGCCAGGCGAGTGGGGGGCTCTGGGTGTGTCCCCAAGGGGCAAGGAGGGGGGGATCCCGGATGGGATGTGTCCAGGAAATCCTGGTCTGTAGAGGATGTATTCTCCTGGGCAGTGGGATCCCAGGCTGTAGAGAGGGTATTCCCCTAGAGTGGAGGGATCCCAGGCTCTGGGGGGCGGGTGTTCTAGGGGATACCGGGCACAGGGGGAGGCAAGGCAGAGGCTACCAGAGCCTCCGGGATCGGCTCGCTGTATTTTCTGTATCTTTATTTCTGCATCATTAATACAAGGTAAAAGGGATTTTTAATGATGTGTTTGCCAGGTACTCAGCCCGCTGAAGTCTCAGGATCCCAACCCCTGAACCAGGGTTAAACTGTTTAATTTTGGACAGTGACCAGGCCACGTTAATGTGACTCTTTGCGTCCACACGTTTCATCTACATTATACAACAGGTAACATTAATTGCATGAAGATGCAGGGATTAGCTGTGGGGGTGGGGTGATAGTGTTACAGTGCCAGTGGTGGGACAGCATTAGCAGATGGCACAGTACATGGTGCTGGGAGGAGGGTGCTGTGCAGGGCAGAGCATGCGGCACCGAGCAGGAGGCTGCACAAACACCTCATTCCTTCAGCCACCAGCACCGACCCTCCATTGCTCTTTGCCAGCAGCTCCCTGCTCAGCGCTTCAGCAGTGCAGGAGGCCGGGGGGAATGGGGTGGCTACAGGTGGGAAGGGCAGGGAGAGCATGGGCAGGGAGGGTTAGGGGGTACAGAGGGAGCATGGGCAGCAGAGGGTTGGGGCACAGGTGGGAAGGTTAGGAGGAGCACAGGTGGGGAGGGTTGGGGGCAAGGGGGAGCATGGGCAGCAGAGGGTTGGGGGCACAGGTGGGCAGGGCGGGGGGGCTCAGGTGGGTGCACAGGGCAGTCAGGCAGGAAGCATGGTGGGGTAGCACTGGTGAACACAGACAGGGAGCCGGGGTTGTGGGGAATGAGGAGTCTCTTGGCCATTGCTCTGAGAAGCAGGGGAGACACCCCTGAGCTCTGTAAGGAGCCTGTTGAGGAGTGGGTGCCCAGGAGCTGGACAGGACTTTCCCTGCAGGACAGTGCTGGCAATGCAGAGGGAGGGAGGGGAAAGGACTGAGCCTAGCTGTCCCTGGCACCTGCCAATGCTGCAGTGCACTGACTGGTTAGTCCATGTTGCCTCTTAGTGGCACCAGCTGGCTAGAAGCCGCTGCCCAGGTGTTCTTTGCCCAGTGGTTATTGTCACTGGATCTCTCTGATTGGTCCAGCTTTTCACCCTCACTGCCCATAGTGCAGATCCTTGTCATCTCAGCCTCTGTAATGTGCGGCCTCCCAGCCCACAGCCATGCACTCTGTGCCCCTTCCACTGGATATGCCTGTAAAAGCGCTTGTTAATCCTCACAACCTTCTGGGCAAGATTAACGCATTGTGCTCTCATGTGGCCCCTTGATGCAATGCTGGGCTCACACCAGTTTTATTCTGGTGCAGCTGCAGTAGGGTGACCAGATGTCCCGATTTTTTGGTGCTTTTTCTTACATAGGCACCTATTACCCCCCACCCCCATCTTGATTTTTCATACTTGTTATGAGGCAATGTGGGTGTGGGCCTAGGACTCAATAAGGGGGAAGTAGGGCTGCTTTGTGAGGAAGTCAGCAGAACCTGAGGAGGAGATGGTGAGTTTGTAGTGGAGGAAGCCCCAGTGGCCCACTGAGACTCTTCGGTGCTGCCCAGCAGCTCAGGAGCAAGAGTGGGGGAAGCAAATGCTGGATGTAAACCAGGGCGGAGGGGAGGAAGAGCAAAAGAATGGCGTGGAGGAGAGTGTAGAACAGAGAGTGTCAACTGCAGTCAGAGGTGAGGAAGCAGGGAGCCGTGAGCAAGGGTGCAGTTATGAGCAGTAACAAAACCAGATGTTGCTCGATCAAAGGTCGTGGAAGGGCCAGCTGGGAGGTAGAGAGCAGGGTGGGCGTGGACAGTATTCAAGGAAAGAAAGTGGTGATCAGAAGTGGAAAAGATCACTGCCATGTGAAGACAACAAAGTCCAGGGAGTGGCATTGGTGGAGTGTGTGCGCAGTGGGAGATAATGCAGTCTGAAGATCAAACAGCAAGGTAAGGGCAGGAAGCTAGAGGATGGGTGAGCAATCAGCATGAAAGATGAAGTAAATGACAGTGATGAAGAGGGAGAGCCAGGTGTTGAAATCAGGCAGGAAGAGGGTGTGAGGGATGCGGGTGAGATTATGAAGTTAGGCCAAACATTCATTGTCACAGAGAAACCAATGTCTCTGAGTTTTAGAGGTGCAAACTGTGATGTCTCACCTGTATGTACCAGCAAGAACATGGTCACAATCTATCAGTACAAACTTCTCCAGAACTTGACCTTCAAATTTCTTGCCTCCTTTACTGTAATATGTGTCTCCACTCACACACCGCACTCGCATGTTCTGAAATCAGAGGACGAAATATGGATTGAACCAGATTGAATAGAATACGCTAAATCTTTGCTTTCTTAACAGATTTCTATACAAATGATAACCTGAGTGATGGGCTGTCTGACCGTGACCCCCCAGTCCGGAAAGGAGGGAAGCAGCAAGGCATAAAGTGTTTTCTGGCTACTACGTTCCTTACAGTAACAGAGAGTTCTATCAATCTGCCTGCTGCTTGGGGATCATGTAATGAAATAAAAATACAGTACCAACAATTAACATGTTGTGGTTAGATGGCAACTTACACCACAGGTTATACAAGATCTTGGCATGAAGAACTTGTCCTTCTAGATCATCTATAGAATTTATAAATCGATACCGTTTCTACCACATCATTTATGCAACCCTTGCAGAACTCACCAGAAAGACACCATTAGTTGATGATGCCTCATTCACAGCTACATTTTGAGATCTCTCAGTCAGTCAGCTTTTTAATACATTTAATATATAGAATACAGATTCTGGATATTGTTAGGGTTTTGTTAGTCATGCAGTAAAAATGCCTTACATAATTCTAACTATATTATTTCCCAGTTATCTTTATCAGCCTGACTTGTAATCTTGTCAGACAACATCATTAGTTGCCTCACCAGAGTAAAACTGACCTGAGCCTACCCACATTTATGCCTTGCACAGGATACTTTGGTGATCCTTCATAAAATCGTAGAAGTGTAGGACTGGAAAGACCTTGAGAGATCAAGTAGTCCAGTCTCCTGCATCCAAGGCAGGACTAAGTAATAACTGGACTATTCCTGATAGGTGTTTGTCTAACCTGCTCTTAAAAACCTTCAAGGATGGAGATTCCACAACCTCCCTAGGCAATTTATTCCAGTGCTTAACCACCCTGTCAGTTAGCAAGTTTTTCCAAATGTCCAACCTAAACCGCCCTTGCTGCAATTTAAGCCCATTGCTTCTTGTCCTGGTCCTCAGTGGTTAAGAACAACAATTTTTCACCCTCCTTGTAAACAAACTTTTATGTACTTGAAAACTGTTATCATGTCCCCTCTCAGTCTTCTCTTCTCCAGACTAAACAAACACAACTTTTTCAATCTTCCCTCATAAATCATGTTTTCTAGACCTTTAATAATTTTTGTAGCTCTTCTCTGAACTTTCTCCAATTTGTCCACATCTTTCCTGAAATGTGGCACCCAGAACTGAACAAAATACTCCAGTTGAGGCCTTATCAGTGAGGAGTAGAGCAGAAGAATTACTTGTCATGTCTTGCTTATAACACTCCTGCTAATATATCCCAAATGATGTTCTCTTGTTTTGTTAAAGTGTTACACTATTGACTCATATTTAGCTTGTGATCCGCGATGACCCCCAGATCTCTTTCTGCAGTACTCCTTCCTAGGCAGTCATTTCTCATTTTGTATGTGTGCAATTGATTGTTCCTTCCCATGTGGAGAACTTTGCATTTGTCCTTATTGAATTTCATCCTATTTACTTCAGACCATTTCTTCAGTTTGTCCAGATCATTTTGAATTTTAATCCTATTCTCCAAAGCACTTGCAACTCCTCCCAATTTGGTATAATCTGCAAACTTTGGCCTGGTCTACACTACGCGTTTAAACCGATTTTAGCAGCGTTAAACTGATTTAATGGCGCACCTGTCCACACTATGAGGCCCTTTATATCGATATAAAGGGCTCT
Organism: Gopherus flavomarginatus; assembly: GCF_025201925.1. NCBI lineage: Eukaryota > Metazoa > Chordata > Testudines > Testudinidae > Gopherus > Gopherus flavomarginatus. The sequence continues at coordinate 20,709,507 of NC_066627.1, read as the reverse complement.
TTAAATCGGCTTCTGTACTCCTCCCCAACGAGAGGAGTAGCGCTAAAATCGGTATTACCATATCGGATTAGGGTTAGTGTGGCCGCAAATTGACGGTATTGGCCTCCAGGCAGTATCCCACAGTGCACCACTGTGACCGCTCTGGACAGCAATCTGAACTCTGATGCAGTGGCCAGGTAAACAGGAAAAGCCCCGCGAACTTTTGAATTATATTTCCTGTTTGCCCAGCGTGGAGTTCTGATTAGCACGGGTGGCGATGCAGTCCCAAATCCAAAAAGAGCTCCAGCATGGACCGTATGGGAGATACTGGATCTGATCGCTGTATGGGGAGACAAATCTGTTCTATCAGAGCTCCATTACAGAAGACGAAATGCCAAAGCGTTTGAAAAAAATCTCCAGGCTACACAGTGCTGCGTGACAAGCGTAACGGAAAGCCAAAGAATCAAATGGACGCTCATGGAGGGAGGGAGGGGGTACTGAGGACTCCAGCTATCCCACAGTCAACATCAGTCTCCGAAAAGTATTTGCATTATTGGCTCAGCTCCCAATGCCTGCAGGTTCAAACACATTGTCCAGTGTGGTTCAGGGTATAGCTCATCAATTTACTCCTTCCCCCCACCACGTGAAAGAAAAGGGAAAGAAATCGTTTCTTGACTTTTTTCAGTGTCACCCTATGTCTACTGATTGCTGGTGGTAGACGCGATGCTGCAGCAGTGAAGAGCAGTATCCACTCTTCTCCCCTCCCCAGTGGCAGACGGTACAATATGACTGCTATCCGTCATCGTCATCAGCCCGTGAGTGCTCCTGGCTGGCCTCAGGTGAAGCTGGCCGGGGGCACCTGGGTAAAAATAGGAATGATTCCTGGTCATTCCCAGTAGATGGTACAGAATGGCTGGTAACCATCCTCATCATAGCAACTGGGGGCTGAACTCCATCAGCCCCCTCCCTTTCATGTGTAAAGAAAAGATTCTGTACTGCCTAGACTATCATAGCAGCGGGATGCTGGGCTCCTCTCCCCCGCACCGCTTAATGTCCTGCCTGGCTGTCATAGCACCGGGAGGCTGCCTCCCCCTCATTTTATCTCACTAAAAAGTCACTGTTTCTTATTCCTGCATTCTTTATAATTTCATGACATAAATGGGGGGGACACTGCCACGGTAGCCCAGGAAGGTTGGGGGAGGAGGGAAGCAACGGGTGGTTGCAGGGGCACCCCCCGTGAATGGCATGCAGCTCATCATTTCTGCGGGATCTGACACGGAGCAGCTGTGCTCTCTGATACACTGGTTCTCTAGTACACTTGCCCCATATTCTAGGCAGGACTGACTCTATTTTTAGAAACCATAAAGGAGGGATTGACTCAGGGAGTCATTCCCATTTTTGCCTTTGCGCCCCCGGCCAACCTCAGCCAGGGGCACCCATGATAGCAGCAGACAGTACAGAACGACAGATAACAGTCATCTTATTGCCAATTTACAATGGCAGCAGACGGTACAGAACTACTGGCAACTGTCTCTGCTATCATGCAAAAGCAAATGAATGCTGCTGTGTAGCGCTGCAGTAACGCCTCTGTCAGCGGCATCCAGTACACCTACGCTGACAGTAAAAAAAAAGCTGAACGGGCTCCATGGTTGCTGTGCTATGGCGTCTGCCAGGGCAATCCAGGGAAAAAAGGCGCGAAATGATTGTCTGCCGTTGTTTTCCCAGAGGAAGGAATGAGTGACGACATTTACCCAGAACCACCCGCGACACTGTTTTTGCCCCATCAGGCACTGGGATCTCAACCGAGAATTCCAAGGGGCAGGGGAGACTGTGGGAACTATGGGATAGCTATGGAATAGCTACCCACAATGCAACGCTCCGGAAATCGACGCTAGCCTCGGACTATGGATGCACACCACCGAATTAATGTGCTTAGTGTGGCTGCGTGCACTCAACTTTATACAATCTGTTTTACAAAACCGGTTTATGTAAAATCGGACTAATCCCATAGTGTAGACGTACCCTTTGTAAGTGTACTCTCTATACCATTATCTAAGACACTGATGAAGATATTGAACAGAACTGGACCCAGAACTGATCCCTGCGAGAACCCACTTGTTATGCCCTTCCAGCATGACTGTTAACCACTGATAACTACTCTCTGGGAATGGTTTTCCAACCAGTTATGCACCCACCTTATAGTAGCTTCATCTAGGTTGCATTTCCCTAGTTCGTTTATGAGATGGTCATTTGAGACAGTATCAAAAGCCTTACTAAAGTCAAGATATACCACATGTACCACTTCCCCCCCATCCACAAGGCTTGTTCTCTCTTAACAGTCTTGGTTATGGTGTAGAATGACCCCAGCACACACGCAGATCTTCCCCCAGAAATGTATGTCCTGTGCGACCCAGCCCCCTCCTGGATGGTACAAATGTATTATGAGCTAGTATTAATGGAGGATTTTAACTTCCCTGATATCTGTTGGAAGATTATTACAGCAAAACATATGTCCTGCACATTCTTAGCACGTGTAACATGGGGAAACAACTAGGGGGTCATTCATTTTGGATCTGGTTTTGACCAACAGGGATGAATTAGTTGTGAACGTGAAGGTGGTCGGGAACTTGGGAGGAACTGATCATGATCTGATAGAAATTCAAGATCCTGTGGAAAGGGGAGCATGAGAACAGCAAAACAAGGACACGAGTTCAGAAAGGCAGATTTCAACCAACTCAGAAATAGTAGGCAAGGCCCCATGGAAAGACCAATTAGGAAAAAAAGGAGGCAAAGGGGGCTGGCGGGTCTTAAAAGATGTAATACTGGTGGCTGAACATCATGCTGTTCCAACGCACAGGAAAGATAAGAACATCTGCAGGAGGCGAATGTGGCTGCACAAGGAGCTTTTCCGCAATCTAAAACCCCAAAGCCAGTTTTACTAAGAACAAACCATGCCAGACCAGCTTGAGTTCCTTCTTTGACAGGGTAACTAGTTTGGTGGACAGGGGGAATGTGGTGGTCATAATATACGTGGACTTCAGCAAGGCTTTGGACACAGTCCCACATGACAGTCTCATAAGTAAGCTGGAGAAATTCAGGGTCAGCAGAAGTGCATACATAATGCATGGATACATACATGATCTATACATAACTGGTTTAAAAAAGCAGAAACAAAGAGTAACTATTAATGGAATGATGTCAGATTGGAGAAAGGCCTCAAGTTGGGTTCCAGAGGGCTCTGTTCTGGGTCCAGAGTTATTTAACATCTAAAATTCAGAGAGTTCTTGATAAATTAGAGAACTGGGCTATAGAGAACAAAATGAAATTTAAAAAAGACAAATGTAAGGTGCTACACTTAGGGAAGAAAAACCAAATGCACAAATACAGAATGGGGGAAAACTGGACTGGCAGTAGCACTGCTGAGAAGGATCTGGGAGTTGTGGTGGCTCACAACCTCAATATGAGTCAGCAAATGCAATTTTGGGTTCCATCATCAGAGGCGCATAGCATGCAAGTCACAGGAGGTGATAGTATCACTCTACTCAGCACTTATTAGGCCTCAGCTGGAGCATTGTGTCCAGTTTTGGTCATTAATGTATAAAAAGGATGAAGAGAAACTGGAAAGAATCCAGAGGCGAGCAACAATGATCAAAGGGATGGAATGCAGCCACATGAGCAAAGGCTGAAGGAACTGGGTATGTTTAGTTTGGAAAAGAGGAGATTAAGGGGGATATGATAGTGGTCTTCAAATACTGCTGTCAATACAGCTGTCATAAAAAAGATGGAGAACAGTTGTCCTGCCCTCCATGGCAAGAGAGAACAAGAGGCAATGGGTTCAAACTACAGCATAGCAGATTTAGTTTAAATCTCAGGGAAAACCTCCTAACTATAAGAAAAGTAGGACAATGGAAGAGATGGCCTTGGGAGGTCCTGGAATCTCCTTCACAGGAGGTTTTCAAAAGGAGGCTGGAGAGCCATCTGTCTTGGATGATTTAGAGTCAACAAATCCTGCATCTTGGCAGAGGGTTAGACTAGATGACCCCTGCAGTCCCTTCTAGCCCTGTGGTTCTATGATTAAGTCAGTTATTCCTTTAGGGGATTAATATGCCAGTTTATTATTTTAAATAGTTGTCCAGACACTTCAGATGAAACATACTGGATTAGATAAATCAATAAAACAAGTTTATTAACTACACAAAGATCAATTTTAAGTGAATACAAGTAATGAGGCATAAAAGTCAGAAATTGTTCTAAGAAAATAAAGATAAAATGCTTACTAGTGCCTAATTTAACAAAAACTATATTAGATTCAAAGCAAAGTTTTATCACCACATGTTTTCAAGCAGTCCTACTTATCAAACTCTTTAGGTGAAGGCCCATCCCCCAGAGATAAAGGGCTGCTTCCTTTGTCTCCTCAGGGGCAGTTAACATGATGTGCAGCAGAGAGAGTGTGGTGCCTTGGGGTGTCTGCCACTTCTTTTTCAAGTCCTGTCCCTGCTTTGAGAAGCATTTCCAGCTGGGAGCAAGGCAACAGGCAGTCTGCACGGAAGGAAACTCCAGGCTGTTTCTTCGCTAAGATATAGATTTTTGCACCTGCCCCTTTCCTGCCAAAGAATGGCCACTGAGGCCAGGTCTATGCCACAGACCTATATCAGTATAACTATGTTGCTCAGTGCTGTGAAAAATCCACCCGGAGCAATGTAGTTATACCAACCTCACCTCTCATGTAGACTGCACTGTGGGGGAAAGCCTCTCTCATTGACATAGCTGCTGCCTTTTGCAGAGGTGGATTAACTATGCGGATGAGAGAAGTTCTCCAGTCGGCGTAGTAACATCTTCATTAAAGTGGTGCTGCTGTGGTACTGTATATGAAGACAAGCCCTTAGCAGGTAATGGTCTATCAGCCTTGTTTACACCCGCCTGAGGTGTCAGCTTGTTCTCAGTGTCTGAGAAACTGGTTTAGCCACTCCCCAGACTTATCTGGAAAACCTATTCTTAGTCAGCGTATGACTTCACATATAATGCGGCTATGTGCATTTCACCATGATATCACTGATCAGCAAATTATGAGTTTTTAAATGACACCTCACAAAGCATCCTTTGTACAAGCATTATTACAATAGGGTGTGCGAACACAGGGGTATATTCTGTCAAAAATATCAATTGCATTAACTTGTTGTCACGGAGTGTGGGGGAGTCCGGCCCTGCACCCCTCTTCCTGGGACCCACAGTGACTCTTAGCCAGCCAGTAAAACAGAAGGTTTATTGGACAACAGGAACACAGGTTACAGCAGAGCTTGCAGGCACAGTCAGGACCCCTCCACCGAGTCCTTCTGGGCTTTCAGGGTGCTTGGATCCTAGCTAGGATACCCTGAATTCCGCCCACACAGCCCCAGGCCCAAACTCCAACTGCTTCCCTCCTGCCACTCCCTTCCTTTTGTCCCCTTCCCGGGCAAAGGTGTTGACCTTTCCCCTCCCTTACCTAGCTCAGGTTACAGCCCTGGCATCGTCCATCCCCTAAAGTCCTCCCCTGCTCTCCCACTCCCCACACAGACAGTCCCTACTGCATCACATCTCTCCCCCCTTCGAGACTGAACTGAGCGGGGTCACTCTGCCCAGTGACCTGGGGAAGTTCAGGGCCCCCTCTCCGGGACAACGCATCCGCTGTCAGGTTGGCACTTCCCTTCACATGGACCACGTCCATGTCATAGTCCTGCAGAAGCAGGCTCCACCTCAGGAGCTTGGCGTTGGCTCCTTTCATCTGGTGCAGCCAGGTCAGGGGAGAGTGGTCGGTGTACACGGTGAAGTGTCACCCAAAGAGATATGGCTCTAGCTTCTTAAGGGCCCACACCATGGCCAGGCATTCCTTCTCGATGGCCGCGTAGCTTTGTTCCCGGGGTAGCAGCTTCTTACTCAGGTACACGATGGGGTGTCTCTCTCCCTTTTCATTCTCCTGCATTAACACCGCCCCCAGTCCCATGTCTGAGGCGTCGGTGAACACCATAAAGGGTTTGTCAAAATCTGGATTTGCCAGAACTGGGCCACTAACCAGAGCCTCCTTCAGCGCCCGGAAAGCCTCCTGGCACTGCTCAGTCCAGATCACCTTGTCTGGCTTCCCCTTTTTGCACAGTTCAGTGATGGGGCCGGCTATGGCACTAAAGTGGGGCACGAACCTCCGATAGTACCCCGCCATCCCAATAAAGGCCTGGACCTGCTTTTTGGTTTGGGGAGCAGGCCAGTCTCTGATCACCTCCACCTTGGCTGGTTCCGGCTTCAGGCAGCCGCTCCCCACCCGATGGCCCAGGTAAGATACTTCAGCCATCCCCACCTTGCACTTCTCAGCCTTTAATGTTAACCCAGCCTTTCGGAGTCGGTCCAGGACTTGTTTAACCTGGGACATGTGGTCCTCCCAGGTCTGGCTGAAGACACAGATGTCGTCAATATACGCCATGGCAAAACTCTCCATCCCCCGCAGTAGCTGATCCACCAGGCGCTGGAAGGTGGCCGGCGCTCCCTTGAGGCCGAAGGGCAGGGTCAGAAACTCATAGAGCCCCAGAGGGGTGATAAAGGCCGATTTCAGCCTGGCATCTGCGTCCAGCGGCACTTGCCAGTAGCCTTTGGTAAGATCCATAGTGGTGAGGTACCGAGCATCTCCCAGCTTGTCTAGGAGCTCGTCAGGCCTGGGCATAGGGTAGGCATCAGATACGGTGATGGCATTGAGCTTTCGATAGTCCACACAGAACCGGATTGACCCATCCTTCTTGGGGACTAGCACCACTGGCAAGGCCCAAGGGCTGGAAGATGGCTGGATCACCCCCAAAGCCAGCATGTCCCTGACCTCTCTTTCAAGATCCTGGGCAGTTTTACCAGTGACCCGAAAAGGGGAGCATCTTATAGGGGGATGTGACCCAGTCTCCACCCGGTGGACAGTCAAATTAGTGCGTCCAGGCTGGTTGGAAGACAGCTGTCGGTACAGATGCAGCACCCCTCTGATCTCAGCATGCTGGCCCGGGGTCAGTTGATCAGAGAGGGGAATTGCCTCCAGGGGGGAACCAGCTTTTGTCCCAGGGAATAGATCTACTAAGGGGTCATCTCCCTGCCCCTCCCAATGTCCACACACGGCCAACACCACATTTCCCCTGTCATAGTATGGTTTCATCATGTTCACATGGTACACCCGACGGTGATGTGCCTGGTTTGACAGCTCCACCACATAGTGTACCTCATTCAGTTGCTTGATAACCTTGAAGGGCCCTTCCCAGGCGGCCTGGAGTTTGTTTCTCCTCACAGGGATGAGAACCATCACCTGATCCCCGGTGGCGAAGGCACGGGCTCGTGCTGTGCGGTCACACCAGACCTTCTGCCTCCTCTGGGCTTGGGCCAGATTCTCCCTGGCCAGGCCCATGAGCTCGGCCAGTCTTTCCCGGAAGGTCAGGACATACTCCACCACTGACTCTCCCTCGGGAGCGGCCTTCCCCTCCCATTCGTCCCTCATCAGGTCTAGGGGCCCCCTCACCCGCCTTCCATACAACAGTTCGAAAGGTGAAAACCCGGTAGATTCCTGGGGTACCTCCCTGTACGCAAACAGCAGGTGAGGTAAGTACTTGTCCCAATCTTGCGGGTGCTGGTTCATAAATGTTTTTAGCATCATCTTCAGTGTCCCGTTGAACCTTTCTACCAGCCCGTTGGACTGGGGGTGATACGCTGAGGCCCAGTTGTGCTGGACCCCACATTTCTGCCATAAGGACCGGAGCAGGGCCGACATGAAGTTGGACCCCTGGTCCGTTAAGACCTCCTTGGGGAACCCCACCCGGCTGAAAATTGTCAGCAGCGCATCTGCCACTGTGTCCGCTTCGATAGAGGACAAGGCCACCGCCTCGGGGTAGCGAGTGGCAAATTCCACCACCACCAGGATGTATTTCTTCCCTGACCGGGTCGTCTTGCTGAGGGGTCCCACTATGTCCATGGCCACCTTCTGGAAAGGTTCTTCTATGATGGGTAAAGGCCTCAAAGCTGCTTTCCCCTTGTCCTGGGCCTTCCTCACCCTCTGGCAGGGGTCACAGGATTGGCAGTACTGTCGGACATGGGTAAAGACCCCAGGCCAGTAAAAGTTCTGTAGCAACCTCTGCCTGGTGCGCCGGATTCCCTGATGCCCTGCGAGAGGGATGTCATGGGCCAGGTACAACAGCTTGTGACAAAACTTCTGGGGAACCACCAGCTGCCTCCTGATCCCCCATGACTCTACTTCCCCTGGGGGAGCCCATTCTCGGTACAGGAACCCCTTCTCCCACAGGAACCTCTCCTTGCAACCTCTCCTCATGGTCTGTACCGCACTAAGGTCAGCCCGGTCCCTGTGCTTCCGCAAGGAGGGATCTTTCTGCAACTCGGCCTGGAACTCAGCAGCTGGGACAGGGATGGGGACCGGCTCTCTCTTGCTGGCTGGGTCTGAGGCCGCAGCCTCTCTGAACCGTGCCCCTGGGCGTTCCCCGCTCCCTGGGTTAGGGTCCTGCACCTCGGGTCGAGTACCTTCCCCATTGTCGGGGAGCACTGCCCTTTGCCGACTCTGACTACGAGTCAGACCAGGGCACTCTGGGTGTTACTAGGCCAATCCTCAAGGTCCCCTCCCACTAACACGTCAGTGGGCAAATATTGGTGTACTCCCACATCCTTGGGGCCCTCCTTGGCCCCCCATTTCAGGTGTACCCTTGCCACGGGTACCTTGAATGGGGTCCTGCCCACGCCCATCAGGGTCAGGTAGGTGTCGGGCACCATCCGATCTGAGGCCACCACCTCGGGCCAGGCCAGCGTCACCTCTGCGCCCGTGTCCCAGTACCCAGTGACCTTCCTCCCATCCACTTCCAGGGAAACAATGCACTCTTTCCGGAGGGGCAGCCCCGCGCCCACCCGGTAAACCAAAAACCCGGAACCTGGAGCATCCACAGGTGGTATGTTGCCAGCCCCTCTTTCCTGGGAATGTAGCCCCTCCTCCGATTGGGTTTTAACCCAGTCCACCCTCTGCGGGTTGGGTCTGCTTGGTCTGTCCCTGAGCTTGGGGCACTGGGCCCATATGTGACCTCGTTGGCCACAGCGATAGCAGCCCATGTCTCGTGGGTCCCCTTGAGTGGGTCGGAGGGACCGGCCGCTGGATGTTCCCCTTTTGGGGGGGTTCTCCATAGGCCCCCTTTGGGAGGTCCCATGATGACTCTCTCTCTGCGTTGAGGCAGGCCTGCTCCTTCGAGACTCCTCCCTGCCATCCCCTGCCCGACTGTCCACAAATTGGTCGGCCAGCTGGCCTGCATGCTGCGGGTTCTCCGGCTTCTGGTCCATCAACCACAGCCTCAGGTCGGACGGGCACTGCTCGTACAGGTGCTCCAGTATGAATAGGTCAAGCAGGTCCTCTTTAGTTTGGGCCCCAGCTGTCCACTTGCGGGCATACCCCTGTGCCCGGTTGACCAGTTGTAGGTATGTGACCTCACGGGTTTTACGCTGGCTCCGGAACTTTTTCCGGTACATCTCCGGAGTCAGCCCAAACTCGTGGAGCAGGGCCTGTTTGAACAGTTCGTAGTCCCCTGCCTCCGCCCCTTTCAGTCGGCTGTACACCTCCACGGCTGTGGAGTCCAGTAAGGGAGTGAGAACTGCGATCCTGTCTGCAGGGTCAACCCTGTGCAGCTCGCAGGCATTCTCAAAGGCCGTCAGGAAGGTATCTATGTCCTCCCCCTCCTTACGCCGGGGCAGCAAGTGCTTATCAAAGCTCTTTGTAGGCTTGGGTCCCCCCTCACTCACCGCAGCCGGGGCCTCACTGCTCCTCAGCTGGGCCAGGTCCAGCTCATGTTTACGCTGTCTCTCCTTCTCCTCCCACTCATGTTTACGCTGGTTCTCCTCATGTTTACGCTGTTTCGCCTTCTCCAGCTCTTGCCTCTTTAACTCGAGCTCTTCCCATCTCAGCTCCCTTTCATATTCCAGCCGCCTCCGCCCCACGGATGCCGAGCGTTGCCGGGAGGATCCCCTGCTGGGGGGTGAGCTTCGCCGGGAGGCTCCCCTGCTGGCCGAGGGTGTCACGGTGCCCTCGGTATACACTGGGCTCCTCCCCGCCCTTCCCCTACGCCTAGGAAGGGGGGGTCTCGGGAAGCCCTCGTCCGCCGGCTGACCACTCCCAGCGGGGACAGACACTGGTGCCTGCGCTGCATCTGCTCGGCTGCTTCCCTCAGAGACAGGGCTCCGTTCATTCATGCGGTCTCCCTGCTCCAGCTGGGCAATCAGCTGGTCCTTGGTGCGTCTCCCCTGGCGCAGCCCCCTCTGCTTGCATAGCTCCAGCAGGTCGCACTTGCGCCGCTTGGCATACATCTTCCTGCTGGCCACTCACAGGCCGGGGTGCTCGCCGCTCCCCACGGTTTCCAGGGGGACCCCTAGTGCACCAGCCCTTCGTGAGGTCACCACCTCTCTGCCAGGGTCGAGCTGCAGACTCCTTCGCCCCTGGGACCGCTCGCTGCAATCCCCCGGGGGACCCTGTTACTGCAAAGTCCTTCTCACTGGGCACACACTCCCAGGGGTTAATCACCCCTTCGTTTTACTGCTCCCCAGTCACTTACTGCAGGAAGCGCCGTCCACGGGGTGCAGTATCTCCCACCGCTGCCACCAGTTGTCACAGAGTGTGGGGGAGTCCGGCCCTGCACCCCTCTTCCTGGGACCCACAGTGACTCTCAGCCAGCCAGTAAAACAGAAGGTTTATTGGACAACAGGAACACAGGTTACAGCAGAGCTTGCAGGCACAGTCAGGACCCCTCCACCGAGTCCTTCTGGGCTTTCAGGGTGCTTGGATCCTAGCTAGGATACCCTGAATTCCGCCCACACAGCCCCAAGCCCAAACTCCAACTGCTTCCCTCCTGCCACTCCCTTCCTTTTGTCCCCTTCCCGGGCAAAGGTGTTGACCTTTCCCCTCCCTTACCTAGCTCAGGTTACAGCCCTGGCATCGTCCATCCCCTAAAGTCCTCCCCTGCTCTCCCACTCCCCACACAGACAGTCCCTACTGCATCACACTTGTACACCACCAAAAGAAATGCTGCAAACTTACTGGGAAATGGTCCTTGTTAAGACCCATTTTACTGCACATCTCTATAAAATACTTTAGGTACTTCTCATCAAGGATCAGGTAAACAGAGACACGTCGTCTGCTTGAAGCTTCCATCAGGTCACACAATATCTCCATGTCTGTGAAGAGATCCATGACGACTGCTATCACCTAGCCAGAAAACAAACAAGAAGACCCAACTGAAGGATCATCCCTAGATGGACACAGTTGTGGTAGGCAGCTTCCCAGCCGAAAAGGGCAGAAAGCAACACCTCAGAGACCTGAACACCATAAAGTGTTGATGTACACTGGAAAGTTATGTACTCAGGGCTGATGTACACTGGAAAGTTATGTTGACCTAGCTTTGTCACTCACATAATTAAGCCATGTAACTCCTAATGTAGACAGCACTAGGTTGACAGAATAATTCTTCCATAGATCTAGCTACCATCTCTTGGATACATGGATTTATTACAAAGATGGAGGAACTCCTTCCATCACTGTAGTAAGCATCTACACTACAGCAGTGCAGCTGTGCCATGCTAGTGTTTCTAGGATAGAGGTATCCTTGGAGCACTAAATAGCGGAGTGCCAGGGGACAGGTCCTAGCACCTCTCTCTATACACATGGGGAAGGATGTTGAGGGCCTCACACAGGGCTGCAGGTTCTTCCCAAACCTTGACTGTCTTTCAATTCGTAATAAGGAATCTGGACTTGGTATCAGGGAGAGTGAGCAGCAAGGTGGCGACATTACCATGCTCATCCCCACAGTATACTTAGGACTGCACATAGTTTGGCTAGAAAAACTGAGAGAAAATTCAGAGAGACCTAACCAAGGTAGGGGAATGCGTAGCATGGCAGATGACATATACAGTAAGGACAATAGAAAGAGCAATTTGAATTGCTCCAACATGTTGTAGGGTTCTAAATTAACTGTAACCCACCAGGAAAAAGACCTGGGCCCCATTCCATGAAGAGCTCAGCTCAATATGCCTTGGCAGCTAAAAAAGAAATAAAACATTGGGGTGCATAAGGAATTGGATAAAAATAATATGGGAAATATCATGCCATTCTATAAATGAATGGCTCACCCATCCCTGTGTTAGTATGTGCAGTTCTGGTCATCCCATCTCAGACCCTATGTAGCAGATGTAGAGCAGTTCAGAGGTGAGCAAAGAATGAAGGTTCAGGAAAGAGAAAAAGATTGAAAAGTCTGGAAATGTTTAGATTAGGAAGCAGACAAATAAGAGGGAATGTTAGAGATTTATAAAATAATGAATGACTTGGAGAAGGTGAACTGGGCACTGCTATTTACCCTGTCTTGTAACACAGAGAAAGGGGATTGAAAAGCACAATATTTAGGACAGATAAAAGGAAATACTTCTTACACAATGCACAACTAGCCTGTGAAACTCATTGCCATAAGATATAAGAACATAAGAATGGCCCTACTGGGTCAGACCAAAGGTCTATCTAGCCCAGTATCCTGTCTTCCGACAGTGGTCAGTGCCAGGTGCCCCAGAGGGAATGAACAGTACAGGTAATCATCAAGTGATCCATCCCATTGCCCTTTCGCAGCTTCTGGCAAACAGAGGCTAGGGACACCATTCCTGCCCATCCTGGCTGATGGCCATTGATGGACCTCTCCTCCATGGATTTATCTAGTTCCATTTTGAACCCTGTAGGAGTTCCACAGTTTGACTTTGCGTTGTGTGAAGAAATACTTCCTTTTATTTGTTTTAAACCTGCTGCCTATTAATTTTATTTAGTGACCCCCTAGTTCTTGTGTTATGAAAAGTAGTAAACACGTCCTTATCTACTTTCTCTACACCAGTCATGATTTTATAGACCTCAATCATATCTCCCCTTAGCCATCTCCTTTCCAAGCTGAAAAGTCCTAGTCTTATTAATCTCTCCTCATACGGAAGCCATTCCATACTCCTAATCATTTTTGTTGCCCTTTTCTGACCCTTTTCCAATTCCAATACATCTTTTTTGAGATGAGGTGACCCATCTGCACACAGTATTAAAGATGTGGGCATACCATGGATTTATATAGAGGCAACATGATATTTTCTGTCTTATTATCTATTCCTCTCTTTATTATTCCCAGCATTGTTTGCTTTTTTGACTGCCGCTGCATATTGAGTGGATGTTTTCAGAGAACCATCCACAATGACTCCATGATCTCTTTCTTGAGTGGTAACAGCTAATTTAGACACCATCATTTTATATGTATACAGGTAGTTGGGATTATGCTTTCCAATGTACATTACTTTGCATTTATCAACATTAAATTTCATCTGCCATTTTGTTGCCCAGTCACCCAGTTTTGTGAGTTCCTTTTGTAGCTCTTCGCAGTCTGCCTGGGTCTTAACGATCTTTAGTAATTTTGTATCCTCTGCAAATTTTGCCACCTCCCTGTTTACTCCCTTTTTTCAAATCATTTATGAATATGTTGAATAAGATTGGTCCCAGAACAGACCCCTGGGGGACACCACTATTTACCTCTCTCCATTCTGAAAACTGACCATTTATTCCTACCCTTTGTTTCCTATCTTTTAACCAGTTACCAATCCATGAGAGCATCTTCCCTCTTATCCCGTGGCAGCTTACTTTGCATAAGAGCCTTTGGTGAAGGACCTTGTCAAAGGCTTTCTGAAAATCTAAGTACACTATATCTACTGTATCCCCTTGGTCCACATGCTTGTTGACTCCCTCAAAGAATTCTAGTAGATTGATGAGGCATGATTTCCCTTTATTAAAACCATGTTGACTCTTCCTCAACAAAGAATGTTCATCTATATGTCTGATAATATTGTTCTTTATTATAGTTTCAACTAGTTTGCCCGGTACTGAAGTCCGGTTTACAGGTCTGTAATTGCCAGGATCACCTCTGGAGCCCTTTTTAAAAATTGGCATCATATTAGCTCTCCTTCAGTCATCTGGTACAGAAGCTGATTTAAATGACAGGTTACAGACTACAGACAGTAATTCTGCAATTTCACATTTGAGTTCCTTCAGAATTCTTGGGTTATTATTAGCTGGTCCTGGTGACTTATTGCTGTTTAATTTCACTGAGGCCAAGAACTTAGCAGGATTCAGAAAAGGACTGGACGTTCATCTAGATCAGTGTTTCTCAAATTGGGGTCCGTGGACCCCTGGTGGTCCCCAAGGGTACTCCAGGGGGTCCACAGGCCCCACTGATCAACTCCTCCCCACTCCCTTCCTCTCTCACAGTGCCTCCTTCACACCAGGGAACAGCTGGGGGTGGGAGCAGGGGGTCTCTGCGCGCTGCCCATGGCCTGAGCACCAACGCCACAGCTTCCATTGGCCAGAAACTGCAGCCAGTGGGAGCTGTGGGGGCAGTGCCTGTGGGCAGAGATAGCGTGCGGAGATCCTCTGGCCCCTCTCGCCTAGGAGCCACTGCCAGAGGGATGTGCCAGTCACTTTCAGGAGCTGCCCAAGGTAACTGCCATCCCCCCTCACCCCTTCCTGCACCCCAGTCCCCAGCCCAGAGCCCGCACCCAAACTCCTTCCCTCATACCCCACCCCCAGCCCTGAGCCCCCTCCCACACCCAAACTCCTAGCCCAGAGCCTGCACCCCTCAACCCCACCCACACCCAAACTCCCAGCCCACAGTCCTCACCCTTCCCGCACCCAAACTCCCAGCTCAGAGCCTGCACCCTTCCCACACTCAAACTCCCAGCTCAGAGCCTGAACCCATCACCTGCCACACCCAAACTCCCAGCCCAGAGTCTGTACCCCCTCCTGAACCCCAACTCCCTCCCAGAGCCCGCACCTGCTCCTGCACCCCAACCCCCTGCCCCAGCCTAGTTAAAGTGAAGTGAGGATGGGGGAGAGCGAGTGAGGGAGGGAGGGGGGATGGAGTGAGCGGGGGCATGGCCTCGGGGCAGAGCGCGAGGCAGGGGCTGAGTGTGGGACCTTGGGGACTGCTGAAAAATTTTAAATCAAAATGGAGGTTCTTGGGTTGCCAAAGTTTGAGAACTGCTGATCTAGATAATAAAGACATCAGCAGGTACATTATATAGGATAAAAGTATATAAACTCTCTGGTTCCAGAGCAAAAACAACCACTAACTGACAAGGTCAACTCCCCCCACGGGCATGTTGGTGTATAACTGCCTGACAAAGCATAGGGGTGGGGGCAGGCTGTTTGGGGAGGCACAGCCTTCCCTACCTGGCCCCCCATACAGTTTCACAACCGCGATGTGGCCCTTGGGCCAAAAAGTTTGCCCACCCCTGATCTAGCCCATCCCTGACAGGTGTTTGTCTAATCTGCTCTTAAACATCTACAATGACTGAGATTCCACAACCTCCCTCGGCAATTTATTCCAGTGCTTAACCACCCTGACAGGTCGTTTTTACTAACGTCCAACCGAAACCTCCCTGCTACAATTTAAGTCCATTGCTTCTTGTCCTATCCTCAGAGGTTAAATTCTCATAGACTTTAAGGTCAGAAGAGACCATGATAATAATGTAGTCTGACCGCCTGCAGATTGCAGGCCCCACAACCTCATCAACACACTTCTGTCATAGACCCCAAACTCTGGCTGAGTTACTGAAGTCCTCAAATCATGGTTAAAAGACTTCAAGTTACAGAGAATCCACCATTTACAGTAGTTTAAACCTGGAGGTACGGATGAACCCCTTTGCAGGGTTTCCTTGAGATAGCTCCAGAGAGTCTGTAACTCTGGCTCTGAGAAGAAATGGATTCTCCAAGGTATCTCCATTCTGGACTAGAGATCAATGGAGCAGCCATAGATGTAATGCAGTGGCAAAAAAATCAGCCTTTTTTTTTTTAATCTAACGCATCTGCCTAAGCCTGATATTTGGCAGCTATTCTCAGGGCGATTGGGAGAATAGCAAAGACTGCCCAACTCTTCAGTCTCTGCGTCCCTGGGGGGGCATGTAGAACTGCAGCGAACCTTTGACTGGAGATCCAACTCTAGGACAAAAGATTGCCAGTAGTATTGAAAATTAAAATGAACCATTAAAATGAATGGTCTGCCAGTGGATACCTGGTTTGTGGGTGATGAGCCAGGGGATACCAAGAATGACTGGAGGATGTAGTGAGTAGCTCAGCCTGAACTGGAGGATTTCATGGTAATCTTGAAGAACAAAGACTTCTCTGGGGGCTGTTTGGTAGGGGACTGGACCCAAAAAGAGGAGCAATTTGTCAATGGCCTCCACAAATCAGGAGTCATCTTGGGATGAATCAGGATATTATGCACTCAAGCAAACTCCAACTTCATGAAATTGCTTGAAGTGCCAGAGTCCCCTACAGAACTCTAGGTTCATGTCCAACACTGTGGGGTGCCAGAGAAGGAGTAGGAGTTGGAGGCTGTTAGACTGTGATTGTTGTCAAAGTCCCAGCAGACCCACGTCAGCATGAAGCACCAGAGCAAGGGAGATGACACCAACCCAGCCCAGACCCCTCTGCTGGGCTGGGCTTCTTGTTTCCTGACCAAAACCATAGACCAGACTTTCGCACGTAGCTCGGCACAAGGTGTCCCAGTTCACTGTAGTATAGACATAGGCCTGATGCTCAATGCCATTTTTTCTCCGCAGTGGAGAGACAGGTCCAGGCTTGGCCGAACTGCATGGATTCCGGTTGGGACGAGAATGGAGAGAGTTGGCAGATTGGACCTGGTGAGACCGGCAGGGGTCAGGACGTCAGCCTTCGTTCTAGGCAGTGTTCCCTCAGGGGTTGTCAATCTTAACACTGAGCTCCATCAAGGCATCCAGATCAACTGGTGGCTCTAGTCACGCCAGTTTATGTTTGATCTCATCTCTGAGGCTGAGCCGGAAGTGGTACCTGTGCACAGCCTCATTCCAGACAGCGTCAACTATCAGACACCAGAACTCCAGGGCATAAATAGCAATTGGCTGGTGTCCCTGCCACAGGGTTTGGAGTGTGGCTGCCTGCCTGTGGCTCAGCTCAGCAAAAATTACTGCCGGGGCTTGAACAAAGTCCTCAGATTGGTTCAGGAAAGGGCTAGATTTTTCCAGGAGTGGGGAGGCCCAAGCCAGCTCCTCTGCAGGCAGCAGGCAAGTGATAAGTCCCACCCAAGAGTGGTCAGTGGAGAAGGTGGGGAGGGATGGCAGGTGCAGCAGGAATAGGAGTCGGTGCTGGTCCATAAAACTTTGGACCTGGCTGAGGTCACTGCCAAACTTGTCTGTCGGGGGAATTTTAGGTTCCTGAAGGGGGAGTTGCAGGCAATGCAACATGCCTGCAGTGTAGCATTCTGCATCTGCAAGGTGTCTAGCTGCCGCTGTAGGTTTTGTATGG
Organism: Gopherus flavomarginatus; assembly: GCF_025201925.1. Lineage (NCBI taxonomy): Eukaryota > Metazoa > Chordata > Testudines > Testudinidae > Gopherus > Gopherus flavomarginatus. The sequence continues at coordinate 20,692,148 of NC_066627.1, read as the reverse complement.
CGCCCACTATCTCTGAGAGAGAGAGATGCTGGCTTTAGTGAGATCCATTCCTGTAACTGACCCATTCCTACCTCCCTTCTTTATCTCCTTTTTGGTCGGGCTGCTCAGTATCACAGACTGGGACATGGGCCAGTCATGCCTAGTGGTTAGAGCCAGAGTCAAACTACAGGAGTCAGAGCTGAAGGTCAAGCCAGGGTCAGGAACTAGGAGTCAGAAACTGAGCAGGGGAGCAGAGCTGGAGTGGGCTGGAGCAAGGCTGGGAACAAAGCAGGCACAGGAACATTCACAGCTGTGGGTATAAGCATTGAGCAGCCACTGGCCAAGTGCTTACTGCTGGGCTTAATAGTAGTCCTGGAAATGCCTCTCAACCAATCAGGTGATCTGGCTGATTAGAGGTTTCAGCCATGGTTAGCTAGCTGATTCTTGACCCAGGTATAGGCCCTCATTCTTGTGCCTGCCCTCCTGCCTGCAGGATGGATAAACCCTGGCCCACTCCTCTGCTCCCGGGATGGACAAACCCTAACCCTGCACCCATGGATTGGACCCCATGGTCTTAGGCACTATGCACACACATGATACATAGACAGTTTCTACCCTAAAAGACTCAGAGTCTAAGAATATGGCTGGAGAAAGCAGGAAGGAATCTGACCTGGGCTAGGTGAGGTGCACAGGTGGCTATAGAGTTGGGCAGCATATGTAGCAGTCACAGCACTCCAGCTGCCCAGACACTGCCAGGCTTGTAGAGTATGGCATAGTGATGACAGCAGCCAGGACTGAGAGTCCCTTACAGCTGTGCCCCATCCTGTGTGCCAGCATTCACCCCAGCTCTATCTAAATGGATACCGTACATACCGTTTTTGCCCTGCTGATCAGGCACCGGAGTAAATCCTTGATGCTGTTTGCCTTGTTTCTCTGGAAATACACACTGGCTTGAGTTTGGCCATACCCTGTGGCAACTGGTATCACTGGCCAGCCCAGCTCCAGCTCTGGAGGCTGCATGTCAGACAGGAGTGGGAAGTAGGTACCAGAGCTTAGTTCAGAGAGAAGGGAGGCCTTGTCCTCAGAGTCTCCCTCTTTGGGCTCAGTCTGGTGCCCCTTCCTTGCATTAGGGTCCAGGATACTCTGGCTTCTATGCTGGCTCATGTAGTCCATGTCTAGGGGGGAGAGAAATGGCAGCTCCTGTTCCTCAGCAATGGCTTGCAGATACCCAGGTTCCCCCTGCTCCAGAAAGGCATCCACAGCCAGTCTGGCTGTCTCACTGTGCTGCAGCACCAGGGGGATGGGCTTCCTCCACCACAGCTTCTTCAGCTCCTCCAACCGACTCTGCAGCGGTCCAGACACGCCAGGGCTGTCCCCAGAGCCCCTCTGGAACAGGGACCTAGCCTGAACATGGTGGCTGAACATGACTACAGCTGTTGATGCTAATCCTCCAGAGGATCTGCCTGTTGTGTTCTTTGGCAGCTGGTGCTGGCCCTCTCTTCCAACACTTTGTCTCTCTCTGATTTTCCTCAGCTCTTTCACAATGGGCTCCCCTGGGGCTCTGGGACTTGAGAGCTCAGTGCACTTTGTCACTTCTTCTCTAGGGTTGCCAACAGTTCCTTAAGAGAAGGGACGTCCCTTATTTCTTCATCTCTGCACAACAAGATTGGGAGTTGCTGAGTCCTGCAAAAAGCACCAAGAGAGACCCCAGGCCAATGTAGGTGAGTCCTGCGGAAGGGCTGCTAAGAGAACAGTTCCTTGCTTTTGAAATACAGTGTGGGCAACCCTACCTGAGTCTGCGTTGGTCATCGCTTCCTGCTGAACATCCCTCCGCTCCGGGGGAGGAGGCAGTGTTCAGCTATCCCTGCTCTGAGTTTTGTTGGCTGTGGACAAGTTTTCATGCAGTTGTGATTCTCCTTCCAGATGGATTCAAGAATTAATAGGCTCTTCCTTCTCCCTGCCAGTAACTGATTGCAGAAATACTTCCTCGTACTGACACCCAGGCAGGCTTCTGCTCTCACCTCAGCTTGTCTGTCAGCCAGGGAGCAACCTGCCGGGCCAGGTCCTGTGGTGAGTGGAATGCAGATGTTGCATCTTGTTCCAAACCAAACATGTTTCTCAGTGGTAATTATAAAAAAATGCAACCATCACAAGCAATTAACGATAGTCAGCCAGTCAGCAAACAGAGGAGATGGCCACTTGCTCATGAACACGTCGTCTGCCTGAAGCACCAGTCTCAGAACAGCACATGCCTTTCACGCCATGAACCCTGCAGAAGCAATAATTCCCAACAGACATGTGGTTTTTTTGGTATTTCCCCAAATACACCTCTGGGGGGCACAGAAGCCAAGATGTCTGAGAATGTCTGTTTCTCATGCCGTGCTAGACCAGCAACACTATGCATGTTATGGGTATTTTCAGTGCTGTATTGAGCCCAATCTGCCCGTGAAGGCTTTAATACAGGGGGGACACCCATCAGGAGCTGCCACTTTGTACTTTGTACCCCTTCCCTGGTACTGAATGGTATATGTTACTGGTACATGCACTGCACATTGTTAAGGAAAAAAAGCTCTGCACAGGGGAACTCATTTTCAGCAAGTAGATGCATGTTCAATTGCACAACGGCTTTGCGTGTGTGCTACCAGAACTGAACACAAACAGCAGAGATTTGTGCTGTGCATGGCTAATGTGCAGCCAACCCCCCAATTTGCACATGCACACTGGGTCATCATCATCATAATAGCAGCCGGGAGCACTGACCGCATGTAAGGTTTTTCATCCATAGATGTCAAAGTGCTTTCCAAACATGACAGTAGTATTATTATCTCATTTCCCAGAAAGGGAATCTGAGACCCAGGGAGGCAAAGGCCAACATTCCCAAACTCAAGGGCCATCGTGGTCACTAGGGACCGACGGGGTCAGAACTCCGAGAATCAGGCCACGTCATTTTAGGCAAGTTTTAATACAAATACACTTTTAAGATGAGTCATGAGGCTGGATTGTACTCACTGACGGGTGGGAGGCGCACAGGTTCTGAAGTGCTGAGTACTGTGATTCTCCTCCCAGTCATTATCATAGCAAAGTACTTTACTTCCAATTGATTTGCTTTGGGGTGTTTGTGTGCGTGTATGTGTGTGTGGTTTCTGTTAATGAAGCTGTTGCACGGCCATTGCTCAGAAGGCGATGGCTTGATGCCAGCCATGTTCAGCCTACAACTAGACTTCCAGTGCAGGCTCAGATCATGGAAGGCTGTGGTAACACAAGTCTCCCAGTACTGTATCTGGCTCTCATAAGGTTCCCTCAACACGTGTGGCACTTCCTGCTGGCCGTCCTGGAGATTAGTTCTGCCAGCCAGTGTGCCCATTCCAGGTGGTGATTCTCTCATCATCATCGCTACCTTTGTGATTGGTTGGGAAGTTTAACTTCAGTGTTACCCATCAGTCCTGGGAGTATCTGCTCTCCCTTCAGCAGCCTGCCCTGACCGTGGCACTTTCAGGGAGGGCTGCCCCAGGCACACTGGGTGACACTTACCTCCAGCTATGGCCTACATACCACACAAACACAGCCTAAACAGACACTTTGCAATGCCGCTCAAAGTCAGAGACTCTCTACACTGGTGGACACAACCCAACAACGTGTGTGTGTCGGGGGGAGAGGGAGTCCCAGAGGTGAAAGTAAGCTGGTCCGGTTCGGTATGGTGTACTGGCTCTTGCTGAACCGCACCGACTTCTGTGGTGGGGATTTAAAGGGCTCTTGGCTCTGGGCTCTGGGCTCCCCACTGCAGCTGGCAGCCCAGAGCCCTTTGAATCCCGCCCGTGGCTCTGGTGGCCGGGCTGGAGCTGGGATTTAAAGGGCTCAGAGCTCCCAGCCACTGCCAGCAGCCCAGAGCCCTTTAAATCCCACCTGTGGCTCTAGCGGCCGGGCTGGGGCTGGGATTTAAAGGGCTCTGGGCTCCCCGCCACTGTGGGCAGCCCAGAGCCCTTTAAATCCCACCCGCGGCTCTGGGAGCTGGAGCTGTGGTGGGAATTTAAAGGGCCCAGAGCTCCATGGCGGCCGGAGCCCCGGGCCCTTTAATTTGCCCCTGAGCCCCAGGGGCTCCCAGCCACTTCTGCAGCTGGGAGCCCCGGGTTGATTTAAAGGCCCAGGGGCTCCCAGCCACAGCCAGTGTCCCAGGGCCTTTAAATCTTGAGAGGCACTGCCTTTTCTGGTTGAGGCCACGCCTCTTCTGGATGAGGCCATGCCCCCTCAGGACTCCAGCAGTACCTATAAGTCCTGTAAGTTACTTTCACCCTGGGGAGTCCCTTTCACACAGACTCCACCTTCAATAATTCTTACAACTGATGCCTCCTTGGCAGGCTGCAGAGCCCATGTACAGCACCACACAATTCAGGGCAGGTGGTCTCCCTCCAAGACACTGTTACACAGAAATCTCCTGGAACTGTGCACGGTTCACGTGTGATTGCTCTTCCAGGCCTTGATCAGGAATGAGACTACATGGTGTGACAAAGTTGTCCTTGACTCTATGGGTCCTGCGTTTTCTTGTGGATTTTGCTAGCCTCAGAGGCTCACTGTGACTCTCCATGTAGCCCTTCTCTCTTTAGAGGCAAGGGTCACAGCTTACTGAGCCATTTACATCATAAGCCAAGGGAGGTGAGGAGAAGCAACTGTCCCTCGCACAGTCTCTGTTGTCTCCCAGTCTGAGTGATTAATCAGGGAGGGGAGGGGGGAGCCCAGGCCCACCCTGTACTCCAGGCTCCAGCCCAGGGACCCTAAAATTAGCAGCTATGATAGCTGCCATTTTGGAAATAGGACAATTCCCCAGGCCACTTCCCCACAGCAGCCCCCACTCAATATCTCCTTCACCATTACATCAGGGCCTCCTTCCTTACACTTGATATGGATTTGTACTGCTTTTTTCCTCCAACAGCGCGGCTCCCTCCTACAGCTCCTGACACCCGCACCTCACTGACTAACTGGGAGGCTTTTAACTAGTTCCAGCCAGCCCTTGATGTCCCAATCAATGTAGCTATCTCCACTGCCTTCTAGAAGGATCTCAATTGGCCCCAGGTGTCTTGATTAACCTGGAGCAACTGCCATTTGGTTACCATGGTACCAGGGATTTGTTTAGACTAGGGCTAACATACCTGTTTCCTCACTACTTTACTGTAGCCATCTGGCCTTGCGCCATCTGGGTAAGGACGGACAACATTGACTGCATGTTTTATATAAACCAGCAGGGATGGGCAAGGTCACACTCCTTATGCACCAAACCCACGAAACTATGAAACTGGTTTATCCGGCACAATGTCAGCATATCAGCCTCGTATCTCCCAGGTTATCAAAACATTACAACACGCTGAGCAGAGAATTTTCTCAGGATCACGAGTGGGAACTAAACAACACAGTCCTACAGAACATATTCAAACACTGGGGTCACCCATCCAATGACCTCTTCATGACATCCCAGAATGGCAAATGCCGGCAATTCTGTTCGAGAGCAGGGCTGAGGCCCCAGTCCCTGAGAGATGCCTTCCCTTCTCAAATGATAGGCAACTCTGCTAAATGCATTTTCTCTGATCCCCGTTATTGAGGTTTATACACAAAATATGAAACGACAAGGGCAAAATCATCTTGGTAGCCTCCACTTGTCCCAGATATATTTGGTACTCATACCTGTTGCGGATGACAGTATGCACATCTCACACGCTTCTACTTCGGGCAACCCTTCTATCGTAGGATGCAGGGAAGAAAGGGGCAGTTGATAGTAATTAATATAAATGAGAAGTTAATAATTGTAAACAATTGATATAAGAATCAAAAAGGACACAGGAAGAAATCTGTAGAGTTAGGGACAGTAAGGAGGAATTTTTTTTAATATATTAGGAACAAAAAGATCCTGACAATGATATTGGTCCACTACTAGATGGAAATGATATAATTATCAATAATAAAGCAGAAAAGGCAGAAGTGTTCAATAAATATTTCTGGACTTTTATTTGAGGAAGGCTGCCGAGGACACCTGCGCTCCAGTCAAGTGAGCCTTCACTATCGGCAGTGGGGGCACCTTTGCTAACTCATAATAGTAGTGGATACAGGCTGTGATCCACGATGATAGTCTTTGGGCAGAGACAGGGCTACCTTTCATCCTGTCTGCGATCACAGTGAACAACTGGAATGGCTTTGTTCTGTCTATGTAGAAGGCCAGGGCCCATCTGACATCCAGAGCGTGCAACCTGCGTTCCTCATCTGTCACGTGGGGCTTAGGACAAAGGACCAGCAAGTATATATCTTAACCAGTATGGAACTGGGAGATGACCTTGAGCTGAAAGGCCGGGTGTGGATGCAGCTGAACCTTGTCCTTATAGAAGACCTTGTAAAGTGGTTCAGACGCTAGCACTCTGATTTTGGACACTTGATGGGCCGAAGTTATGGCAACCAGGAGGGAGACCTTCCAGGAGAGAAGCAGGAGGGAGCAGGAAGCTAAGGGTTCGAAGGGGGGACCCATGAGTCTTGACAGCACAAGATTCAGGTCCCATGAGGATACCAGACCCCGAACATGTAGGTTAAGGTGCTCCAAGCCTTTCAGAAACTGTGCCGTCATAGGGTGGGTGAAGATCGACCTGCCTTGAAGCAGAGGATGGAATGCCAAAATGGCTGCCAGATGCACCTTGACTGAAGACAGCAACAGGCCCTGGAGCTCAAGGTGCAGCAAATAGTCCAGGACATCTTGTAGCGGAGCCTCTTCTGCACAGATGCGATGATCCGAGGCCCAACACGTAAATCGCTTCCACTTTGCCACATAGCTAGCTCTGGTGGAAGGCTTCCTGCTGCCCAGTAGGACTTGCTGGACACCATCAGAACACTGTAGTTCCTCTCCACACAGCAGGCAGGCTGTCAAGGTTTGGGTGCAGCAGATGGCCGTGGTTCTGGGACAGCAGACCCAGCCAGAGAGGCAGCTGTAGGAAGGTGGCTGACAACAGACTCAGCACCATGTCGAACCAGTGTTGACAAGGCCACGCTGGGGCCACAAGGATGATCATGGCCTTGTCTTGCTTCACCTTCAGGAGGACCCTGTGGATCAAGGGCACCATCGGGAAAGTGTACATCAGCGCTCCCGATCACGAAATGAGGAAGGTGTCTGACCGGCAGCCCTTGTCCCTGCCCTGGAGAGGGCAGAACATCACATTTCCTGTTCTGCCTGGATGCAAACAGGTCCACCTGGGGATTCCCCCACTTGCGGAAGATCAGGTTGACTACCTCCAGATGGAACGACCATTCGTGGCGAGATAAGAGGGTCCTGCTGAGGTGATCCGTCAAGACATTCTTGGTCCCTGCAGGTGGGCGGCCACCAGGTAGACGGCGTTCCTCACGCAAAAGTCCCAGTGGCTGAGCGCTTCTCGATGAAGGGTTGAAGACCCGGTGCCCCCCGTGTGTTGATGTAATACATCGCGGCAGTATCATCCGTCAGGACCTGCCCCACCTTGCCCTGCAAGTAGGGCAAAAAAGCCTGGCAGGCCAGAAGAGCCACCCTGAGTTCCCTGACATTGATGTGGAGGGCTGGATCGAGATGTAGCCAGTGTGGGCTACACCAGCCCAGATCCAACACCAGGTGGGCTCCTCAGCCCAGATCCAAAGCGTCTGAGACCAGGGTGAGCAATGGAGACGGGGACACGAAAAGAACTCTCCAGAGCATCGACTCGGGATCCTGCCACCAGTCCAACGACAGTAGGACATGGCTCGGCATTGTGACCACTCAGTCTAGGGGGTACCTGCTGGAAATGTAAACTGAGGCCAGCCACGTTTGCAGAGGCCTTAGATAAAGTCAGGCATGGCTGACCACGTATGTGCACACGGCCACATGGCTCAATAGTCGCAGACAAATGTGGGCTGTAGTGAGCGGATGGGCTTGTCTGTGGGAGATTAAGCCTGCTATGGCCTGAAAACGCGCTTTGGGAAGGCAAGCCCTGGCCCACATGGAGTGGAGAACCACGCCAATAAACTCTATACGTTGGACTGGTGTTAACGTGAACTTTTCTGCATTTATCAACAGGCCCAGGTCACTGCAGGTGGAATGCACCAAAGTGAGGCTCTTTTGTACTGCTCCAGAGACCTGCCCTTGATAAGCCAGTCGTCGAGATATGGAAAGATCTGGTCACCCTGATGTCTGAGGTAAGCCACCACTGGTGCCACACATTTCACGAACACTCTGGGGGCCAAGGACAGGCCAAAAGGTAGCGCTGTGAACTGAAAGTGGCACCCGGCCACTATGAAGCGCAGGAACCGTCTATGTCCTGGGAATATGGAGACATGGAAGTAAGCGTCCTTTAAGTCAAGAGTGGCGTACCAGTCCCCCAGATCCAGGGAAGGGATGATGGAGGCCAGGGAGACCATGTGGAACTTCAACTTATTGAGAGACTTGTTGAGGCCATGCAGTTCCAGAATGGGTCTGAGGTCCCCTTTTGCCTTCGGGATAAGGAAGTAGCGGGAATAGAATCCTCTTCCTTCCAAGGAACCTCCTCTACAGCCCTCAAGCCCAGGAGTTTCTCGACCTCCTGAATGAGGAGTTGCTCATGAGAAGGGTCCCTGAAGAGGGATGGGGAAAGGGGAGGGGCAGGAAGAAGGGGCAGCCAAAAATTGCAGGGTATAGCCCCAAGCAACTATATCCAGGACCCAGTGGTCGGATGTAACCCTGGACCAGGCCAAATGGTAAGGGAAAGGGCAGCCGAGAAAAGGGCAGAAAGGGATCTGGGCAGATGCTCCCATTGCTCTTGGGTGCACCTTCAAAATGAGTGCTTCTGGCTCCCTTGGTGCTTTGATGGGCCAAGCTGCACAGGGCAGCGGGATGATGACAGGTGGCAGCGGCTAAACCTGGTGTCCCACTTCCTTGTAGGCTCTTGATGAGGTGGCAATGGTGGAGGAGGCCGGAACGGCTGCCTCGACATCTGAGGAGTGTGCAACCCCAGAGAGTGAAGAGTTGCCCGTGTCTCCTTAAGGCCGTGCAGCTGCACGTCTGTCTGGTCGGAGAAAAGGCTGACACCATCAAATGAGAGGTCTTGGATAGAGGCCTGCATCTCCTGGGACAGGTCTGCCGTCTAGAGTCAGCAACTGCACCTCATAACCACCACTGAGGCAACCACCCAGGCAGCCGAATCAGCCACATCCCAGGCCATTTGGAGGGAGCACTGAGCCGCCGTGGTGCCTTCCTCCACCAGAGTTGCAAAATCCTGGGCCGCTTCCTGGGACATGAAGTCTTTGAACTTGAGGAAGCAGTCCACAAGTTAAAATTATAGTGGCCCAAGAGGACCTGGTGGTTCGCCACCCAAAACTGGAGGCTGGCTGTAGAATAAATCTTGTGACCAAACAAATCCAACCTCTTAGCATCTTTATTTTTACGGGTGGAACTGGTGGAGCCCTGCTTATCCCTCTCGTTGGCCGCAGACACGACCAACAATCATGGCGGCAGGTGGATGTATAAGTACTAGAACCCTTTCGCAGGGACAAAGTACTTTTCCTCTGCTCTCTTGGACATGGGTGAAATAAGAGGACAGGGTTTGCCAGAAGGACTTGGCAATGTTCAGGGCCCCCTTGTGCACCAGGAGGCGACCTGGGCTGGGGTGGCTGCCGAGAGCACAATGAACAATGCGTCTGTCTGCTCCTTCATCTCCTCTGCCTTGAGGGCCAAGTTCAAAGCCACCCTATGGAGCAGTGCCTGATGATCCTTGAAATCATTCAGTGGGCTAGCTCTTGAGGGGCCCACCATCGACGCTTCTGGGGAAGAGGAGGAGCATGACTGGACCACCGGGGGAGGCCAGCCAGTGTCTTCTCCCAATGGGGATGGTGGCCTTGGGGTGGGCACCGCCTCCTCACTCATGACGGTCACCAGTGCATCATCCACCAAACCCGGTGCCGACAGTGCAATGGGTGCCGACTTTCACCTGTCTGATGTGGTGACCAAGGGCTGGCGAGAGTGGGGCAATGGCATGACAGGAACCCCCAAGGCATTCCAATAATGTCATTGGATCTGCCACTGGCCTTGCTGCCAGACCGGCTCCGATGCTGCAGACATGCCCTCCGGAGCCCAGTCCCATTGCTGCCTGGGTGAGGGGCTGAACTGTGCCTCTGATCTGAAGTCGTCACACTCTGGTGACTATGGCAGGCCCGTCGAGGCCTCGGTCTGATGGCTAACTGGTGCTGCCGGTGACCGGTGCCGGGAGCGTTCTGACTGGTACCAGGAGTAAGGAGAGCGGTGCCATGTCTGAGAGTAGCCTCGAGGTCACGGCTTCAGCAACTGACAATGTGACGAGGACCAGTGCCACGGAGATTGTCTATGCCTGGGAGAGCTTCAGCATGAAGACAGGGATCGGGAGCCTGGTACTGATGACTGGTAACAACAGGCTGGAAACCTGGACAGACGTGGAGACCAAGAGCGTGGCGACCTTGGGCTCTGCCTTGGCTCTGGAGACTGGTGGTGCTTGTTGGTCTTGTGCGAGGTATTATTGGTGGGCTTGCCCTTGCCAGGAGCTTTAGACAGTTCCATTGCTGAACATAGTGCTGGCTGCGGTGGGAGCTCTCTCGGCTGTGCAGGTGCCAAGAGCTGAGTGGGCATTGACTGCATCGTCGGCTTGGACCTGTACTTGCTCCATGAAGTCGGGTCTTTTCAGGAGGGGAGGAACTCTCCAGGGCAGAGCCATTATGCGGGTCTGGAGTGGGCGTAAGGCCCAAACAGGGTCCTTTGTCCAGAGCACCTTTATTGGGCTTGCTTGGTGCCGTCTTATTCAGCATCATTTTTGGCACCAGGGACGGGAAACAGTGCAGGGAGAAGCCCAGGAATGGGTGCACTATGCACTGAAGCTGAAGCACTGGGTGCCATTTCAGGCTGAGCCGGCTCTGAGGCTGGGTGTAGGGCAGCCTGCATCAGGAGGGCCCTGACTCGTATGTTGTGTCAGTTCCTTCTGTGTCCGAGAACAAAAGTTCTTACAGATACAACAACGCTCCTTCATGTGGGATTCCCTGAGGCACTGCAGACAACTATCGTGAGGGTCACTAACAGGCATAGGCCTCTTACACGGGGAGCAGGGCTTAAAACCAGAGAATGGGGCATGCCGGGGCAAAGTCCCTGCTGGGACCCTAACTAACTGAACACTTTACAGCTACCTAACTACTAACTAACAAACAACAGAACTATTTACAACCGGAAGCACAAGGCTGGGACAGGAAAGGAACCACTGGCCCCTTGCAAAGCAAGGGACAGAGGTGCTCTGACTGACCACCGCGGGCAGTAAGAAGGTACTGAGAGGGCATAGGGCCAGCAGCACCTGATATATCATGCGTGAGGCACTCCAGGGGGCACCACAGCCGGCCCTACAGATACTGCTAAGGCAAAAATCTCTGACGACCATGCTTGTGGGCGCACGCACACCTACAATGTAATCAACATGAGCAAGCATTCAAAAAAGAAGCTGAGTTAGTTACTCAAAACTGTTAAAATACAACCATAGGCACCCATTCAGTGCTCTGGGTGCCTGTCTCAAATTTAAAATGAGAACATAAAGGAAGGATTGCCCATAAATATATCCATCCCAGCCCGCCCCTCCCCAACAGCCTTGGAGAACAGAGGGGAAGGATGGACTTTGCAGTGCTCACATACCTGGGCTCTGGAGGAGCTGGAGCAATCTCATTGGCAGGACAGTTCACTGATTGCTGCTCATCACTGTCACAATGCCCACCAGATGCAGAACCAGACAGTGGAAACGTGAGGACTCTCAAGGGCTCCTCACAACAAGGTAGTATGTCTACAGGAAGGACAACTAGCCTCTGGCTGGTTCAGAATTACGGTTTCATGTGGATTAGATCCCAGGAAAGAACAAGAGAGCTTACCATTCCACTTGGAATGAAACCATGCACTTTGACAGTGACAGCTCAAGTGAACAAGAATGGGGGGCCTTGATGTGCAGGTCTTCAGACTCTTTCCTTCTGAAAGTTGTGATCACTATGAGAAAACTCTGGGTGCTGATGAGAAGCCAAAAGGGAAAACTACACACTGAAAATGATCCTGGCCCAGGCTGAAGCAGCAGAACCTTTGGGGAACTGGATGGAAGGTCACAGCAAGCTCATGAGTGCATGGAGTTTTTTGCTCTGTATGCTTGTCGGACCTATGAGAGCTGAGTCCTGGATGGAACCACTCAGACCATGGTAGCTTTAATAGAAGAGACAGAGGCCTTATTTTTTTGAGTAATTGTTCCACGCACATGTCCATCTATGTTCATAATGGAGGTGGCATCTTCCATCATAACAACACTCTTTCTGGTGAGCCTGGATGCAAAGATATATTGCAAATATGGTGTGTGTATCTTATTGGAGTTTATACATCTAAGAGTAAGGGAGGTTGAGGGATCTCCTGTGCTCAAGGAAAAAGCCACTCCGCATCCTTTATCCGCAGAGAATCCAGGGCTGGAAAGACAAGTTCCTCCCCTGCCCAGTTCCAGCCCTTGTGCATTCTCTGTAGCTCTAACAGTGCTTGTAATTTGTATGAGTATGTATCTGTCCTATCTAACTAATCTAATCTGCTCCATCCACTCCTTTCCTCACCTATACATCCTCACTGCTGGCTCACTCTGCAGTGGCAGAAGATACGGGGGTATTTTCTGGAACCAGGGAAGGTATCATGGTCACAGATCTTCCAGTTCCCATATCCTTGGAAGGTACACACATGTATGCTCCCAAATGAATCTGTGGCACTCCCATACCTGTGGCCTGGGAGGCACCATGGTCTCTGTACACTCTCCATTCCTGTGGCGTAGGAAGGGCTAAGGTGAAGGTCCTGTGGACTCCACATATTCACAGTATCAGAAGGAATGTGATACCACACCTGCAGACCCACTGCATAAAAGGATTCTGGTCTGAAGGCCTTGCATATCTGTGGCATGGCAAAGTCTGTGGCCCCATTCCTGTGTCCACTAGATTCCTATGGCATGGGTAGCGCCAAGCTTTTAGTCCTGTGTTCTCGTGGCCTGGGAGACACAACAGGTACTACAGCAAGAGTCAAGGTTTAAATGACATAGCAGGAAAGGGGTTAAAGTTTAAATAGCTATTTTGTTTATGAATTAATGTAGGTAGTTTTAAGCCAAAATATCTACCATTAATTTTTCCATCTATTCCAGGAGCAGTAAGATACACACAGTAAAGTTTATTTTGGTACTTGGTATACTTCACTCCCATTAAAAATAAATTAATCAGCAAATTCCTACACAGCTAAGCCTTCTTTTATGTAAATACAACACAGCTGTAATGAATTACAAGGTGTTATTATCTCACATATACTGCATAATACTTCACACATAAGAGGTTTCTCTCCTTAGCTCAGCTTGCAACAAAAGCATCTTAAATAAACTGAGAGAAAGTTGTTTGGTTTGTAATGTTTTTACAGAAGTGGGATATACCTCACACCTATAAGGTTTCTCTACATGACTCATTTTATAACAACTTAAACTGAGGAAGTTTGCTTTTGAAAAAACTAACAAAATTACTTTATATATACATATGTGTGTGTGCGCGCGCACACATACACACACATAGAAAAACTCACTAGTAGTTGCTCCCTAAACAAAGGCTAAGAAGCACTCGCCTGTGTTTTGGAGATCATGCTCTGGATCCCATTTGTCGCTGACAGGAAAGGTGATGTCTAACACCGATGCAAATTGCCTAGAGAAGATGGCACTAGGAGCAGGAACATCCACAGTCCTGGGCAGCTACAGAAGACATCAGACTTACACCGGAAATAAGAACCTTTGTGGTGTGTTAGTGTGATCACACAGTAAAGATGACTTATTTGGTGAATTGGTTTGTTAGGACTATGTTCTGACACGACAGGGCATTGTTCTTTTCATTTTCAGCAAAGGCATTACAAAGTACACAAAACAAGTACAGTTCTATTACTTGGTCACATGGTTTCATATGAAGATTTTGGACAGAGAAATAAAACCAGTTTCAGTCACTGAACTAGAAACCCCATGTTGACCTTTAGTTTGCGCAATAAAGCCCGACTTTCTGTTGATTTATTTGGTGCAGGTTTTCACTGAATAATTCTGTTGGGGTAACTGTTGCCTGCTTAACTATTTAAAATGTTAACAAGAAAAGGTCTCTTCTTTGTGGGTAGAGCATAGTTTTATCCCATAGAGAACATGAACAGACCATTGCGATGTTACTCTACTGCAGCAATCACTAGAGCACAGCTCTAGAAAGAATATGAGCATATCAGGAAGATAGAGCTACTTTGAAACAATAAGGACTCTAAAGTGGCTTTTAGCCATAGTCCCACCATGGCCTTGTCCCCTTCCCTCTTGCACCTACCTCTCCTTGTGCACCTGTGCAAGGGGCCAGTCACAGTCTGACTCTAAACTGGGCTTTAATCGAAAATAATTTCAAGATCTTCTCAGCCAATTCCCAAGCATTTTAATGCAAAAATAGACTATGTCCCCCAAAGCCAGGATAGAGGTATATCAACATTGAGAAAATGCAGAACGCAGCCTTGTGTTTAACAACTTTTCATGGAGCAGAAAGAGTAATGTCATTGTATTTGTGTGAAGTCGCTCCCCTCTTGCTAGATAAAGAGCAGAAAACCCTGTTCTTGAGGTACCTATCACTTTTGGTAAGATATTTGGTTTTCAAACGATGGATGCTGTCTCTCAAAATCTATCTGCAGGGTCAACTTTATACTTCTGCAACAGACAGGTATTTTTCAGATGAACTAGCAGCATTTAAACCTAGATAAAATATTCAAAAGAGTACTGCTGTCAGGTTTACCAACATGTAAATCAATAAAAAAATGCTATTTATTTAAATAGATTCTTTCAACAGCAAATATTTATTCCTTCCCTTCTTGGGTACCCCACAGAATGAAAATTTAACACATTGTTCATTGACTGATGAAGGTCTTAGAGTCCTTCATCATTATACGCTGGGGAAGTTGGCTTCAGGATGCTTTGGGCATTACTCTCCACAAGAGGGCGCCAATTCACTTCACCAGTCAGTAGCAGGTCCTCTCCATTTATAGCATCCAGGTACTGCATCTGAAATTCACAAGGAAATAATGTATTTCTGACTTGAACTCATTGGAACAGATAAAGATGGTCTGAAGGTTTCCCCTGACAATTCCAAACTCCCCAAGAGTTCAGGTAAGCAGCATGTTTTGAAGAAAGGAAGTAGAAGCGTGGGATTGTTTTGAATCTTTTAGCACTGAGTGGAAGAGGACTAGAAGGAAGAGATAAATGGCTGAAAGTCCTTCACAAAGGGGCTAGAAGACAAGGAGCTATAGAAGATTTGAGTCTAACAAAAGATCTTTTAATGCCTGAAATAAAATGGTCTCTGAAAATCCTGACAGTGGGGCAAAGAAGAGGGCAGTGTGAAGAGGAAGCTTTGGCCTGCAACCAGTATATTGGACCAATTCCTCAACCTTGAAAAATGGAGTGGAGAGGTATTCGATCCACAGCTGGCTGACACTGTCCCGGTGACTGAAGTGACACTGTTCATTTATACTTATACAAAAAGACCTCTATCCCAAGTATTAAGTGCCTCTGCCACCAACCTTAAATGACTGTTATTATTATTGGTATCAAAGTAGTGCCTGAAGATCTGTACACACACAGTAGAAGACAACCCCTATCCCAAATGGTTTATATTAAAACAGAAGACAAGCTATGAGTGGGAGGAAAGAAGTACTACCCCCGCTTTGCACCTGGAGTTGATAAACACTGGTATTATCTGCTGATCTTTTCCCCCGGTGATAGACAGGCATCATGCGTACATGTAGATTCTGACACTACAAAAGGATTAGCAACTTTTGGTGCAGTAGACCATGAGGCTTACTCTAGTTCCCTGCATGCAATGGAAGAGGTAGCCAGGGCTATGCTTTAGTAATTAATTTTCTTCCTAATTTACTACTCCATACTTGGTCTCTAAGGCAGAAAAGCAGCGTTTCACGATCAATGGTATTAAATGGTGCAGAGCTCCGGCAGCATCAGAATGGATGCATGGCCCCTGTCTCTGAAGAGGAGGAGGTCATCCACAAGCATGACCAGTATATTCCACTCTCTATACTGAAATCTGATTGGAGGCCTTTTCCAAGCCGTTTTCAATTATTTTGCTTACAAATGGGAGATCGGACACTGGGCAGTTGTTGCAAGATTGTTTGCCCTGAGTGAAGGGTTTCTTAAGCACCAACTGGGCTATTGTGTACTTTAGGGTGGCTAGTAGATTCCCTTTCACTTTGATCTCATTGCATGCACCTTTTGTGACCTTCAAATTATTGATGATTCTGACCTCTTCACTATCCTATCTTTCCTTATACCATCTCTGTTTTCCTTCCACTCTGTCCACTTCATGGTCTCTGTCTATGTCTATCATTTCACTAGATGTCTGCTCTTTCATGCCCCTTCTGTCCTGTAACCCCATAAACTTGGCGCTTCCCTCATGCACCACTGAGCACATCTAGAGTAAGTCCTGCTCCTCTGTAGAAGGAGTGCTGCTTCATTTCAGATTTAACCTTTCTTCTCATAGCTTATTCGATTCTCCCTAAACACATCTCCCTCGTCCTTTGCTCATATACACTCTAAAGCAGAACCTGAACATTTATCTCCGCATTGTTAAGGCAGAATAACTGTCCAAATGCATGGCATGTATGACAATCAGATTTGCTGATCTGTTGATACAGAGCACATAAGGGCAATGCCAAGATTTGTGTGACCGCACAAATGCATGAAATGGGCTGTGTATTGTTTTTCTTAACCTTTTTGAGGTAGAAGTGAATGCCTTATGGAGTGTTGCAGGATATTACTTGTAGTGTTATAGACCATCTGAAGGGTCAAGAAATGCAGGTTAGTTTGTCCTCAACTTCCTATTTCCATGCCTTCAAGATTTGGGTCATGCAGGAGAAGGCCAGGTCTAGATACAACCTTAACTGTCGCTAAATAAAGTTACTGCTTATGTTAGTTCTCTAGTTTTTATACAAGGGTGACATACCTCAATGGGTAGGTCATAGGGATTAATGAAGGAGGAAAACAGAGGAGAAGCAAACAGAGGGAGTTTACCTATGGTGCAGCATGGTTTGGAAGAGTCATCTGAAGGAAGAGATGAGAAGGAGACACCACTGACCGGAAGGCATGGGATGCATTGTCCAAGGGATGAGGGTTCCACGACCACCACTCCCAAGAGGAGGAAATGGGTGGTGGTGGTTGGGGACTCCCTCCTAACGGGGACGGAGTCATCCATCTGCCATCCTGACCGGGAAACTCGAAAAGTGTGCTGCTTGCCTGGAGCTAGAATTCAGGATGTGACAGACTATCTGCTAAGACTGATCAAGCCCTCGAACCGCTACCCTTTCCTACTTTTCCATGTGGGCACCAATGATACTGCCAAGAATGACCTTGAGCGGGTTACTGCAGACTATGTGGCTCTGGGAAGAAGGATAAAGGAGTTTGATGTGCAAGTCATGTTCTCTTCCATCCTCCCTGTTGAAGGAAAAGGCCGAGGTAGGGACCATCGAATTGTGGAGGTAAATGTGTGGTTGAGCAGGTGGTATTGGAGAGAAGGCTTTGGATTCTTCAACCATGGGATGCTGTTCCCAGAAGGACTGCTAGGAAGAGCTGGGATCCACCTAAGGAAGAGAGGGAAGAGCATCTCTTCACAGGCAGGCTTGCTAACCTGGTGAAGAGGGCTTTAGGATGGAGACCTAAGCCCTGAGGTAAGGGTGGAAACACAAGGAGGAGGGTGAAACAGGGGAGGCCTACTGATTCATACTGAGAAAGTAGGGCAATCAGCTAGTTATCTTAGGTGCTTGTACATGAACACATGAAGTCTTGGAAACAAGCAGGCAGAATTGGAAGTCCTGGAACAGTCAAGGAACTATGATGTGATTGGAATAACAGAGACTTGGTGAGGTAACTCACATGATGAGCACTGTCATGGATGAGTATAAACTGTTCAGGAAGGACAAGTGGAGGAGAAAAGGTGGAAGAGTTGCACTGTATATAAGAGAGCAGTATGACTATTCAGAGCTCCAGTATGAAACTGGAGAAAAGCCTGTTGAGAGTCTTTAGCAAGAGCAACAAGGATGATATCATGGTGCGTGTCTGCTATAGACCATCAGACCAGGAGGATGAGGTAGACGAGGCTTTCTTTGGACAACTAACAGAAGTTACCAGATCACAGGTGCTGGTTCTTATGGGAGACTTCAATCAACCTGACATCCGCTGGGAGAGCAATACAGCAGTGCAGACAATCCAGGAAGTTTCTGGAGAGTGTTGGGGACAGCTTCATGGTGCAAGTGCTGGAGGAACCAACTAGAGACCATGCTCCTCTTGCTGCTCACAAATGCTCCTCTGCTGCTCACAAACAGGGAAGAATTAGTAGGGGAAGTAGAAGTGGGTGGCAACCTGGGCAGCAGTGACCATGACATGGTTGAGTTCAGGATCCTGACAAAAAGAAGAAAGGAGAGCAGCACAATACAAACCCTGGACGTCAAAAAAACAGATTTTGACTCCCTCACGGAACTGATGGGGAGGATCCCCTGGGAGACTAGTATGAGGGGGAAAGGAGTCTGGAAGAACTGGCTGTATTTTAAAGAAGCCTGATTGAGGGTGCAGCAACAAACCATCCTGATGTGCAGAAAGAATAACAAATACGGCAGGCGACCAGCTTCGCTTAACTGAGAAATCTTCGGTGAGCTTAAACACAAAAAGGAAGCTTACAAGAAGTGAAAACTTGGATAGATGACTAGGGAGGAGTATAAAAATATTGCTCAAGCATGCAGGGGTGTAATCAGGAAGGCCAAAGCACAATTGGAGTTGCCGCTAGCAAGGAATGTGAAGGGCAACAAGAAGAGTTTCTACATGTATGTTAGCAACAAGAAAGTCAGGGAAAGTGTGGGACCCTTAATTAATGGTGCTGGCAACCTAGCGACAGATGACGTGGAAAAAGCTGAAGTACTCAATGCTTTTTTTTGCCCCAGTCTTCACAGGCAACCTCAGCTCCCAGACTGCTGCACTGGGCACCACAGTATGGGGAGGAGGTGAGCAGCCCTCATTGGTGAAAGAACAGGTTAAGGACTATTTAGAAAAGCTGGATATGCACAAGTCCATGGGGCCGGATGCAATGCATCTGAGGATGTTGAGGGAGTTGGATGATATGATTGCAGAGCCATTGGCCATTATCTCTGAAAACTCATGGTGATCGGGGGAGGTCCCGGCTGATTGGAAAAAGGCAAATATAGTGCCAATCTTTAAAAAAGGGGAAGAAGGAGAATCTGGGGAACTACAGACCGGTCAGCCTCTCCTCAGTCCCTGGAAAAATCATGGAGCAGGTCCTCAAGGAATCCATTTTGAAGCACTTGGAGGAGAGGAAGGTGATCAGGAACAGTCAACATGGATTCACCAAGGGCAAGTCATGCCTGACCAACCTGATTGCCTTTTATGATAAGATAACTAGCTCTGTGGATATGGGGAAAGCGAAGGACGTGACATACTGTGACTTTAGCAAAGCTTTTGATACGGTCTCCAACAGTATTCTTGCCAGAAAGTTAAAGACGTATGGACTGGATGAATGGACTATAAAGGTGGACAGAAAGCTGACTAGATCAATGGCTCGACATCTAGTTGGCAGCCGGTATCAAGCAGAGTGCCCCAGGGGTCAGTCCTGGAACGGGTTTTGTTCAACATCTTCATTAATGATCTGGATGATGGGATGGATTGCACCCTCAGCAAGTTTGTGGATTATACTAAAAAGGGGGGAGAGGTAGATATGCTAAAGGGTAGGGATAGGGTCCAGAGTGACCAAGACAAATTGGAGGACTGGGCGAAAAGAAATCTGATGAGGTTCAAAAAGGACAAGTACAGAGTCCTGCACTTAGGAAGGAAGAATCCCATGCACTGCTACAGGCTGAGGATCAACTGGCTAAGCGGCAGTTCTGCAGAAAAGGACCTGGGGATTATAGTGGATGAGAAGCTGTATATGAGTCAACAGTGTGCCCTTGCTGCCAAGAAGGCTAACGGCATATTGGGCTGCATTAGTAGGAGCATTGCCAGCAGATCGAGGGAAGTGATTATTCCCCTATATTCAGCACTGGTGAGGTCACATCTGGAATATTGTGTCCAGTTTTGTGCCCCACTCCCACCCCGAAAGGATGTGGACAAATTGGAGATAATCCAGTGGAGGGCAACGAAAATGATTAGGGGGCTGCGGCACGTGACTTACGAGGAGAGGCTGAGGGCATGGGCGGCAGGTTTGTAGAAATTTTGGTGGTGCCCCAGAACCTGCCCCTGCCCAAACTCTGCCCCCCCACCTGCCCAAGGCTCTGGGAGGGAGTTTGAGTAGGGGAGGAGGTCTGAGGTGGAGGAGGGGTACAGGCGCTGGGAGAGAGTTTGGGGGAGGGAGGGAGTGCAGGGGTGGGGCTGGGGGTGAGAGGTTTGGCATGTGGGAGGGGGCTCAGGGCTATGGCAGAGGGTTGGGGTGTGGGGTGAGGGCTGTGGGGTGGGACTGGGGATGAGGGGTTCATGATGCAAGAGGGGGCTCAAGGTTGGGGCAGATGGTTAGGGTGCAGGAGGATGAGGGGTTTGGGGTGTGGGAGGGGCTCAGGGCGAGGGTAGGGGTGTAGGGGGTGAGGGCTCTGGCTGGGGATGAGAGGTTTGGAGTGTGGGAGGGGGCTCAGGACTATGGCAGAGGATTGGAGTGACGGCTGTGGGGTGGGACTGGAGATGAGGGGTTCATGGTGCAGGAGGAGGCACAGGGTTGGGGCAGATGGTTAGGGTGCAGGGGGATGAGGGCTCTGGCTCGGGCTGGCATTGAGGGGCTTGGGGTGTTGGAGAGGCAGAGGGTTGGGGTGCAGGGGTGCGTGAGGGCTCTGTCTGGGGCTGGAGATGAGGGGTTTGTGGTGTTGGAGGGGGCTCAGGGCTAAGGCAGAGGATTGGAGTGCAGGGGTGTGTGAGGACTCTGGCTGGGGCTGGAGATGAGGGATTTGTGATGTTGGAGGGCCTCAGGGCTAGCGTAGATGGTTGACGGTGCAGTGGGGGGGGGGGAGAAAGCTCTGGCTGGGGGTGTGGGCTTTGCGGTGGGGCAGGACTGGGGATGAGTTTGGGGTGTAGGCAGGCTGCTCTGGGACAGGGGCCAGAGAGGAGGACTCCCCCCAGCCCTTTCCCTGCTGGCAGCAGCGAGCTCTGGGGGAGGGCCCCCCCTTTCCCGCCCCCCCCAGCAGCACACTCACTCCCACCACTGTCACTGCATGTGCTCCTAGGGCCCCTTTCAGATCCAGGAATCTCCCTCGCCTCCCCCATGGTGGGTGCCAGGGGGTGCAGCATGCACCTCCTCCCCTACTGTTGCCCGACTGTAGCCTCACCGGGGGTGGGAGATGGGGCTGCCTCCTTGCCCAGCATGAGGCAAGAGCAGTGATTGTGGGTGGGGGAGGGAGCGCTGTGCTGATGGAGGGTCCCACCGGAAAAGGGAAGGGTCTTAGGGGCAAGGGCAGGCTCAGAGTCAGTCTGCCCTGACAGTTGAGATGGAGTCACTAGGACAGCTTGACAAAGCCCTGGTTGGGATGATTTAGTTGGTGTTGGTCCTGCTTTGAGCAGGGGGTTGGACTAGATACCTCCTGAGGTCCCTTCCAACCCTGATATTCTATGATTCTATGACCCATGCAGCAGCAGTTGCTGCAGGGAGGCAAGCTGCACGGAAGAGGCAGGGACACTCTGCTCCCTCCGGGGCCCAGGGACGTGCATAGGGCCAACAAGGGGGAGCCGGGGGACACTTGGAGGAGGCACGGGGGGGCAGGGAGGCGGCAGGTGAGGTCACCCGGCCCCAAACATTGGTGGAGCTGTACCCCTGGGCTCTGAATATTGCTGGTGCCTGGGCACCACGTGGGTATACAGCTTGCCGCCCATGGCTGAGGGAACTGGGGTTATTTAGTCTGCAGAAGAGAAGAGTGAGGGGGGATTTGATAGCAGCCTTCAACTACCTGAAGAGCAGTTCCAAAGAGGATGGAGTTCGGCTGTTCTCAGTGGTGGCAGATGACAGAACAAGGAGAAATGGTCTCAAGTTGAAGTGGGGGAGGTCTAGGTTGGATATTAAGAAAAACAATTTCACTAGGAGGGTGGTGAAGCACTGGAATGGGTTACCTAGGGAGGTAGTGGAATCTCCATCCTTAGAGGTTTTTAAGGCCCAGCTTGACAAAGCCCTGGCTGGGCTGATTTAGTTGGGGTTGGTCCTGCTTTGAGCAGGGGGTTGGACTAGATGACCTCCTGAAGTCTCTTCCAACCCTAATTTTCTCTGATTCTGTGAAAGTGGACCTCCATGGAAATGAGAGGGAGACACTGCAACGCTTACTCTGCTCCCGGTGGTCTCAACCCTCCTGAAAAGAGTGAGAAGCTGTGGTGGGTCTCAGAAGGCTCTTTGTGTCAACAGCATTTTATGCCTATTTGAAACTGAAAGTAGCTATGGCAAGAACCTGCCATAATAGTGGAAGAGAATCTCTGTAAAAAGTCTATACGGTCACTCACTTCTGAAAAGATGCTGGCACGTTTCATGGACTTCTGCAGATTAGGGACAACAGGAGCAGCTACAGCAGCAGTTCTGCCTGCTGTGCTTTCTGTCCTTATGGTTCTCCACCCTGCCAGTGTGAAACATGTGTCGGCAAATCACGTCTGGTGAATTGGTGAAATGTGGAAACGTCTGTTTTGGTGTGCCATACTATCATTTACAGATTTTCATTTTTTTTTAAGTACAAATAATGTTTTAAAATCTGTTTTCTCATTTGCGCAGCTGTATGTGTAGTAAAGCCCAGAGGGTTTCAGATTTCTTGTAAAATGGGTCCAAAAAAGTGCGACAATCTAGTGAGAAATATGAAAAGAGATTATTTTGGATCTCTTATTATTCTTTCAGTCTCAATCCATTTTTATCGAACCACCATGAACAACTGAAATATCAGCCTAAGTTCACATCCTTAATTCCATTATTTTTTCCACTTTTATAGGTGTTTTAGAAACTAAAGGTTTAAAGTTCCTGCTAAACTGAAAACCTCTACCTCAACCTTAAATCTGAAGCTGTGACCAGCTCCAGCATAAGAAAGCAAATCTTTCAGGGAGAGACCCAAGGCACCAAGCTCCAGTAGAGGGAAGGGACTAAGACATTGTCACTTGGGAGGGAAACTGGAATAGGATTTTATGAAACTCTTGGACAATCTCATTTCTGTAATCGGCCCTGTGCAGTGCTGTTTGGGAAGCAAGCAATACAGAGTTTACTTTCCTAGGAACAGTAAGAGAGGCTATGCTCTGAGCTACTGCTCACCTGCTTGCGCACATACTCCACTAGCAGTTCCAGCTGCCTGGGGTCCTCACAGTGCTTGTTGAAAAGGTTTCTCCAAAGGGCAGCTGCCAGTACGCGGTCATCAGACAAAATCCCCTAAAAGAAGGGGTGAGAGAAGGATTGGACACTGTACACGGAGAGAATGTAAACACCAAGTGGAAAACTTGGGTGAGATT
Organism: Gopherus flavomarginatus; assembly: GCF_025201925.1. Taxonomy (NCBI): domain Eukaryota; kingdom Metazoa; phylum Chordata; order Testudines; family Testudinidae; genus Gopherus; species Gopherus flavomarginatus. The sequence goes on along the minus strand of NC_066627.1, from coordinate 20,668,650 downwards.
TAACTGCCTGTTGTCTGACTGGATATTCTCAGTTTATTACACACCTCTTACAGTCCCACACTCCTGGAGTTGCAGTCTCTTTTTCATATCTTTTCATATCATATTTTTCATATCTATATTCCACATGTTGAGACCAACACAGCTACAACACTGCAATATACACCATACATTTGCATCTCCCTGAGGCGTCTGTGTAGCTGCTTAACACAACAGTCCAAAAGAAATGGCCGGATGAGTGGATTCTGGAGAAAACACAGAGCAAATTTTGTGTACGGGCTGGTAAACCAGTTCTCTCTCTTTTGGGATCACTGCCGCAAAACCTTATGCCTTATGAGACTAGAGAGCATTGCTGCACAGCATGGGGGGGACTGCGATGATGCTGGGCAAGGATAGGAGCTAAAGCGCACACGACATAACTGTTGCTGAGAAGGCCAATAAGGTGCTGCTCTTCACCTCAGCCTGTGATGCAAGAGCACAGGGTAATCCCATGATATTTAGGCCTATCCGGATTTTTTTAGTTAATTTTCACTGGATTCAGATCTGTAGCACTTCTTTGTCTGTGTTGTTCATAACCTCTGCTGTCTGTCTAGATCAGGGTTCTCAAACTGGGGGTCAGGACCCCTCAGGGGTTCGCGGGGTTATTACATGGGGGGTCACGAGCTGTCAACCTCCACCCCAAACCCCGCTGTGCCTCCAGCATTTATAATGATGTCTAATACATTAAAAAGTGTTTTTAATTTATAAGGGGGGGTCACATTCAGAGGCTTGCTATGTTAAAGGGGTCACCAGTAAAAAGGAGTTTGAGAGCCACTTGTCTAGATTATATGGTGACCATCCCTGCAACATCTGAATGCCTGTCCTCTGCTGGGTGCTGCTATCAGCCCTGCATTAGGGAAAAATTAGCTTAACATTTAAAGGCAAATATTGATCTTTATTTAACAAGACATTTGTGGGGGTTTTAAAATATAATGGTGGGTTTAAAAAAGAGACACACACACACACACATTTACATCCCCTGGCTACACTTAAAAATCAATAAAAGGAAGATCTTGATGCATCTGTTGTCCAATACCTTGCGGAACTCACTGTTTATAAGGCAAACAGCTAAATAAAAAACTAAAGTAGATGATTATGAATGAGTCAGCACCTGCAGTGACATCAGCTCAGGCAAAAGAAATAACAGCTACACTTTGCCCATAATGTAGTGCCTTCCATCGGAGAGTCACACAGCCCTTACACATATCAGGGCATTTTTACCCTTCTGGGTCATTAGACAGGCTTGATAAATATCATATCCACTGTACAACTGGATCAGCTAAGGCACTGAGGGGGAAAGTGACTCGCCCAAGGTTAGACAATAAGTCTGTGGCAGAGCCAAGAAGAGAATCTAGACATCCTGCCACTCAGGCTATGGCTACACTAGAGAGCTTACAGAGGCGTAGCTGCACTGATGCAATTGCACTGCTGCAAGTTCTCTGTGTAGCTGCTCTAAGCTGTCAACTTAATTAATCCACCTCCGACCAGCGGCAGTAGCTATGTCAGAGAGAGAAGCTCTTCTGCTGACAGTGCTGTCCACACCAGCGCTTAGGTCGGTGTAACTTATGTCGATCGCGGGGTGGCTTACTCACAGCCCTGAGCAACATAGCTAATACTGACATACGTGGTAGCGTAGACAAAGCCTCAGCCAGCAGACCATGTATGCCTCAGCCAGCAGACCATGCTGTCCCTCCTAGAAGGGTTCTCATTAGTCAGGCTTCAAAACACAAACTGATCACAACTGCTACAGTCCGGAAAAATTCTGTCCCCATTGTGCTAGGATGTATATTTTGGGTGTTTACTCCTTCCTGTGAAGCACCTAGCTTTCAGCACCACTGGAGAAAACAGTGCACTAGATGTAGGCAGGGTCAACTCTATGCTCTTACCTCATCATATCCAAATATAGCTGCATAGAAATTTTCTGTCATGCTTCTCATACTTTGTTTTAGAGTAAAAGAATCAATCTGAAAAATAAAACAATATACGGTAATCTGTACAGGTCCTGAGAGATGGGAGCGGTGAGAGCAGTGCAGCCCGTGGGGATGGCGGGAGAGCAGCACAGTCCATGGGGGTCAGGGTTGGGGGAAAGCAGCATGGTCCGTGGGGTTCGGGGAAGGGGAAGGTGAGAGCAATGTGGTTTGGGAGGAGGGAAGGAGATGAGAACATTGCGGTCTGTGAGGGGCAGGACTGGGGTGTGAGCAGTGTGGTTCATGTAGGCTGCGGAGTGGAGAGGTATATATAAGGCATTATAAGTTGGCACAGACTTTGTAGAAATGAAAACTACCAACAGTATCTTCCCTGTGAGCTCAGAGGGTAGGAGAGTCCCCAGCCTGGGATGCTCTCTCATTAGTCTCACATTCCTCCCAATTCCGGTCAACTCCTCCCTGGCCCAGGGCCGGCTCCAGGCACCAGCGCAGTAAGCTAGTGCTTGGGGTGGCCCTTGGAAGGGGGCAGCATGTCCGGGTCTTCGGCGGTGGGTCCCTCAGTCCCTCTTGGAGGGAAGGACCGGCTGCTGAATTGCCACCGAAGAATGACGTGGTGCGGTAGAGCAGCTGCCAAAGTGCCGCTGATTGTGGGGTTTTTTTTTCGTCTCTTTGCCACTTGGGGTGGCAAAAAAGCTGGAGCCGGCCCTGCTCTGGCCGCAAACTGCCTGTTACTGTTGCTTCCACAGATTAACAGACATTAAAGCCATTAGCAGCAGCTAGTCTGACCTGCATAAACTCAAGTCACAGAATTTCACCCAGTAATCTTATCAAAAATTAATATTGCTTTGTCTGACAAGTGCCATGCTGATTGGCATTAGTCGTGCTACCATCATTTCATTAATACTGGGTGCTTCCATGTCAGCCTATGTATTGCTCAGGATCCATGTCAGGCCACCCAGCCTACAGTTTCCTGGGTCATTGCGTTTACCCTTTTAAATTATTGCCTCAACATTATTTTTTTCCCTTATCCTTTTGTGTTTCCCTAGTATTCCAAGATTTGTTAAATATTAGCATCAATGGCTCAGAGAGCTACTTGGCCAATTTTTAAAAACTCTTGGGTGCAAGTTACCAGGTCGTTCAGTTTCTCTGATCCTCTTTTTTTGCTTTCTCTCTGCCTTACAGATACGAGGACTGAATGAGGTGGCTCTGCTACTGTCTGAGACTGTGAAGTCAAACTAAAACATATATGGGCTCAATTCTACAAGGAGCTTAGACCTCTGGGAGTGACCCAACAAAGCACTTAAGAATCTGTTAAATTTTAAGCAGGTGTGTAGGTACCCTAAAGTCACTGGGGCTACCCACAGGCTAAATTTAATCAGATTCCTAAATACAGCTCTACCCCGATATAACGCTGTCCTTGGGAGCCAAAAAATCTTACGTTATAGGTGAAACTGCATTATATTGAACTTGCTTTGATCCAAAGGAGTGCGCAGCCTCGGCCCCCTGGAGTGCTGCTTTACCACGTTATATTCGAATCAGTGTTATATTGGGCCGCGTTATGTCCAGGTAGAGGTGTAATTGCTAGTTTGGGCATAGCTCCTTATCAGCTTGCAGGACTGAGCCCTGTGTCAGCAGAGCTATGAGCTGCCTAACTGTGCGAGGAAGAGCTGGACTGCCAGACACTCAGAGGGATGGCTAAGTGAGACTCACGCTGGGTCTCCTTTCATCTATACTTTTCTTTTTGTCAATACAAATTGCCCCAAACAGTTTAGAACAAAAACATTTTCTTCACACAGATACAGCTGCATTTTAACTGGCAAGGACTTGGGAAAGATTCTTTCCTATATTGGACCCATATGACAGATTTAAGGGACACTCTCAGAAGGAGCTCTGACAGGGCCTTCTGACAATGTGTGGAGAGAGGGACCAAAAAAGCCCCATATGGTCTCTGCTTATTTGCATCACCCAAACCTCAGTCACAAACACCCGAGACTGCCTATCTATGGCCAGCGTTCTAAGATATTCTCCTGTATTATGCCCAGACCAGGCAGGTTCCAAATGCTCACATCTAAAAATGTCTCATTTGATTATCCTTCAAAACTGTCCAAAATAAATAAATAAAATAAATGCCCCCCTCCTCCCATGTGTGACACTGAAGATGAAAGCAAGAACTTTTTAAAAAGATGTTGGGGATCAGTATAGTGTTTTAAAAAATGTGTTTACTATGCAAAGTGCATTACTGTTTTGGAGATTGCAATACCATGTCAAATACAGACACTACAAAGCAAAGAAAAATTATGAATACACCTATAAGAAAATCTCAGAACTCTGTTGATAGCACAGACTGCTGGAGTTTCATCAAAAATGTCACCAAACTCCCCATAATATCCCGATAGCCTTAGTGGTTGTGCCTATATAATAGTTACTCTCTCAAAACTCTAATTATTTTATGTCATGCCATCAAATCTATTGTTTATATACTCTTCCATTAAATCACTATCCTTTTTCATAATTTGATTTTTATAAGAATACATGTAGTGCAACCGCAAGGAAAATGTTCCTTTTAGGTCAGTTACTCATATTTTTCCATTTATATGAGCTATTAAAATTCATGCAGATATTTTATAGGCCATCAAGATTTGGTGACTGGCTATTACTGAATGTTTAATAAAAAACTAAACAGAAGAAATCAGAGGGCTAAATGATGACTGCAACTCCTGTAATGACTTAATTAAATTTTTATTGAGTACATAAACTATGATGTCACTTCTAGCCAACCACGCTCATACTTTCTATGCATGCCAAAGACCGTGGTTTTTCTCAATAGAACATACTTCTACATAAGCAGCACTTCTACACTCTAATAGGGGAGCAGGTCTCATGTAACACACTCAATAAATTATCCTTCCATTTTTAAACAAACAAATTCCATGAGTTATAATATATTTGCCATGCACTTTTTATGACATAATAAAAATGTTACCTTAAGGATTACTTAACACATACTACAAATGGTACAGCAGGCAATTGCAATGGGGTAAAGAAAACAAACAGTCCCATTACAGGGACAAGTCTTGGACTAAACATCCCCAGGGAAGCAACTTACTATATTAAAAACGAAAAGCAGTGGCTTTAGGTTAGTAAGAAATGGATTAACGAAGGAGATAAAGTTAAACAAACATGGCAATAAGTACATCTTAGAGACAAACATTTTGAAATATGAAATATGACTGAGGATGGGGGAATATCTTAGGCAATAAAATTACATTTAAAGGGATATACTATTTTTGAGGAATGCAGCCAACAATGCATAACTACAAAGAGCTGGAGAAACAGCCTCTCTTATAAAACAAAGGAACCAAGTAAATCAAAATCAATGCTCTTTGGAAACCATTCTCTTCTTGTTCCTATCTGCTTTCTCACCGCAGGCACACTTCACAGGCTGGATTTTGACGGTGATGACTGCAAGGACTCTTTTACACTCCATTCTCAAACAGCAAAGCTGCTAGAGAATTTCAAATGAGTTAAAATTGCTAAAAACAACAAAAACATCTGAGTTTTCCCGGGGTATGGCTCCTTCACACTCTGGAGTGCCCCATCTCAGAGCAGTTACCAGAATCAGGCCATCCATGCACCAGTGCCTGTATCCTCACAAATAAAAATCTGTGTTCAAAACAAATTAAGAAATTGGGTCCCCCACACCTACACAGAGGCTTAAAAGTAAGGCAATATCCAGCTAACGTATCTTCCTTTGACATGCTTTAACATCATATTCACCACTTTTGCTGAAAGACTGTTCCCTTTATTAACAACTCCCTTATATTTTCAGCATATATAGTAACACAATATACATACCACATTCCTCACCAACACACTAGAATGAAAAACCTTAACTCCAACTTCAGCACATTGACATACATACTGTTAGACATCCAGGCATTGTTGGAGTGTACGATGTATGGTCCCTTCCAGTTCTATGATTCTATGATTCTCCTAGGGAGAAGCATGAAGTCAGAGTTAAGGTTTTGCATTCTAGTTTGATGGTTAGGAATGTGTGGAGTGTATTGTGTTATTGTATGTGCTGAAGGTGCATTGAAATTGTTTGTAGAGATGCACAATTTCAAAATGAAACTGAACATAATGTGTGGAGGTTAAAGAAGTACATAAAGAGTTTTTTACACTGGACATGCCCTTGCTGTTATGAGTTTGTGTTAATGCATATTGCCCTTAGGTGACATTATAGCAATAGACTAAAACAGCTCACTCTACACAGCTTAACAAAGAGAAGATTAAGGGGTGACTTGATTCCAATATATAAGTATCTGCATGGGAAACAAATATTTAATAATGGGCTCATCAATTGAGCAGAGATCCAATGGCTGGAAGTTGAAATTAGACAAATTCAGACTGGAAATAAGATGTAAATTTTTAATTGAGAGTGTGAATAACCATTGGAACAACTTACCAAGGGTCGTGGTGGATTTAAAAATCAATATTGGATGTTTTTCTAAAAGATCTGCTCTAGGAATAATTTTTGGGGTGTTCTCTGGCCTGTGTTATGCAAGAGGCCGGACCAGATGATCACAATGGTTCCTTCTGGCCTTGGAATCTCTGAACAATAACCTGGGACTTTGCACCACTTAGATGAACAGGGTCTGTGAGCCTTCATGGAAGTGGAGATAATGTTTTAGCTAGTTCTTCAAAGTGTTTCCCCTTTCTGAATAGCAGCATTTCAATTTTGATTAGGCTCAGCTTGAGCCAGCCGATCCTCATCAAAGAGCTGATCTCTTGTAGACACAGTCTGCCATCTAAGCAGAGGTGGTAACTGCATATCATTGGCAGCTTTGCTCTCTCCCAGTGCTCTTATGTAGCTATCAAAAAGACAAAGGGATTGTATGGTTCTCTATGGAACCCTGCAGGTTAGGGCCTTCGTTACTCATGGCCCACATACCAATCACAACTCTCTAAACTCTGCTGGGAAGGAATGCCTGGAGTCACTGCAGTGCTGTATTATGTACTCCAGCTATGTCACGTAAGTGGGTTAGTAGAACTTTGCAGTTTACTGTTTCACAGGCTGCAGAGAGGTCCATCAGTGTGAGTGTGGAGAACTGACCTGTGTCTACTGCCACGAGGAGATCATCTTTCAGTAACACTAGAGTCATCGCTGTGCTAAGCTCTGGTCTGAACACTGATTCTGAGGCTTCCAGGATGCTGGTTGATCTCATTTTTTGGAGCTTAGTGGTTACTACTTTCTCAACTATCTTGCCCAGGACTGGGAGGCTGGAGACAGGACAGTAGTTGGAGTGTTGTCCAAAGGTTAGTTTCTTGACTACTGGAGAAACTACTGTTGTACCTTTCATGGAGTTTGGTACCTGTCCTTCTCTAAAGGAGGCACTGATTATTTCCATTAATAGTGTACATAGTTGCTCTTCATTGGCTTTCACCAGCCAGGAGGGGCATGGATTCACAGATTATGGCTCTAATACTTTTCAGGGTTTCCTGAGCTTTGGCATGTGTGATGGGGCCAAACACATTCACGGTTGGTAGGGTAAATAATACAATCAACTCAGGGATGGAATTTTCTTTCCCACTTAGCTCCATACATATTCAGTTGATCTTATCAGCAGAATACGCTGACAGCTCTTCACAACAGTTGAGGCTTGGGGCTGGCATCTGGGCTGTGCAGTCTGGGTGACTGAAATAGCTCTGCTGCCCATGACTGTGCTGCATCAATTGCAGAGAAGTAGAAGGCTCATCTTGCTCCTTTATTGGAGTGGCAAAGTTCTGTAAGAGCTGTTTGTGGTAGATAGATTCAGAATCCTTTTTGTGCCACTGGAATTCTAACTTTCTGCCTCAGATTCACCTGCTGTTGCTCTTCTGTGACCCCTGGTCATATTCTCCACTGGTGAGGGGAGAATGGGTACCATAGGACCAAGGCATTGATGGTAATCGACATCAAGTGACTGACTGTACTGTTATACGAATTCATCGACACCTTCTATTTGGGTGGCCTGTTCTCCTACAGTGAGTTTTAAACCCAGAGGTACAGGAGTCCTGGGGAAGGACAAGCTTTGGTTGTTCACTACTATGCTGGGAAGGAGGGAAGTCTGCCAGCTGGAGGTGGTGAGACCAGTAGTGTGGTATGCTAGTAGTGTCTCCAAAATCCACTCTTAGGCTGATGCAAGGATCCAGTGTATGTCTTGCTATATATGTGGGTCCAGAGACTGCCTGGGAGATCCGCATGAGTTCTACATGGGACATGAAATTAAGTACTACCGTGTCCTTTGCATTGTCTGTGTGAAGGTTGAAGTCCCTGAGAAGAGAGAATCTGGGGGATTCCAGTACTATGCTGGGCAGCAGCTCTGTAAGTTCCTCCACAAAGACGACAGTGTTCCCAGCTGAGGGTCTTTACATCACTAAGAGTCCTAGGAACCTTTCTGTCCTTTGCCCCACAGATCATGTGTTGTTTGTAGGTGGAGCATCTTCTGCATCTCAGACTGGAGGGAAACATTGGAGGGGAACAAGATTACTACTCTGCCTCCTCTTTCTTTTTTTTCCTGGTGCATTCTTGAGTCTTTCTTGCTTTGTGATATATAGAGTATCCTATGGGGACTAACCATGTTAGGGTAGAATTGAGGGTGGCCTTGAACCATGTCTCAGTGATGTGAGCAAGATTTACTATACTGACATTTTGTATTCCACCACTATAAGATATAATAGTTATTCCAAATTGTGCAGTACCTCTTCCTCTACTGGAAACACTGTATAAACCTCACTGATACACTGGGGCTCTTTGTCCCCCTGAAACAGTTAGACCATGTATAGAGGTTTATGAGTCAACTCCTGGTCCCTGAGCTAATGGTTCTAGTTCTTTAGCTCAAGCAGTAGAGGCCAGTGCTTTCAGAGCTAAATAGCCATCAGTTCAGATGCTACAGCAGACCCATAAAGCACTATCTGTGGTCTATCCCTTAGATGGTGGCAAAGATAATTCATTGCATTAGCAGGGGTTATAACGGTATTTTCAGAAGTCTTCTAGTATCACAGCACAGTAAGCAGTAAGAGTATGTCATCTAAAAAACCTCTGTCATTGTGTTGACATAAATACTATGCCGTCATCATAGCTTATGCCATCCATAATATTGTGTCAATATACCTCTGATGCCGACATCCCAAAATAGTAACTTCTTAAACCTTAATAACTATTAATAAAAACATGTTGCAACTTTTAACAAATATTCTTGCCAACTGCTCATAGCAAAGAATAACACACATTTAATTTCCTACTTCAGACTGCTCTAAGGCTCTTTTTTTTTTTTTTTAAAGGAGTCTGAAGAGAAATGAGAAACTGGAATAACTGTGGTCATGTGACCCTTTTTGAACTAGTTACAGCAAGTGTCAGACAGGGTTTCAAAATTCAAGCAGTTCATAAACAAAAATAAGCATTTGAAATTGACACTGTAATTCAAAACAGATTTTACAGAATTTGTTTTAAGCTCTGTTAAAATGAAAATCACTGAGCAACTTTAACGATGGTGGCTCA